>NC_140040.1:21161195-21659321 GCF_963513975.1 Fringilla coelebs
AGATCTGTGACAAAACATAAGAGAACTACAAGCCCCAAAACAAATCCTTGACAATGCAATCAGAGATTAATAAATAAATGTAGTTACCTATGTCAGAATGAAGATTAAGTGCCAAAAATCCTTTCATCCTTTCAGAACTACACTACAGCAAATATTGTCAGTTTGACATTTAGGAAAAGCCATTCTGCTGCTGGTTTAGCCTCATTTTCAGGAGCACCAGAAAAGTAAGCACATCAAAGATGGCAACAGAAGCAGCATTGATTGAAATCCAGAAAGAACTCCATCAAATTCATACAGAGGGTAGAAAAAGGAAAAGTCTGTGTACAAATAATTCAGATGACTCCCAGAAAGTAAGGAATGGGCAAAAATATTTCTGGCTTTAGTCATGGGAATGACGAGTGGCCTGACTTCACACGGGAGAGAACGGCTGCTATCTCACAGCGAGCTCACAGTGCTGCCCAGGGAACTTCACAGCCAAAGAAAAGGCCTCGTAATCCAAACAACTAAAAGTGGGATTAAATTACACTGAGAGAACAATAACTACAACAAAATGTAGGGTCTAAGAATGGTCATCAATTCAAGTAACAAAAAACAAGAAATAGAAGAAGAATCTAAACAGAAAGCCCCAGCACTAGAGGAAGTGGTGACTCCAGAGGGACAAATTCTGCTCTATGTTTTTAAAAATAGTTCCTGTATCTCAGAAGGTTTAGGACTTGTACTACTCCATGCAGGACTTGAGTGGTCCTTGTGAGTCGCTCACAACCCAGGATATCCTGTGATCATATGAATTTTAACAGGAGTATCTATATCAATGAGGTTCAATTTTTATTTGAAGTGCAGAATTTTGGAATTCCTTCTCTTGTAGCATCTCATCTTATCTGCTAACCAGCTAATGTTCCTTTAGAGTGACCCCTGAAGTGGCTGCTTCTTTGGGTAATCTTTAAAGACTTGGCTGCACAATCATGAACACTGTTATTTATGTCTGTAGAGTATGGAACTGTGAATACACAGGTCTGAGTAAATGTCACCTCCTGATCAATAACAGCTCATCAGACCTAATCCTACCTTGAAGGGCTGTTTAAAAATGCTTTTATAAATCAGAGAGGAATTGATGAGATGATGAACCAGTCAAACAGAAACTCTTGACCACAACTTTCTATGGTACAAGAATTGAATTCTGACAGTTTTCTACCGAAAAAGGCTCAAATTCTAAGGCACTGCTGATCAAAGCACCTGCAGCCTAGAACTGCTTGGAGATTCTTCTAAATTATTCAAATATCATAAATTAAACAGCTGGACACTGCGCCAACCTGCTCTGAGCTGATTATAAACAATGGCACCATATGGATACTCAAGCATTCCCAGGCAAGTCACAGAGGTCAGTCTGAAAGAGCCAGGGAGTGCTGATCTGAAACACTGAAGTCATCCTGACTGCTCACAAGTCTTCCTTTTTTCAAAGGACGGTCATGGCAGGTCTTCCCAAATCTGAAACCATCCTTCATTCTTTCATAAAGAGTGACATTTTCAAAATAATTAAAAAAGTAAAAAGAGCAAAGGCACATATTAACTAACACTACAATACGATCAGACAGCGAAGTTTATTTTTTATTGGTTTGATTTATTGGCTCACAAGCCTGACATCTCTCAAATGACATTCAACTATTTTCACTTATAAAAATATTTTAACTACAGCATTTGTTAAAATTTATGATAAAACAGCTGCTGAAATACTGTAATATTTGTGGAGACAGAATATGGTTTTTTCACTTTGTTCTAACAAAAGAGTTCAAAAAAGTAAATGCATTAGGGGGTAAAATCACCACAGTTCAGGTAACTGGGGAGAATACTGAAGGATGTGTTTAAAATTGCACCAAAACTCTTTTTCTAACCAAAGCCACTGCACCTCAAATTCCTCTGAGCATTTTCCTCTTTCAGGGCATTAGTCAACCATCTGTTGATTATTTAAAACTCAAAGCAATTCACATTCTAAGGCGAGTCTTACAAAAAAAAAAAAGGAATATCTGAAGTATTTCTTGTTATCTGAAGTATTTCTTGTTATCAGTTTCTTCTCAGATGAGTTATTTTTAAAGGATCAATTTGCGCAAATGCTAGTAAGTAATTTCTGTATATCCAGAAGGTTAATTAGTTTTAGTTAAGCTATAAGGTCTTTCTTTGCTCCATGTCCTGTATTTTCTCCTCTAATTTTTGAACCTATGTCATAAAGAAGCATTGATTTCTTCCATCATATGAACAGAAGTACAAACATAGTCACATAGGCATGTGAACACATCAAAATTAGACAGAATTTGAATATGATGTTATAGTTTATCACCCTTCCACACCCTCATGAAAATATAATTTGAGTGGTGGCATTCCTACTATTTTTACTTTTTTTTTACTCACAGTGAATATCATATATTTTAATATGAAGAAACAGCAGAATAAACCACAGAGCAAAGCCCTCAAAACTGAGTTCAGGGGTGTAGCCAAAGGACCATAACACAAGAAAACTCCACTAAAAAAGTCTATGATAAAGAATGAAAAGAAAAAAAATTCTACAGTCCAAGCTCTTATTTTCAGAAATAAGCTAGGGATACTTCCTTTCTACCGGCTGACCACTATTCATCTGACCCTGTCTAAACATGCTGAACTTTCTCCATTACAAAGATCAACATTTTATTTATATACTTATTTATAGAAATATGAATTTATATAAACATGTATTTATCATTATCAACAGTTATTACCAGAAAAACAAGTGCCCACATTTTTTAACTTCATTACTGTATCTGTTGGTAGATCGAATTAAAATTGCATATGTCTTTCAGAGAAATTATTTCAGTGTTGTCTCACAAAAAAAAGTTTCAAAAAAATACAAATCACATGACTTTGTGATTATTTTTCACATTTTAAGAGCATGTTTTTAAAGGGAAAAAACTCTTTAACTGTTAGTGGTAGAAGTCTTCAAATCAGTGATTTCTGAGAGGCTGAATTTTTATGCAACTTACACTGTCCAATAGTCAAGAGGAGTGGTTGCAAAAATTGCAGTAATTCAGCAGCCTCTTTGCATTGAATTTTCTATTTTTATATTTTTCTTTATTTTTTAAACTTCCTTAGCAGGAATAAATCAATATAAACAGATCAATTTACAATATTTTGATTAGATGATCCCAGTTTCCTTTTATCCATATTAAATGTTCATTATAGGAAGCTCAAAATCCTTATGGATTTTTAAGGTACTTGAACTTTGCCCAAGGATTCCTTTGATATTCGTTAAGAGAAGAAAAGGGAAAGACTGAATGACCACACAATTCCCAATTCCTTAACAATAAAACAAACATAGAGAAATGATGATCTAGAATATGTGAATTATTATCTCAGCTCCATGCTTAGTTCCTTGACTGTTCTCTCATCCTGCTGGAATTCCCTCTGGTGATATTTTATCCAGAATTTCCCTCAGTCTTTGGCACTTCTCTTCATTCCTACTGAAAAATTTTAGCCCTGGAAACTACCAGGCAGCTGTTGGAGGTACTGTTGGAAGAAAAATTACTTCAATCTAATTTTTTTGTGTTGTTCCACATAAACCATAATTTTTTGCCCCTAAACATACTTCACTATACATTAAAATTTAATAATTTTGTTACTTTACTTCAGAATAAAGAGTCCTTAAATACTGGCTGTATTCAGTATTTAAAAACTACTTTTTGATTTTGAAAAAGACTATTTGAAACTTTTTTATTTTATACAAAAAAAAAATTAAAGCAAACCACATCAGCATTTCAAATTATTAACAACCTGGTCATCTCAGAAGTGTTGTGAAATGCTAATTTATTTTAATGCTCTGTAACTGCTGTGTGTTCAAATAGGATAATACCACTGACTAATTGACACTACCACAATTATACCAAATAATCTCAGAGAAATATCAACATGGAAGCCAGCAAGCAGCTGCAACCATGACATCAGAGCTCTAAACACAATAATATCTGGATTAAAATGAAAACACAATCTAAAGGCAGAAGACAAATAGAGAGAATGGTTCTTACTGTAATATATGTTATAATGGAATTCATGCTTAAGGAGAAAATGTATAAAATAAAAATTGTAAAATCCAACTAGCCTCTGACCCGGAGACAGATGACTGTATTGGAATTACGAAACTCCTGGTGGCAGCAGGAGAACTAATTTACTAATAAAAGAACGTAGCCAGGGCAGAGATGGGCTTCCTCTGGAGCCATCAGGGAACACCAAGAGTGATCATCCCTTGGAAGATACCATCAATCAAGATAAGTGAAGTCGCCAAGGAACATACATCTGAATACGCGACTTCCCCTGACACGATCAGCGCCTGCCACTACTCAGGAAACAGGAGTTGTCCAGCTCTGCACAGTGAAAGAAACCTTCCTACATATGAGGGATTGCAAAAAAAATCGAGGCGCCTCTGCCTCAGGCATAAAAAATCTGTATAAAACAGCCCCTCTGGAAGTGGCATTTGTGAGCAGAGGGAGATCTGATGTGATAGAGGTCGGATATAGGTTCACCTAGCGCCAATCCTGGGCTCAACGCTGTCTCTTTGGCTGTGGTTTTTGAGGACCGCATTTTGGTCATGAAAATAAAAGCTTTCACATTTATTAATTTGGCTTTCTGGCTGATCATTTATAACACTTCCCACCAGTGCTCTCCTCTGACGCAGGCATGGAATGGTTACCATGTGTCTGCAAACAGATGGGTTTGCTTTGAAAAAGAGCTGGGGCCAGCAGAGAGAGGATCCAAGGAAAAGGTGGATCACCCAGATGTTCAAACCTGTCCCTCTTAGTTTGCGGATTTTTTTTTTTTGTTGGGGTTTTGTTGTTGTTGTTGTTGGGGTTTTTTCCCTCCTTTTTTAAAAACCAATATTTAAGTGATAGCAATATTCACAAACTTGACTTTTCCACTGTAAGGACCACAGCAAAGATCAGCAAGAACTGATGGAGATACATCTCCTAATGGAGATACATCTCCTTATTCCTTGCTTCTATGTGGAAAAGGCCCTCAGTTCACCCCTTTCCTGCAGCTGCAGATCAGAACAGAAGAAAGGAGTTCTGAGTGCTGGTACAGATGAAACACTTGCAGCTGGACTTATTTCCTGCAATTATTTCAGTTTATGTGCTGGGCAGGGCCAGCCCTGAGCAGATGGGGCACAGAGGCTGTGCAGGCTCCTCCCTGGGGACATTGCAGGGACACACGGACACACTGCTGTGCCCTGGGCTCTGGGATGGCCCTGCTGGAGCAGGGAGGGGGCACCAGAGCAGCCCCTGTGGGGCCCTCCAGCCTCACCCAGCCTGGGATTCCATGACATTAATGTTAATTTTAATTCTATTGCAGCAAGGCCTTATTAGAAACTTTTGTATGCATAAGTATGTAAGAAATGTAGCCCAGGAAGGCATCAAAATAATGGCCGTAAAATCTGAATAGTTTATAGAATTGAGTAAAAGTGATATGGGAAGGATGGTGTGCCCAGCGGCTGAAATAAAACAAAAGCTGCTGCCTAGGGAGACGTAGCACTAACATCTGGTTACATATTTAATTGAACACTTACTCTTTAAAAAGAATTTATCACTGAAACCTGTTTTCAAATTATCAGCATGAGTATTCTATAAGATCATTAAAGAGAAATGTTATGAACCACAGGCAGGCGGGTACTAAAAGAGCATGTGCCAACAAAATAAAGGAAATGTGAGATGGCAGGAATTATGATTTTGTTGGTTTTTTGAGGGTTTTTCTCTTGTTATGGAATATTTTAGTATTGTAGCACTGAGCCCACACACTGAACAGAATAATCCATACTTCTCAAGATTACTTCAGCAAATTACAATCACACCAAATCTGTTCAGAGTGGATGTGACTTGAGCTTTTCTTGAATATGTCTCCTACATTGTCCTGTAGAGCAAAGCTAAGGAAAGCCTTCTATGTTCCCAAAAACCTTTGATTAACCTGGCATATTCTATAGTTTGATATGTATAAGTCATGTTTGAGAATTACACAGTAGCACACCCAGTCATACACAGCTTTCTTCTTTTCCCTCCCTAAAGAATCTGAGGCAAAAGTATCATGAACATAAAAAATGGCTTACATTTCATCCTCTTAGTTCCTAGGTGTAATGGTTTTCATTTGCTAATTTGAGATGTTTTGGTTCATGTATTAACTAATGTGGTGGATTTTAGTGTTGGTTAAATGTTAGGGTATTTATTAGTATATATTTCTTTTTTGTTGTGAGATAGGATTAGGAGGAAGGTAAAGTAGGGTTAAAACTTTAAAAGAATATAAGGAAAGTTTCATTAATAGTAACTAAGAGAAAGAATAATTAGAATTAAACTTTCAGAACACTTATTTTTCTTATATTTTCTTTTTACTTATAATGTAGAGAAATAATGTAGTTAATTACTTTTAGAATAGTCTTTTTGTAGTTTATTTAGGGAGAGGAGGTTTTTAAAATAAATTTATGGAGATTGCTTTTTTACAAAATAGGGGTTTTGTGGTTTTTAATTTTTATGAATAGTAGTTTGAAAAAATTTGTGATTGTTAAGGATTTTTTTAATAGTTTTTTTTTCATAGTTGTGTTTATGGGCTATGTTAAGTTATGGGGTATTATTTTAAGGCTGAGTTGTTTAAAAAGAAAGGGTTTTTTATTTACTTTTAAGATTATTTTTATTTTTGGGAATAGAGGTTTTTTTGGGGCATATGATTTTTTAAAATTGCTTTATTTGTTTAAACTTCTTATTAAATTTATAGCCATTTTATTATTTGTTTATTTTAATATAGGTTTTAATAATTTATTTTCTTATAGTTTTAATGTGTTGTAGGGAAAAAAGGTTTGATTAATTTTTTTATAGTGTCATAAGAAAATTTTAGCATTAAGATCAAGGCATTTTTAGTTTTTCTTTTTTTGGGGGGGATTTGATTCGGGTGGAAGCCGATGTAATCAGCTCCTGGCATCGCCTTGTGAATGGTCGAGAGAATCGACATTCAAGGCCCTGGAGGCTCCTTTCATAAGCTAAAGACTTGATGTTATCTTTAGCATGTTCCGGGAACTGGTTGAATAGAAATGAGACTCTGCCCCCGGCCGGAGTGGTCAAGGACATGTGGTGGATCAATGTAATATTTTATACATACATATATTGCTAACAGCATGAATTAATCACTCATATATAACATTTACCAAAGGAAAATTTGTTCCCTACCAACATATGACCCTAAATGAATTGGAAGGAAAAGATATTTTGGAGGTGACATTACCCAGAAATAATATCCATGCAGAAATTCATGCAGGAAATTTAGTAAGTGACTAAACTTGTTTTATTATCTTTGTTTTCTGGAATGTATCCCATGATCAATTCTACTTTTTCAATATCAGGGAAAAGTAAACCAAATCTGCAAAAGATGCATACAGAAAGGAAAATGAAATGTGAGATAAATAAAGGGCAGGAGGTTTTTCTCTTTTTTAATGCCGTTATTAAGAGTGACCAGCTTGGGTGGGGGCCCGACTGTCACACTCATGCCGCCGCTGCTTCCCGGAGTGGCATGGAGGAGGAGGTGTGCAGCTTTGTCCGCTTCGCATGCAGGCAGAGCCAGGGATTCCATCCTCATGAGCGCGGCAGGATTACAGTGTCCTAATTCAACCTCTGAGGTCCTCCCTGTAGCCATCTCTTAAGGCCAGGGTGAGAGGCTAAAGAAAGATTCCAGCAGACCCCGGATTCAGTTGCTTACCCTTAGACGTCACTTAGATAGTTCAATTCCGTGCTGACTCATTGTTTCAGGGGTTTTCTTTGCTGAACTTGGCAAAGCGTTCCTTCTTTTGCATACAAAAAGTTTTGCTGATGTCAGCTCCTCCTTACAGTCCCAGGTGCCATTTTCTAGGAAGTGACAGGGATGAAAACCTGACCCCATGGAGAGTAATTAACAGGGGATGAACAGCAAGTAATTGATTATCAATAAGGTAACAATAAAGACTGGTGACAGTGGGTAAACTTTATCACCTCTGTAACTTTTGACAAATGGGCAAATTCTTATTCATAACAAAATGAGTGAATCAACTTGCCACATAATTAAAATTAAGGAGAAATGCTACATAAAACATGCAGAACTTGTTAAAATACAGGACAAATACAGAACACTGGAGAATAAATCAACCAAACTGCTGAACTGCTGCAGAACTTCTTCAGCTTCCTCCTTGTTTTGTTCTGTGATGTATGAATGGCAATGCATGAGCAGCAGGGTGACATGACTGGTGATCACACAGCTCAGCCCTGCTGGCAGCAGGGCAGTGTAGGGTTCACTTTTGTATCCCTGGGAGAATTATTTACAACCCAACTGGCACAGGAAGTGGGCTGATTGCATTCTCTTGAAAATTTCCCTTCCCACCACTTGATCAATAACTAAAGATAAGCAGAACCGATTCTTCCTTGGGGTTCACAGGCTAAGGTTGAATGAAAGCAAAACCAACAAACAACCCACATTTTCATGCAGCTGAAACAGTGATGGGTGTTAAAGATGTCTGATGGATGGGTGGGACTGAAGCAGCTGATCGTGATTATTTACCCTTAATCAAAGAGTCACAGACTGCTTTGGTGCAGGAGGGACCTTAAAGCCCCTCCAGTGCCACCCCTGCCATGGCAGGGACACCTCCCACTGTCCCAGGTGCTCCCAGCCCCAGTGTCCAGCCTGGCCTTGGGCACTGCCAGGGATCCAGGGGCAGCCCCAGCTGCTCTGGGCACCCTGTGCCAGGGCCTGCCCACCCTGCCAGGGAACAATTCCTCATTCCCAATCTCCCATCTAGCCCTGCTCTGTCACTGAAGTTTGAAAACTGCTCCTCTTGTTCTGCCCCTCCAGGCCCTTATAAATAATGCAGGGCACATTTTCCATTGAAATTTCAAGACTTTCAAAGTTCCCTCATTCCTCCTGCTTCCTTGGGTGACTTGCAAACACATGCCAGTATATTCTCCTTACTTATATTACAGCCTGCAAGTGCAACCGTGTCTTTGTTCAAAAAGCAGTTTAAATTCATAAGAGGGTACCATGCAGATCATGGTATTGTTGTTCTCAGATAGTAATTTTAATATAGCAGAGTTGATGTGAATAAATGATAAACACTAAGAAAATTATTTGAAAGGAGAAACAAAATAGTTTTAAAACTGAAGAATGGAAGTTAACTAAGGCTGTTAAAAAGTTTATCAGTGTGTAGATTAAAGGAAAACAAAATAATCCCAATTCTCACGTAATGTTATTCACAAAGCTATGAATGAATTATTATAAGCTAATTTTATACATCTTTTATTTGTTTTATATTAAAAAGATTTGCAAATAGTTCATATAATTCAGCAGCCAATATAGAGAATATGTTTGTTAAACTATGAAACCTCTGGCTAGGGACTGATGAAACACATTATCAAGCTGCATAATGTAAAACAGACAAACAATGTCTGAATGTAAAAAATAGATTATGCAAACATAACAAACATCATCCTGACCAACAAACAAGTGAAGTGCCAAGTAACTGTGTGGTAATTTTGTGCTGAAAAGCAGCAATCTGCTTTCAGTGAAGGAACAAGTTTCCAAATAGACTTAATTTATTGTGATTTGTAATCACAATTTGTTTTCACCATCTTGGAATGAAAGTCAGGCATCAATCCCACTGCTCCCCCTATAGACTGAAGCCCAGCACTCAGTGTTTTCTCCAGAAAATTTGTGATGGCAAGGAAAGGAATGGGCTGCTTTCCAGGAATATTCTCTACCTCTCCCCATACCTTCAGTGAGTGCTGCTTGTGACCAAAACAGAAACACCAATTCCATCCCAGAATTTTGCTTCAAGTTTCTCCTGCCAGCTTCACAAAGCCTGAGTCTGCAAGAAACTACCACAAAAATACCCTTAAATTCAGCATTAAAGCACACTGATATCAGAGCAGGATAAAATCATCTCATTGAGCTTCTGTCATCTCTCAGGTCAGAACACAAACCAGGGCACAACCAATAATGCCAGATTGGAATTGATCAATATACACAAACCAGTGTTTGGCCAATAATGCCAAACTGAACAGCTCAATAAGTTGTATCTTCTGGTCCCTTAAAGCAGCTCAGTTTTATGTTGTGCTGCGCCTTTCCCTAAGCATCAGGCTATTCAGGTTCTCAAATTTCTTTCATTGGCAAAGAAAACAGACTTTCTCTCTTATTATATTTGCAATTGATTAATTAATTAATTAATTCAATTCTAAATTTAAAATTTCTCCTGCATTTACACTGATAAACAGAAACAGGGAACAATGCAATCAGTAAGAAAAGGGAAGTGCTATCAACATAACATTATTGTTTGTTGGGAAAAACTCAAGCAGCCAAAAGTGGGATATTCCCTTACTACTGCTGCAGGCTACACTTAAAATCAAGATTTGGTCTGACCTAATTAGCACAGGCAAGTGAATGGCCCTGATCATTGGGTCCTGTAAATTACATTCTTGTACAGTGCTACAATAAGAAGTGTTTTTTCATTTCAGTTGTTAGGGAACATTTTATAATATATTATAAATCACAGCAAGAATTATTTTCCCTTGTATAGCTGATATGGCACTCATAAAGTAATATTGAAAAATTGTCAGCAAAATTTCCCCAAATGTTGATGGCAAAATGTTCCTAGATTTATAGAACCTTTGGTTAGATGAATGTTGCTGGAAGTAACAATTAACTGAGAAGGAAAGTTTGGTAACCATCACATATAACATGTGATGCAGATGTTGAATGATAGGAAAATTAGAAAATACATCCACTCAATCCATGCAATGTGATTTACTGACTGAGAAAAGATGGCAAACCTCAGATTCCATGGCCAGAGGGGGAAAAAACCCTACTTAAGCAGTCTCCTCTCTCTTAAGGTTGAATTTCAACAGCCTCTTGTGCCAAGGAAAAGACTTGTGGTAACCAACTGATGCCATCCTTCCAGCCAAAGTGCCTCCTGCTTGGCTGCCTCTGCCCTTTCCTTGCAAATGAACTGCAGCTGCTATTTCCTACCCTCAGAAAGAAGGACGTTTCTCATGTTTTTTATATTATTGGTTTATCAGTGCTGAAGAAGGGACTTAACCCCTTGTTTCCACTGAAAATGTTCCTCTCAGCATATCAAGAACAAATTTATTTTTGTGTGTAGCCGGTGTTACTCAGAAATCTCAAACAACAAGTGTTTGAAATGCTATAAAAGTAATAATTTGGAAGTTTTATCTAGTTTTCTGGAGAAATGATATTAAAATATTTTGCTCCTGCACCTGCCTACTCTTTACATGTGCATAATTTTTCATATCTTAACAAACTCATCAGTGGAATTTGGTTAGATTACCAGAAAAAATTGGAGCTTTGTCCATCTCTAAAACCTCTGCCTTGACACAAAAATTCCCGCATTTTTATTAGGAAAAAAAAATAGATGAGGATTATTTTTTGTTTTTCTTTGATCAGTAGGTCATCAGTTTTATTTTCTTAGCTTAATCTAAGCACCACCAGATGTTGTTAAGCTATTTGTTCCACTGACTATTTCCTTTAAAAATGAGGTTCCAGACATGTCCACAATAATCACCACAGCCCACCACAGGCTCTAGTGCCTAACACCATTTTGACCATTACATGATCTTCACTGGGAAAGAGCTCCAAATTGAAAGTATATTTATCTCAGATGTGAATATAACAGGAAGAGAGAATATAACTTTTTAGCGCCTCTGGACATGTGTAGACTTTTTATAAAGGTGACAAAATAGCCCCTGGATGCAGTAATAAATCACTTGGTTGTGCATGAATTTTACATTGGGCAATTAAAAGCTTTCCATATAGATATAAATTAAAATGTGTCCTAAGGTGTTCTTCACATTGGCTAAAAGTGGCTTCTGCCTGTGGTGGACATGGTATCAGTTATTGCTGAAAACTCTGACAGAACAGTCAGCTGCAGCAATGGCAGAAAAATGTGTTTCACATAAAATGATAGAATTGTTGGAATGGTTTGGGATGGAATGGACCTTAAAGATCATCCAGTGCCACTCCTGCCATGAGCAGGGACACCTCCCACTATCCCAGGCTGCTCCAAGCCCCAGTGTCCAGCCTGGCCTTGGGCACTGCCAGGGATCCAGGAGCAGCCACAGCTGCTCTAGGAATCCAATTCCAGCACCTCACCACACTCACCACCAGCAATTTCTTCTGTATATCCAATCTAAATTTCCCTTCTTTCAATGTGAATCCATTCCCCCTTGCCCTGTCACTGCAGTTCCTGATGAATTGTCCCTCTCCTCTCTTCTGACATCATCTCAGTGCTGGATCATTTCCCATATTTTGGTTTGAATGGTATTTCAAGTTCATCACTTTCAAAATCCATCAGAAGGTTCTGTCTAGGAAGGGAAATGAATGCTTGAAGCCATGTTTTGTAAAGAACAATCCTTCTGTCGCTGTAACATGAGGGTATTAATTGACTTGAATGATGGCTTTGTAACACTTGGACGTGTTTTTGGATGGCAAAAAAAGATTTACAATATGAAGCAAGAAATACTAAGTTATTTTGTGACAAAAAAATTGTATTTATATAATTTAAAGCATTTTAAAGGAGAATTTAGGATGGGGACATTTTAATCCCACTGCGTTAAGGATTAAAAATCAGAATTTAGCAAAAACATGTACTCCTAAGGTGCTTTTTTTATTGTTCTTTTTTTTTCTCATATGGCAGCCTGTTGTTTGAATTGTCAAAGATATCTAAGTAGTTTTAAAAAAATGTGCCAAGTGGATACAAAATATTTTATAAGGCTTTACTTTTCCTAGTTACAGTGTGTCTTACTGGCAAGCTTTCTTTTGCCTGACAATTAATTTTTATTTTCTAATTCCTTCATCACTAACACAAAAATTATAACAAGAGCAAAATCTATATATTATTTGAGCAACAAATTCTGTGATCATTTCGGCTTTCAGGATGGATCAATCACCTCAGTAATCAGTGTCTCTAGTCCATAATAACGCAGAGAATTTTTCAGTTAGTTTACCAATCACTTCAGCTTGATTTATGGAATGTATTTAAAACATGAAGTATTATACAAACAGAATAACAAAAACATGCCCCAGCCAAGTGTAGTATTCCACAAATTTGCACTAGTTTGTGTCTGAAAATGGAAGTGTTCAATATCCGTCAAAATCTACTTCTAAATCTCACCTGAAATAGAAAGTTTAAGATCTGACACCTGTTTTTTATAACTTTGCATGCAAGAGCAGAAGATTTGTAACAGAAAGAAAACTACTGTACTACAAGAAAGAGCTACATTTCTGGTTTGAGACTATAATCTCAATCACCCTCTGAATTCAATGTTCAGTGTCCCCAGCCACATCTTGGAATCATTATTTATCAAGAACAGCAATTCTTTATCACAAATAATCTTGAAGTAAATAGAGCATAATCTAAAGGTAAAAAAATTCCTATGTCGTCTTCTTTCATTGCTAATTAAAAATGCATTTTTAGGCATAAGAAGAGGAATAATTTTTTTTTCTGATTTTCATTTTTCAGGATCAGTCATTTCAAAAGAACTAATGCTCTGAAGATAGTGTGTAACCTTATTTGGGGAGTTCTGACAAAGAACTTGTAATCTGGATATTTAAAACTTTGTTTTAAATATCCAGATTACACACAAAACAAATTTCCATTGGTCAACAAAGTCATTTAACTAAAATAATAGAGCAGTTACTACTTTCGTTTGTTTCCTGCTGTCTTGTGTAACCTGCTAAGCTACAGTGAGCTGTTATAAAGCCACCCCTTCTGCTGGTCCCCTCGGTTTCACTCCTGTATTTGTTCCTGCTGAGTTCTTGTTCCCAGAAAGCCAAAATATGCAATTCTTCCAAGGATTATTTTTAATCATATGATGTCATGTTGAATGCAGACAACACATTTTGTTATCAATTTTTATTTTGATCAACTTCAGAGAAATCTTTTGTGCAAAAATCAGAGACTGATTCAGAGCATGCAGGGAAGGGTAGGACTTAATATCCCTTATATTACTAAGATAAAGTTTTAATAACAAAACTTTTAATCAGATGGTTCATAAAACCCTTGCAAGTCAGCAAGGATTGGTTTGTAAGAGATGAGTGACCCAAAGAAATGGTGACAGTGATTCAATACTCCTGAATTTTATAAGACTGTTATTTAGATGATATTTAAATTACCCTCCTATGTATTCAGCTTCTCGAAAGTTGGTACTTATTAAAAGTAGTCTTTTTCACAGAATTTAATATTAAGTGGAAAACTTTGCCATCAACTATTTTGCCAATGCACTAATATAGATAAAATAGATATACAGTGAAGAGTGCAAAATTAATTGTGAAGGCAAAGATAACTTCACCTCCTACACAACTTCATGCAGATTTTCCTATTATTTACCTGCTTTGGTACTTGTTATTCCACGAGCACTGTACCTTGTTCAGCTGGTATTGCTCCATGGTAAGAATTCTCCTTACCATCTTTTCATATAATTTTAGATCCAAACTGACTCTGTTTTTTTTAAGACAAATGAGCTTTTCCTGGCAACAGCAAGTTTCTAGATGGTAACATAACTGAATTCCATGTGCACTCTCACAAAAATATTTTCCTGATCTCTTGAAGATCTGGCAGCATTTATCAAATTGTTCCTACAGACATATTAATAGAGAGATGGGCTTTGTGTGCGCATACACACGCTGTCCTCTGCGTCTGCATCCATGGCTTTCACTGCAGCTCAAGCGGAACTTAAAGTTCCTGATATGAACCAGGGCCAGATAAAAATGGCCAATAGAGGTGCCAGAGCATATCTAGGACTTCTCAATCCTTTAAATCACTTTCAAATTGTAGCATTGTGTAGGGAAGCAGGATCTAGTGGGAGACAAAGAGAGGAAAGGATTGTACAACATTGTTGGGTCCCAGGACGGTAAGAGCAGCTGAGAGGTATTGGGAGAGGCCATAAATCATGGCAGATCTATTGGCAGCACTGGGAATTTCTCTTCCTCTTTTTCTCCTAGTGTTCCAGTACATCTTTTATCTTTGAAACCCTCTCATCCCCCCCTCACAGCCCAGCTCACCCTCTCACAAGGATCCCTGCAGGATGCTGTAAGGGGCACTTTCTTTATCCCTGCTGTAGCCTCTCAGGGGCTGGGGAAATGTCTGGAGAGGAGAACAGAGGAGGCCCTGGAGATTTTGGGAGGGCTCTCCAGTTTTCTCTCAGGAGCAGAGGATGGGTGTTGCTGTTCCCACTCCCCAGCTGTGGCACAGGAGTTACTGTGTCACCTCCTGCCTCCTGCAACAGCTACTCTCATTACCAACAAATTGGCTGTGCTGGAAGAGGTGATGATGCTGGGCCAATCCCACTCTTCTTGGCTGAGGGATGATGCAGGGAATCATTAAAGGAAAATTAATCTTGTTATGTGAAAAATGTAACAATAAGGGGAAATGTCAGCTATAAAATGCACACAGTCACTCAGAGAAATTACTCTAAAGAGATAACTATCCTTTAAATAAAAGTGAAAAACTGCAAAATTATTTTAATTATCCAATCACATTTACTCAGTGTAATGTTATATAGAATACTTTGATTTTGAATTGAACAAAGAAAATTACTTATGGACGTGTTCTTATCAGGTCCTATCCTTCCTGTGGTAGATTTTGAATGTTTTTCTTTCAAAATATATTTTCATCTTTCTTTTGAACACCATTTTTAAAAATACCATTCAATTCAACAGGTAGCAGCAATATAATAAGCATGGATATAATTTTGTATTTCTAGTAATTGATATAAAATGACCCGTATGAATCAGTTTGAATTACTGAAAACCTTATATTAATTTAGACCTGGGACAAAATCTCCCTGCCTATGTAGAGTAGGATAATAATCCTAAATGATTTAGTAAGTCATGAAGGGAAGACACAAAACTTGAAAAGCTTACAGGCTTCAAACAGATTTGTTTCTTTTTCTCTGATGATTTTGCATACCTTTGACCTTGTAAAACTACTGGGCCAAGGGAAAGAGACAGAAAAGATATGCCATCAAATAAAAACAAACCCCTTTAAATACATATTTGAAGGAAGGCTGGAGTCATGATTTAAAAGCTGTATTTTCCACAGCCACACATTAATAGAGATTTTGAAGCTCTCCCTGCTCACGTGAGGAAATTACTTTTGCTTAGAAGTCAACACAGCAGAGGAAGATTGGAGAGCAGCATCATCCTGGAGTTCCACAGGGAAAAATTCTGACACTGTTGTCATGTTTTTGATCACATCTACCTCAAACTGTGTTCCAAAATAACATTGATCCTATTAATCACTCCAAAAATTATCATCCCAAACCTGACACACTAATTTGGCTACAAAAGAAATCTGAAGTTTAATCTTTATTTTTCCTTTGTTATGCTAATCAACATCAAAGGCTGGGTTACTTCTCAGTGCCACTTGCTAACTGAAAATTAATCTGCCCATTTAGTTTTCCTCCTGCACAAAAAGAAGAAGACTTTGAATTTCTTAAGACATTTTTTTATAAATCAAAGAGACTTGCCTTGTTCTGAGATGAAACACAATTCCTTTCCTAAGTCATATTGGGAAAGTTCTCCTTTTGGAACACATAACCTGAATTCCAAAAATAGCATGGGATTTGTGGCTTATGATTCCTGCTTCCTAAACTTTCCTTGAGTTTATAAAGCCCTTAAAATTACAAATTACTTTGTGATTCTTAAATAGAAGAAAAGTTAGATTCACATTTATGATGGTTTTTCCTCAGTAGAATTCTTTGAACTGTCATAATATTAATATTTCATTAATATTATGACAGCATGGAAGTGATACACTCGGTATATAATGTTGGATTAAATTCAAAGTTATTTCCTTAGCAGTTACTTCATTTCATAAGTAATATTTTTAAAGAGTGGGTTTGAGGCAGATAATTTTTTTTACTTAATCAGTTGGTTAAAACAGATCGTTTAAAAACATCACACTGTAGCGTAATTTCATATGGATCAAATGTAAAGTGAAATAGAGAAAAAGACTGAATGTTTTCCTGAAGAGATGTTACTGTTCATATCCCTAATCCTTTAATCCTTCAGGGACAATGGCTAACTCCAGTGAATGTCTACTTACGGAAGAAGGGAGGGTTTCATCCTCATGGGTAAATTTCCCAGTATTCCTATAAACAGTTTGTGTTGGTTAAAGGCGTACTCAGTCTGGGCTGAAATATCCCATTTCCTTTGAAAAATGCCTATCAGAATTAGTTAATCAGTTTCTGAAAATAAAGGTCAGGAAAATAACTTTTTTCCCTTATTATAAAACTTACTGTGGCCTTATCTTCCATCATTTGTGTAATTTCTAATTCTGAGATTTGGCAGAGGTTGCTGTGCATGTCAAGAGTGCACTTTTTGCCATCCTCTTTCTAGAAAGTCACCCAAGTGTGACTGTTCTAGTCATTGAAAATTACAGTTTGCCTATGCCCAACAGTTGGTTCCTCAACCCCAAATTTCTTTAAACATTAAAAGATTACAACTCTGGATAACTGAAGGTCATGTGGTATAGAGCCAAGGATGCCAGGTTTGGAGCAATAAAACTGGCTTGAATTGTTGGAGAGAGGCAAGGACTTGGAACAAAGACAAAGTAAGACTGGAATATTTTTGCGAGGAGATCTGTACAGCAGAATAGAGCTGATGAATTAAAAGGCAGAGAGGTACATATCAAAAAGCAGCAATGCCAAAAGAATGGGAATGGGAAACAATAATTAGGAAATAAATCCTGTAAGCTGAGGAAAAGGACTACAGTGGAGAAACAGAGCAAGGTGAAAATGGGAAAGCAACTTGGAGCAGGGAAAGTCTCTATGTACAATATACAATATACAGTGTAAAGAGAATTAGGCACTGTGTGTAGGGTTATCAGAAGGGAGAGAGTAGTAAAGGCAGAGAAAATACTATAGTAGCAGGTTGGAGGGCATGAAGCATAAGATAGGAAGTTAAAACAACAACACCCCCACCTTAATTTGTTAATAAAAATTTTCCATACTAGAGCCTGGAAAAAAATCCATGGATGACTTCCACTTTATTGTGTGTGAAATTAATTGTCTGTGTATGGATGACACCTTGTTGTGCTGGTGGTTTGAGATCTGCTGCTTTCTCCATGTCCAGCATGGCCCTAGTGCACCAAATATATTATCTCACTGATATCAGTCCTGAGAATCCATGTGTGCTCACAGTCCAGCTCATTTTTCTTAAATCCAAGAATAGAAATGTTGAAAATCTGTATCCCAGTACTATTAAAACACATTAAAAATGCCATCATTGAACTTTGTGCAGCCAATTGCTGGGAATTATCTACATCCAAGATCTACATTCAGGATTGTGGTACCCTGCATGTTTGTCCCAGTATTCCCCCCAGGATTCATAACGTTTTGTTGACCTGCTTGATTAACATCTGTCCGGGTTCGGGCTGTTATTTGTCTCTGCCCAGACAAGGGTGAGATGGGCTCGCTTTTCGGGCTCCAAAAAACAAGGCTGGACTCTCAGGTTCGGTCTTCAAGGTTGTTTATTATTTCTTATCTACAAAAATTTTCTTTCTGCCCAGCCGGGGTCTGACCAGCAAGGCAGCCAAAGGCACTCTGACCGCCCACAGGGCGGCCACCTCCTTTTATAACAAAGTTTACGTAGACTATATTTATCTTTTGTCTCCAATACTTATAATTTTTATTACTAAGTGTACCTTTACTATAAACCTATCAAAAATACCTACGTCACCCGGAAAATGGAAGACAAGAAGAAGGAGGAAAAGCCATGTGGCAGGCCTAACTCCCTCCATCTTGTTCTTTTCCAACCCCCCTGTACCAAATCTTAAAAACTGTGCTTAAGCTTATAAATGTTCTATTTCTATATCTTTTACACGCCAGTGATTCTTATGTCCCCACATATAGGTGGAACATCTCTTGCAGGGTCAAAGTTGAGCCACCAGGTACTTTTTGCAACATCCCAAGGCTCCCGAGCTCCCCAAGGGTTCTCTCGGTAGCTCTGGCCCTCAGGAGAAGTGCGCTGAGTTCCCACATCTCCCCCTTCTGTTTGCACAAAAAGCACCTGTTTCGTGACTGAACTTATGACACGTCGTATACACAAAAGAATACAAGGTGTAACAAACATGAGGACTATAAGAACCATTAAAACCATGAACCCTATCCTCAAAATCTCTTTCCATAAAGGAGAAAGATCAAAAAATCTTGCCATGTCATCGATCCAAGACCCTGTGTCTTCGCCAAGTTTTTTAATACTATCTTCTATTCTTTTGATGTTCTCGTGAATAGATTTTGAATGATCAGAGAGATTCATGCAGCACATTCCTTCAAACTCTTTGCATCCATGCCCATGAGTGAGCAATAAGTAATCAATTGCTGCTCTGTTTTGAAGTGTTGCCTGTCTTACACCGCTCATGTCTTCTAACATGTCGCTCAGTGCAAGAGAGACTGAATGGGCATGTTTGCTTAACCAACAACCCATATGGTCCAGCTGAGTCAAGGCTACCCCTGATGCTGTTTGAGGTGAAAAAATTGCTACTGCAATTCTTCTTGCCTTGTCCCAAGTGTACACTTTGTCATCGCAATTTGGACCATATTGTTGTAAAGATCTTTTTTCTTTATACTTTTGTTTTCCCATCAATTTTGAATCTGGTGACAACATTGAAATCTCTCCGATGCTGCATGGACCTCCCTGGGTATTCGCAGGAATACCATACCAAATTCTATCCCCACAAATCAAGAAAAGTCCCCTTGGCAATTGCACAGGTACTTGGAGTGACCTTTTGTCTATTGTAATTGTGGTTCTGCACCATGTTGATGCATTTCTATAGAACTCACGATTCGGAGTGACATCGATGGTTTTGTTTGTTCTTGTCACATCCTGAATCTGAAACTGTATGCATATCTCCATTGTCATGGACCCAAAAATTTCCAATTCCTGAGGTTCGGTAGAAGCCACAGGAAGAAGATGTGTCCAAGCACACCACTCATTCACAGGATCCTTAACGACCTGTGAGATTTCAACCTGAGTGTGTCCTGGAATTGGCCATGCATTCACTGGCATCTCAACCATACAGACTGAAAATGGTTTTCCTGGTCTAGAATGTATTAGACAGATGCTATCTAAATTTGCTGCTTGGGCTAAAGCTTCCCAAACGTTCTTTTTTGGTTGGTTAACCGGTAAATTTGTTTTTTCATTTGAGACAATGCATAATGATGTAAGACATATAAACATTATAAAATTCATGACCTCCCCTTCGAGGTGAAACATTGTGGTAAATTCCCAACCAAAATCCCCAAAGTCTTTATTCTTTTGTTTCTTCTGGACCGTTGTTTGCAGCTTGAGCCTTCTCCTCTGTCTGAGTGCTCGCCTCGCTGCTCTTGGGATCAGTGCTCTCTTCTTGCGTCCGAAATGGTTTCACGTGCCGTGCTGACACCCACTTCAAACCTCGCCCTGTGGAAACACAAGCAAAACCCTTGCCCCAAGTGATTAGTCTGAAGGGACCCTCTATTTGTCCCGACTCTGGGTTTCTGATCAATACTAAAGGATTCTCCCTTAGTCTTGCCTGAGAGCTGTTGGAAAAATGTCTCAGGATCGGTGGATTGGGTTCTGAGGATGAACTGTTAAGAAAGTTCAACACATACAATGCTTTGTTTAATTTCATGTGTGGTGTTGCCTCCGGTTCCCCTCTTTTCTGTCTGTCTAGGATAGATTTCAGGGTGTGATGTGTTCTTTCGATGATTGCCTGACCTGTGGGTGAATGTGGAATACCGAATGTGTGTTTGACACCCCATTTTTTCAGGAATCTGTCAAGCACCCTGCCTGTATATGTTGGACCATTATCTGTTTTTATTTCTTGAGGCACACCTAACGATGCGAATGCTTGCAGAAAATGCCGACAAGCATGATCTGCTGTTTCCCCTGCATGTGCTGATGCAAAGACTGCTCCTGAGAATGTGTCTACAGAAACGTGAACATTTTTGAGTCTTCCAAATGATGGATACTTTGTGACATCGGTTTGCCACAGCTGAAGGCTTTGCAGTCCTCGTGGGTTGACTGCTCCTGTGGAAGCTGGTGGCTGCACAAGCTGACAATCTGGACAAGCACTAATGATTTCCCTCGCCTGTGTTTTTGTGAGACGAAAGGATTCCATCAGCGCTTGTGCATTCTGATGAAAAAATGCATGACTCAGCTTTGCCTGCTCAAAAATGTCCGGAAGTGTCTGTGAAATGGGCATTGTTAACCTGTCTGCTCGAGCATTTCCTTCTGCTAGAAACCCTGGAAGTGTTGTGTGAGCTCTGATGTGCGTGATGAAATATTTGTGCTCTCTGTTCTCTAGCAACATTTTCATGCTCTTTAAATATGAATATAAAATTTCGTTGCTGGTTTCTCTCAAAAGTGAACCTTCCAATCTTCTGACCACACCCGCGACGTATGCGGAATCTGTGACCAAATTGAGAGGTTGTTTGAACAGTTGAAATGCTCGAACGACTGCTGCCAATTCCACAATCTGTGGAGAGCCTTGGACTATCTTCACATTTGAATCCCAATTCCCCGTTGTTGAGTTTTTCCACGTGATCACTGACTTGTGTGTCTTCCCCGAACCATCTGTGAACACTGTGATCCCGTCCAGAGGTTTTTCACTTATCTTAGGTTTTGCTCTATAACATATTCGAGATTGTAATATCCTGTGCTGCGGGAAATGAATTGTACAAGCTCCTGGAAAAGCTAACAAGGCAATTAACAAGTCTTCTGACTTCTGCATCGCCCACTCGAAGTAATCTTTCTTCAGCGGTAGATGAATGATTGAAAATTCTCTTCCTGCTATTGTCAGCAACCTTGTTCTTCCTTTTATGATGATCTGTGTCGCCATTTCCAACTCTGTGAGAATTGTCTTTGAAGGCCTGCACGGTAGGAAAATCCATTCTATGATTATCAATGGATCCTTTTGAGATGAATCCCACTGGAAGATCAAACCATGGAACTGTGTTTTCTTTCCCAACACTGCCAATTCAAAAGGCAACGATTCAACAAATCGATGTGCTTGTCTTTTTTGAATGGCATCTGTGATTTTTTCTAATTCCCTTTTTGCCTCTCGTGTGAGTGTCCTGGGAGACCGAATGTCTGTGTCTCCCCTCAAGAGATCGAGCAACGCTGGAATGTCGCTGTTTGTGATTCCTAAAATTGGTCTCATCCAGTTGATTTCCCCTAACAGTTGTTGAAGATCGTGCAAATTGCTGATTTTCGTGCTGACCTCCAACTTCTGGGGTCTTATAGTTTTCTCTGAGATCTTCCACCCTAGATATCTCCAAGGTGCGACCTCCTGGATCTTTGAGACACTGATTTCCAAGCCTGCCTTCTGCACTTCTGCGATCACACAATCACGAGCTTCTTGCAGCTCCTGTTGTGTCGAAGCTGCGATAAGCAAATCATCCATGTAATGAATGATCTTCACTTTCGGGAACTTCTTCCTCGCTGGCAACAGAGCTCGTGCCACGTACCATTGACAGATTGTCGGCGAGTTTTTCAGTCCCTGAGGAAGGACGACCCAATGGTACCGTTGCAGAGGTGTTTCCTTGTTGATGCTTGGAACGGAAAAGGCAAGTCTTTTTGCATCATCCGGATGAAGCGGGATGCTGAAAAAACAATCCTTGAGATCAATGACCACGAGAGGCCAATCTCTGGGAATCATTGAAACTGATGGAAGTCCCAACTGAAGAGGTCCCATGTCTTCAATGACCTCATTGATCTTCCTGAGATCGTGCAACAGCCTCCATTTGCCTGACAACTTCTTCTTGATGACGAACACTGGAGAATTCCAAGGGCTGTTTGTCGGCTTGATGTGTCCCTTTTGCAATTGTTCTTCGACCAGGTCTCTCAATGCACTCAACTTTTCTCTCTCAAGGGGCCACTGATCCACCCAAACTGGATCATCCGTTCTCCAAGTCAGCTTCAGTGTGGCGAGTGCCGCAGTGACCCCGATCAAAAATCCACTTCGATCTTCGTTCCCCATTGTGCCAAAAGATCCCTTCCCCAAACCGTGATTGGCTTTTGCACAACAAAAGGACGAATGATCGCTGTCTTGTTTCCTGGTCCTGTCACAATGATGGAATTTTCACTCTGCAGACATAGAGAAGCTCCCCCTATGCCTGAGAGAGTACCCAAGGGTGCAATCAAGCTCCAATTACGAGGCCAGAAAAGGTATGATATAACTGTAACATCTGCCCCCGTGTCAAGCATTCCTCTGACCGCTATTGTTCTCTCTCCACAAGTCAATTGACAAGTGAGCGTGGGTCGGTCTCGGCCTATGTGCTTTATCCATGTGGCATGTATCTCGGCATGTTCCTTCAACGGGAGTCCTTCTTCATCAAAGATTGACATGACCTGCCTCATGGCGTGTGGTGGCAAGGCGAATGCCCTCGCAATTTGGGTGTTCTCTGCCACTGTCAATGGCGGACGGAGTGCTTTTGCCCAAACTGTCAATTCCGTATTTTTATCTGCCAAAATGACCGATGGAAAAACGATGAGTCCGAGAATGCTACATCTGTCCAGTCCTATTATCAAAAATTCTTGTTTTTTGTATGAATTTCCGCGGACACCTGTTGGGATCTCCGCATGATTTTCATCCAAGAAGCATACTAGTTTGGAAGCTGCCAGTGTGCAATGTGCTCCTGGTGGGAGGAGATCTGGGTCGCTGGGAAGTCGACTGAGGACTTTGCTGAGGGTATCTGCCTGATGCTCTCCAACGACTGTCCTGCCTGGTTTTGTGTCATCGCCATCACTTCTGTCGTCGCGCGGTGACGAGCCGCGCTGAGCCTCATGTTTCCCGAACACGGTAGTGAAATTCCTTGAATATCAGTCTGGGAATAACATTCTCTTGCGGTGTGTCCTCTTCTCCCGCATCGCGCGCAAAGTGGCTTTTGTAGTTGTGGTGCTGGTGATTGCACTTGTATGTTTGCATGTGGACAATTCTTCTTGAAGTGTCCCTGTGCCCCACACTTGTAGCACTGTCCCTCGGATGGAGGGTTCTTCTTCTTCTTTTGGACAGCAGCCAGAACTTTGTCCATTTGTTGTATCACTTTTTCCAGCTTATCTTCCGATTGTCTTCCCGATTGTTCTTTCACTTGCTGTTCCCATTCCTCTCTCAGTTCGTCCTTCACGATCGATGCGACATGCTGAGGTGTTCCAACTTTGCTGCATGCCTCCACCATGTCTGCCAAGGTTGGACGGCCTGGCAATGCGGTGATGACCCGTTGGCAATCCGGGTTGGCATTGTAGAAAGCTAAACTTTCTAAAAGAGGTTGCTTGGCCTCCTCTACCAAAACCTGTCGATCCACAGCTTGCGACAGTCGATCCACGAATGTCGAGAACGGTTCCATGGGACCTTGTCTAATTCCTGAAAAAGGAGTATCTGGAACTCCTGCTGGAGCAATCTGCAAGATTGCCCTTTGTGCTGCTTCTTTGATGTCATTCAGCACTCGTCTCGGGAGTCGCGCTGCTTGCTCTGCTGGATTGTCATCCGGAGGATCTCCTGCTAATTGTGCTACAGTGAGGTTTGCATTCGGTCCACCTTGATAGCCATTTCGTAATTCTGTAAGATATCTTCGCCACCTTCTCTCCCAGATGAGATTCTGTGTGTCCGTAAGAATCATCGACACAAGGCTTCGAATATCATATGGCGTAAGGTCATACATGTTAAATGTCCCTTTTAAAAGTTGTTTAAAATACTGTGAATTCAGTCCATTGCTTCGGATGGCTTTTGCTAAATCTTTGATTACTTCGTGACCCATTCTTTCCCACCTCGGGTTTTGCCCCTGTGCATCATATGTCACCGGCATTGTTAGATCTCCTGTTCCTGGGAATAAATCTTTTTCCTCGGACAATTTTTCTCTAATGTACTCCCAATCCATCGTCTTCACCGGCTGATGTTGCTCTTCTTCTGGAATTCCCATTGGCAAATGCATCCACAGTGGAGTTGTGGAAGTGCTTGGAGATTCTTCCGTCCATATTTTCCGCCTTGAGGTCTTTGGTCTTGCTCCTCGTGACTGTGCCTTTATCTCTGTGTCAACTGAATGTAAAAGATTTTTTGCCGTCTCAACTGCTGTGAACATCCACCCTGGAATTCCTTTTGAAGCTGTAATTTTGATGGTTTCTTCTTCTTGTGATTGTTCTTCCCGCGGTATTTCTTCGATTTCTTGAAGCTCCGATGTTGCTGGATAACTCATCTGCTGCGTTGTTATTGTTTTCTTTGATTTAGCTTTCTTTTTATAAGTTGTTGGGAAATATTGTTGCAATGTTTTGATTTCGCCACGAGATGGCGCTGTGGCTCCACCGACCAGGTCTGGTATGTCCTGCAGTGTGACCGTCCCACCATAAGGTGGCGCTGTCTTCTGCCTGACTGACACTGACGAGCTCACAGACTCAGCCAGCTCGTCTGCTGTGTCGGCTAAAAGTGGTTTGTGTGCCTTTCGGGGTCGGGTTTGAGTGGATTTCTGATATCCTAGCGATGGGGTTTGGACATCTAAGCATCTTTTTGAGGCTTGGGTATTTTGAGCCATTGGGATAGGGAGTGGAGGAGCCGAACTCAGAGAGGGGGTGGTGCCTTGCCGTGCCGAACCCCGGGCACGGCTCCGCCTCACCCCTGACGCCACGGGAGATCGGGCCCGCCCCTGACCACGTTTTTTCTGGGCATGCGCAGTCCCCAGGAGCCCTGTGTCTCCTAAACTGACGTCACTGTCTCCCTCCTGCTCCGTCTCAGAAGTCTCTTCCCTAATGTCTGTCCCCCATTCTGCCTCTTCCTCTGATGTAGTGTCCGTCCCTCCTGCCCGCGCGACCCCTCCCCGTCCCGCCTGAGCCTTCATCCGGTCTCTTATTCGAGCCGAACGCCGCGGCTGCATTTCCTGCTCTGACGTCATCACTCTGCGACCCCTATGTTTCCTCACCGGCACTCCAGAGCAATCCGGGCTGTCCCGGTCTCTGGGTTTTCGGTCAGAGACATGAGGATTTACAACAGAGCCCTTGCCAGAGCTGATTATTTTCGGCGCGGCGGCACCGGGGACCCCTGTTTCACACGGTAATTCGCTTGCAGAAATCTCCCCAGAACCCGTCTCCCCCTTTGTTCCCATGGATCTTGCAAACGCTTCCTCGGGCTTTGCCAACCCATGACCCCTTGGTCCGCTATTTTTTGCGGTCCTTTTCCCGCCGCTCACTGCGGCTTTGCTCCTCCCGCCGCTTCCCGCGGGTCCGCTCGCCCCGCCGCTGCCCCCCGTATCAGTGGCACGGCTGCGAGCTTGGCTGCCCCCCCGCGCCGCGCGGCCGCGGGAGAGTGAAACTCCGCCCCCACCCCCCGTGTTTTCGACTCCACTGCCTGAATCAGAGATTGAGCTGAGGTTTAAATCGCTTTCTGACTCTGAGGTTTCAGGGCACTCCGGGAGTCCCTCACACAGCTGGGCTGGTGGGACTGGAGGTTGTATTTCTCCCTGCTTTTCTTCTTCAAGAAGTGTGTCCCCTTGGCCGACAGGGCTTAAAGGCAGCCTCTGTCTTGAGCCATTGTTCCCTCCCTCGGTCTCTGAGGGTGTATCACGTGTCTCTTTGGCTACTGTGTTTGACTTAGCCATGATTGCTTCTAACATAGTGCGTGCTGGAGACAGCAATCTAAAAGCTGTCTCATCCTTTTTTATTGTTAATAAATACAGATGTCTGTTCACTTCTTGCCAGAAACCCACTTCAAATAGCAACCGGGTCTCTGCCGAAGGATAATGACATCTTGTCCACAAAAGCAGGTGTTTAAGATCTGGCTTTGATATTCCTAATGTGTATGTATCTGCTACCCTTTTTAAATCTGACAAAATTTGTATTTGATCCTTTGAATATGAAACCCCCATTTCGTGTATATTATTAAGAATTCTCTCACCGAAATCGTCGTCAGGGAAGCCGGAAATGTCCTGGATTCTGGCCAGCAGTTTTCAGGAGGTGGAATCAGAGGCGCCTTTCTGGTTCCGTTTCAGGCTGTCCTGATACGAGGTGTTTTCGGCAGAGAGTGGAGTGAGGTGGATTATCAGTGGCTGCAGTCGCTTCAAACTCCTGGCTGGCTTCTGAAGGTATTATCTGCGGTGACCTTGGCACACGTCCCAGGCCGGGAAATCTCCGCTTCTTTCAGGCTATCAGTTGTGGTCCCCGTCTCAGGACTCCTGAGCCGTCTTCTGAGAGTCCTCTTCTGGGAGCCCTCTTCTGGGAGCCCTCGGGCCCTCTTCCGAGAGCCCTAGGGCTCGGTGGGAGCCTTGCAGCCCACCCAAGGGACAGCCAGATGTCCGGGTTCGGGCTGTTATTTGTCTCTGCCCAGACAAGGGTGAGATGGGCTCGCTTTTCGGGCTCCAAAAAACAAGGCTGGACTCTCAGGTTCGGTCTTCAAGGTTGTTTATTATTTCTTATCTACAAAAATTTTCTTTCTGCCCAGCCGGGGTCTGACCAGCAAGGCAGCCAAAGGCACTCTGACCGCCCACAGGGCGGCCACCTCCTTTTATAACAAAGTTTACGTAGACTATATTTATCTTTTGTCTCCAATACTTATAATTTTTATTACTAAGTGTACCTTTACTATAAACCTATCAAAAATACCTACGTCACCCGGAAAATGGAAGACAAGAAGAAGGAGGAAAAGCCATGTGGCAGGCCTAACTCCCTCCATCTTGTTCTTTTCCAACCCCCCTGTACCAAATCTTAAAAACTGTGCTTAAGCTTATAAATGTTCTATTTCTATATCTTTTACACGCCAGTGATTCTTATGTCCCCACATATAGGTGGAACATCTCTTGCAGGGTCAAAGTTGAGCCACCAGGTACTTTTTGCAACATCCCAAGGCTCCCGAGCTCCCCAAGGGTTCTCTCGGTAGCTCTGGCCCTCAGGAGAAGTGCGCTGAGTTCCCACAAACATCCATTGAAGGATGCTGTTCATAGAACTTCTATTCCACTTGTTGTTGGAGGTGAAAAATGAATAATGAAAGATGCAGGACATCCAGGAATCAGGAAGTGAGTTTACAGTCTGTATTAAAGCATCTGAATATCATCTGACTCTGTTGCCTGTGCCACAGAAGTCCTTCCCATGGCTTTTCTAGAGGATTCCTAGCTGTTCTCACAGTCTACAAGAAACACTAGAGGCCTCACAGCTGCCACCAAAACCAGTGGAAGTCATTGAAAAGAAAATGAACAAAATACGGACTAAATGAGTGGCATTTCAGATTAGACTTCCAAAATGGATCAGATGATTCTATCCATCTCTTAATGAGGAGAGATGGTGTCAGCTCATCTCAGGTGTTCTAAAAATCCTGTCAGACTCAGAGCTTGTACAAAGGATCATTATGGGACACAGAATCACAGGGCTATAAAACAATTCAGGTTGAAGGGACAGCTGGAGGCCACCCAGACCATTCCTCCAGCCATTCTAAGGTCCCGTGAAGGGTCACTCTGTTTAACTCCTCCAGTTTGGTGTCACTGACACTGATATCAGCCCCATATTGTCCAAGTGCCCCACAGGACATGACACAAACCCCCTTTGTATTAAAATATATGGGACTGGATATTATTGTCAGTGGATAATACTGATTTTATCTAAGTAAAATTTAGAAAATTATCATTTTCTCATCCTTCACTGTCCTTACACTGTCTAGGGCCTGAATTGGGTTGTCCTGTGGCAGATGTCTGAGATCCATGAAACTCAGAAAATGCTTTAATGCAGAGCAAATGCAATTATTTGCTCTATAAGATATAAAAGTTAGTGTGTTACTTTAAAAGTACCTGAACAGAGAAATATTTGATTTTGTCAAAAACATTGGGCTATCCAAATTGAAACAAAAAACATTGGGCTATCCAAATTGAAACAAAATCATTTTTGCTTTTCATTAGTGCAAATGAGACTAACTCCAAATGAACTAAAATACTAAGCAAGGAAAACAATCTAAAACCCTAACGCAAGCAAGAGAATACTAAACTTTCACACTTTTAAAAAATACTTAAAATTATAACACTTAAGAATCCACAAGTATCAGATTTTATATCATGTGTTTAAAAAACACCCTGTGTCATCATTAATCCAATCAGTTAACTTCCCAGCAAGGCCTTCATTTATCAGAAGTGACAGCAGACTGGAATCGAGGGAACTTGGGAAACCTCAAGGAAATAATTAAATAGCAAAGCCAGTATCTGGCCATACCAATGAGCTCCAGCAGGACCAGGCTGCACTCACGGACAGGATCAGGCTGCACCTTCCTGGAGCTTATCTGTAGGACTTTTATCTCAGATGAGATTCTTGCTGAAAACCTAAGACTGCTGGGCTGGAAATGCTGCCTTAGATCCAGGTTTTCAAGTCAGAACTACTCAGGCTGAGCTCTCAGTTGTGGTGGGACTCAAGCTATCCCGCTCGTAAACATCAGCTACAGGTAAAAGAGAAACAGAAGGACAGAAGGAAAAGAGAAGCATCTAAAAAGAATAAATGCTGACTAGGAAAGCAAAAGAAAAATAGGAAGTCTGAATGAAAATATTGAAGGAATTGTGGAAGTTTCCGTCTAAAACGAATCCTCGACGTACATGTCTGGCCAAATAAAAAAGGTGACATCTCATTAGTAAAATTCTGTGCAAACATAAAGATTTAGCAGAAAACACATGGGATTGGAAAAAGCCATTTAAAAATATTTATTACTAACTATATTAATATTTTTATCAACTGTGCTGGACTATGATATAAATGTGCTGGACTATGATATAAATCTCTTCCTGTATCCTGTTCAAAACTCAGCTGTTTTCATGTCCTAACCCCATTTCTGCCTCAGTGATTTATGCATTGGATTTATATTGTTGCCTCATTATAAATCCAGGTAGTTGCTGATTCTTAGTAGAGGATTTAAATGCTAGCTTAACATACCGTGTCCAACTATTCTTCTTTTTTCATTTTGATAAGTTCCTCATCTGTATAAAAGCACATGTTCTTTTCATTCTGATCAGTGATTAAATATTTGTTCATTTATTAATACTTAATTCATGGATGAAATAATGTCTATTTGTCTGTTACATGTGTAGGATTTGCTCCTATTGCTACTGAATTCAATGCCTTTGACCCTTTGAAGACCTCTATAAGTACAATTAATGTAATCTTCTCCCTAGCTTTCTATTCCTGCTTTGTCTGGTTTGTTCAAATTCATCACCATTCAAGCAATTCTACCGAGCGTGTTATCTTAGCTCCTTAGGGGAAGCTCTTATGGGAGCAAATACCTTGCCACTTAATTACATTCCAGGAAATTATTAGATTGCACTCTCCAGTTTATCTTGTAAGGAAAAAAAGCAACTCTGGATATTTTGTTTATGAATTTCATATGCATGGCAGGTCACCTGTAAACAAGTTTACTTTACAGTAAGGAGTTCAATTTAAAGAGATTGGGAGTGAGAAAGCCACCTGAAGAACCCAAAGAGATCTCAGAGTCTCCCGGTTCTCACACACAGTTTTATTCTCCCTTCTACAAGCCCAGGATAAAAAAATAACATGAAATTTCAAAAGGGATATAAGACAATTGGAATGGGGCCTCAGGAGCTCCTCAGAGTGAGGGTGCCAGTAGAAACATCTCATTATAAAATCAATAAAGCCCCACAGACTTCAGTGGGGCTTCAGTTCACTTCAGTGAACACTTTGCTTTCTCCCTTTTAATAATAGGTTTTCATATTGCATTTTATCAACCATACTAGGAAGTACATATATTAACATTTTCATTACACCTTCTCATCCTGCACTACATTCTTCTGGGTGTGCAAGTAAATAGCCCTTTTTATTTCTCCTGAAAAACCTGATTATTTATCAGGTCTGAACCACTACCACACTGTCCCAGAGGAAATCACTGGCCAAACTCATGGAGTCCTGTCAGACTAATATAGTTTGAACAGTTTGAGGTTATGACCTACGAAACAGGTTCATGTAATCCCTATAAAGGGAAATTGCAGCAGCAAAATCAGTTCCCCAATGTGCACATTAAAGAATTCCTGCTGTACACTTTGCGATTTACTCAGGATAAGCCAAAAGTCAGCATAGACACAATCCAGGGTTCTCTACCTGGGTCCAAAACAGAGCTGACTGAATGCTTAAAATGCATCACAAATCTGTCCTGCCCTTACACAGCCCCAGGGTTTCAGAAGTGAAGCACATTATTCTGCTCCTTGCAATATCTAATAAAATAAAAACTTTACTCAAGCATTTCCAATCCCTTCTCCCTTACAGATGAGGTGTGGAGAGTTTTGTGGACGCCTGGTTGGAAGAGAGGGGTCATGATAAGTTGTAGCTGGTAAAGCAATAGGGTCGTGGGCAAGGACACTGTCTCCTTGAGCAAGAAGTTATATAACAACAAGATAGAGAAAACAGGGTCTAGCCAGAGCAGAAAACCATAAGCATCCTGAGTATGTGATAGTAGAGGTGGAGCTGACCTCCACCTGTGGACCAATTATGAGCTCTACTTTTGCAATATGTATGAACCTTATTACTATGCTTATAAAAGTATGCTTTTTGCCTAAAGAAAGTTGAAGTTTGCTGATCATCATCAGGTATGCTTATCTCCCATCGACTCCGACAATGAGGGACAGAAAAGCACTCAGACATTTTTGTCTGTTTTGCAGGAGTTTGTTGAGTACAGACTTCCCATTCACCAACCATTACTCCATCTACAACATTTGTGATGTTCACAGGAATCAAACAAAAGCTTCCAGCTGTTGCATACACTTTATCCAGAAGATTGAACTATCTGTCTATAGTCTAAAACTTTTTCTCCATTTTCTTACAGTTTGTCAGATGAATTTTAAAAAATGTCACTCTAGTTTCTGTTGAATAAAGAGCATTTACCTCAGATATTCCTCTAAATTGTGGTACTGACTATGCAGCATGTTTTACCTCAAATGGTGGCTCCTATTGGCATTGCAGCAACACTGAATTTTTCTTGTTATTTTTGAACTATGTCTTCTGTGGCATAGGGACTCACTAAATAAGCTGAATATAATCATCTTTTAATGTAAGATGCTTATAACAGGAAGGCTTGAGATCCAGGAATGATAATCTGCCCCTTCTCTGACACACTGATCAATCACAGCAGCTTCCCAGAAATAATTCAAACTTATGCAAATTCTGTGTATAAGCAGGCAAAGAAAAAGAAGAAAAAAAATCCCCAAAATCTAAGACTGTGGCAAATTTCCAAAAGAAAGACAACAAAAATGTACAATTTACACAATCACAGGAAAGGTCATCACAGACACATAAGAGCCCTGGGGTTCCAGCATAGCCAGGACCTGGAACTGCTGGAAAGAAGTCAGAAGAGGCACCAGGATGAGCAGAGGGATGGAGCAGCTCTGCTGGGAGGAAAGGCTGGCACAGCTGGCATTGCTCACTGCACAGGAGAAGCTTTGGCTGAGCTCAGGGTGGCCTTGCAGGGCCTGGAGGAGCTGCAGGAAAGATGGAGAGAGACAATTGGCAAGGGCTGGAGGGACAGGAGCCAGGGAATGGCTCCCAGTGCCAGAGGGCAGGGCTGGGTGGGAGATTGGCAATGAGGAATTGTTCCCTGGCAGGGTGGGCAGGCCCTGGCACAGGGTGCCCAGAGCAGCTGGGGCTGCCCCTGGATCCCTGGCAGTGCCCAAGGCCAGGCTGGACACTGGGGCTGGGAGCACCTGGGACAGGGGGAGGTGTCCCTGCCATGGCAGGGGGTAGAACAAGATGAGTTTAAAGCCTCTCCCAACACTGACCATTTTATGACTTTATTATATATAAGGAGAGAGTTTCATATAGTTCTGTGAAATCCTTCACCTCTATTTCCAGAATTTTTGCACACTTATAGGTTGAATCACAGAAAAGTCATTGCAACTCCTAATTTATGTTGCAGCCCAGGAGGTACCTGATGTAGAATCACATTTACTCACCTTTAATCAGACTGATTATCACTTTATGGGATAAGTGAAACGACACAGGACTTTTTTAAGATGTGAGAGAACACTACAGCAATCCTGAAGGAAGAGCAACTAACTCAATATTGGCTCCACAAGACAGAAAAAAAATAAGATTGCTGCTGATTAGGGAAAATATTGGAAAATAGTGCAGGTATTACTAATCCCTTTATCAGAAGGAGCTTATTCAGTTTTTAGTAATAAAGGGCATAAGTGAAACATTCTCAGGTATTTTGAGCAATCAAAATTGCTTTTTCATCTAGCAGAGTTAAGGCAAGATGTGATGTGAAGCCCATTTCAGCCATTTCTGCTTTTGCAGCTTGCAGTTTCTATATCTAGCTCATAGAGGGTTGTATGCATTGGTAAAACGCTGTATGTTATCATTTCTAGGGAATAAGAATCACAGGAAAGCCGGTGAGCAGTTTTCAGCCCAGTGGGAAGCCCGGGCTATGCTGGTGTAAGGACCATGTTAACTGGTTTTCCCCTAATTCATGCTGTGTCTTAGTCAGTGCATTTTATTCCCAGCGCCAGTTTTACCCTCCCAAACTTTTATATTCTTCATAAAAATGGATATACAGGAAATAATACTCCAGAAATATCCCAGGTACACCCTCACACAGCTTCCCACACCTCTGCATCTCTTAATTGCTGTGCACCACACCAAGAACCAGTTTCCACAAGGATAAATTATAAATAATGCTAGAAAATGGATCATGCACTTTGCTGTCATGCTGATGGATTTGGGAGTGATTTGTTGCCATTTTTGACTTGGCCTGGGCATGCTGGGAGAGGTTACTCAAACAACAGGGTAGGTCGTATTTTGCATGTACAGTCAACTTAATTAATCTTGGCATCATGAAATATAAAGCAAGAGTCCCTTGGGAGACCTTTATCTGTGAGGCATTTCTGATGTCCTTGAACACAAGTCAGGAGGTAGTTGTGTACACCTTTTTACTTAATATGAAGTAATTTCTTTTAATTTCAAATCCTATATTTAGATTTAAAATCATTGAAGCAAATGGCTTTTTAATGATATAATTCTCACTCTAACAGTTTGCACTGTGCAAACTGGATATCTTTCAGTGTGCTTTAGTTCATGATTTAAGAAACATTTTAAAAACTTAATTCCATTTTTAATTAATAGCAAGGTACAGGACAAGTATTTTATTTTGTTACCTAAATAAGTATAGAAAAATAGATCACAGAGATTATACAGAATATAGAATAATAGAATATATAATACAGAAATAGAAGAAAAATTGACAATATAAGCAAAAATCCCCTGTGGCATCCATTAGTCTATTATTTTTATTGTCATTCAAAAACATCCCACTAAAATGAAACTATAATAAATTATTCTTTTTTTCCCCATGCATTCATGCAGTTCAGTATTCACAGGCCGGTGGTGTTTTTATAAAAAAGATAAAGGTAGAGCCTGAGAGAATTGAAAATTTATTAATTATATATGTTCAAAATGCTCTTGAAGTATATTCATGATACAAAAGAGAAGGATATTTTGGCCATTGAAAAATTAACCAAACATGCTAACACTTCTTAAAGCAAGCTTGCTTTTGATTTTCAAGAGATCAAACCTATTTGCATACCAGTAATATATTATACTTACAGCTATTGCTACATTTTGAATGATACAAAATTCTCACCCTGCTCTCCCCTCCTGACCAAATGGAATTAAAAGGTCTCCTGTATACCCCTTCATGGCCAAAATGGCACTATGCTTACAACTGTAGCTTCAGAATTAGACTTTCTTTCACTAGTTCATCTCCACTTATAATTAAGGGAAAGACCTACTTTTGTCTTTTCAGTTAAATAATATTTTCACCCTTCAGAAAAAAAAAAATTAAAATATTCTTTGCATTCATCTGTATGACACATAAGGCTGCAGTTTGCTTAGAGACTGTCCTTAAACTGTTCATTAATTTATTCAAAAAACAAGATTATTTCTTTCTTTCAAAATATACTCAACAAGTTGAATGAAAGCTGTGCCTATGGAGGCACGCGAGGATTTTGTGGAAAACCCATCACCAAGCAGCTGATTTCTATTTTTCCCCTTAGATTTCACAATCTGAAAAAAAACCAGCAAAAGCACCTTGCCTGTACAGTGAAGGAAAACCAACATCCTGCCATCTCTCCAGCCACCACTCTTCTCATAGCCCTGATTCGAGTGGGGATAACAGTCCTGATCAATGAACCCAAAACTGACATTTCCTAATGCCTTCCACACACAGTTACAGCCTGCCCACAAATTAGCTCTGCTGCCACCTCCAAGCCCAATAAACCCTTTTTGTGCTCTCTCCTGCTCTGCAGTCTCAGAACTCCCAACAGACCCAATTTGTCATTGCTCCTTGCAGCAGTCCATTCTTCCTGAGGTAAAACAATTTCTAACCGAATGCTTTATCTAAGTTAATCTCTTTTTTCACCATCCTTTTTTTTTCTTTAGAATTATTAGAAAGCATTAAAAATATATCCATAAAAATTTATTTCTAGTTAGTACTCAGCCTGTTTTACAATTATGTCTCATTTCTGCAGAGTGTCTTTAAGTCATTTAGTTCACATATTCAAGACTTTTCTCCCTTTTAACTACAGTTCCTTACAAGTTTGACCATGTTAGCACTATTTTCCATTGGATTAAGTACATTTATGGTTAATGATGGTTGACCTATGTAAGTACATTGGTTAATTTTACATTTATGAGTATTACTCATCTGTGGCTGCCCCTGGATCCCTGGCAGTGCCCAAGGCCAGGTTGGGCACTGGGGCTTGGAGCAGCCTGAGATAGTGGAAGGTGTCCCTGCCCATAGCAGGGGTGGAATGGGATGAATTTTAAGGTCCCTTCCAAACCAATCCATTAATTCTATAGTAGAACTTTAGTGGAATTCATAGAAAAATCCATGGAAAATTATCTGTTTTACCAATATAGTAATCCTCTTTGGAAGCCATACTTCAGCTTTTCTGCATTCTGAATCACAGATATAAAATATATGAACCATGAATATAAAATATATGAACCATTTATGAAAGACACTTCCTTCTATTCATATCTGGAGCACTTAATTTGGATATATGGGGTCCATTGTTTTTTAGATTTTAATATCCACTAAACTAGTCTCTTCAATTTTCCTTCTACCAAAATAAAGGAAAGGAGTTAAAATTACTAATAAAACTCTAAAGACATATAAAAATATAGCCAGCAGTGACCCTTAGCTAGAGATTGCTTTGGGAGGCTACCTCCATCAAAATTTACAACATGAAATGAGTGAGAAGGGAAATAAGGTATAGATAAGAAAGTCAAAAGACTGCTTGAAAAACTTAATTTCACTTGGAGATAATTGTACCATATGCATCTTAGAAACAGTAATTTGGCATGTCTAGGGACAGGAAATGCAGGCCCAATAATGAAATGAGATGTAAAGATGAGATTTTGAAAGGTTGTAGCTTTAATGCAAAGACATTTTCTGTGTAGAAAGTGCTGAATTGTGTTCTATCTGCTCTGCCTAATCCTCACAGAAATCCGTTCTACCAGCAGTCCTGTCGTCTTTGTGAGGAGAGCATGGTTTAAAGCACCTGGAACAGGTTGGGTGTCTGTTCTTTCATGGCAGCAGCCAGAGGAGATCCACTTCTCACTTCCTCAGAAGCCTTTTATTCTAATGCTTGTTAAACACCAGCTTAAAAAATTCTAAGTTTTAACTCAGAGTTTTCATTACAAGCCATTTACAAAGTGTTTCCATCTAATTGCTGAAACTACTGTATTTAAAAAAAAAAAAAAAGAGGAAAAACTCATCTCTGTCCTGAAACTTCTTCAATAAACATAATGAAAAATGCAATATGAAGACTGGAAAACCTCAAGTGACTTCAGGATTGAGGGTTATCCCAACCACCTGATTTTTGTTTCAAATTTTCAAGAAAAAACATTGACATCTCACACAGGAAGGGTCCAAGGCTTTAGATACCTGTGGAAGGAAATGCAGTTTCGGCAGAGGATGGGAGGATCTGGAAAGGGATTTAATTTTAAAATAACCTAGAGGTACTGAGTTCCAGTTCCTGAGCATGCAGTTGGGAGGTTTGGAATTGACTCCACGACAAGCAATTGCTCCTGGTTCCTCGCTGTGGTGTAGCGATTTTTGTCTGCAATTATTTAAGATGCTTAAATAATGTCCACCTGCAAGGACATAAAGAAAGAAAGAAAGGAAATAAATGAGTACTCAGATCTATATCTTATTATATATTCTAGGTACACTCAGGAAGGGAAATAAATTATCTCCCTGTATTCTTATAGAACATGAATTGCACTTTGTGGTGATCCAGAATGCAAACTCCACTGTTTTTATCAAACTGAGGGTGTTTACCTGGATTTATTTCCCTATTTATTTTCCCCAATGAATTTCAGATGTTCCTCATTTGGGAACAGGATATTCATGAAGCCTCAATGTAATGCATCGACTCCCAACAGAGTGAAAGACACAGAGGCTACTCAAACAAAGGGATTGACTTCATGCAGGGTTAGATCCATTATACAGATAGCCATTGAACAGATATATGAAAGGGTTATGTCCATTATAGGATGAAGAAAAATTATGTAAAATTAAATGTTATTTGCACAATGATTAGCTTAAGTGACTTTTTACATCTTGATGACACCTCCCCTATTAGCTGACTGGTCCATTCAAAACAAATATCCAAGAATTAAATATTTGAGTCTTGGAGTAAGTTTTGCTGCCAGAGAGCACTAAAGAGATGAGCTAAACAAGATTGACTTTAGCTCTAATCAGACTCAGAATGAAGCTTTTTACATATTTTCTTTTAAAGTTCCCTCTGCCTAATTCTGATTCCAAACTGTCTGAGCAATGCACACTCTCAATTACCAGCAGTAAGGGTTACATAAATGGGTAACTGCTGCTTTAACCAGGCCTTCTTAGAGGTTGCAAAAATTGCACTTGGGGAAGTGTCACTTGCTGATACAGGTTGACTTGGGAAATAACTTGGGCTCATTTAAAGCCTGTAGGTAAGGAAACTTCATTCCTGCTTCTCCTTCATAGAAACTGTTTGAGGCTCCATGCCTCAGGAGCACCGTGGATATCTTCAGACACAATCATCTGAATATTATGTATTTAATCATTCGGGTTTACCTGAGACATAAGGCACTGGCAAAGATTTAATGCAATGCTGGTGCTGGCCATGTTCCCCGTCCTGGTGTAGGAAGTGGTGGGCACTGGGTATCTCTGACCTTCAACTTAAACTTTTTTGTTCTTATTAGCCAAAGCTGTCAGAATATTTGCTTTGTTTTACAGCTGCTTCCAGGGTTTTGCTTGTGCTCTTCTCACAAGTATGTTGTCAGATAATGTAGCTGAAATGATGGAATGGTTTGTTATCACCGAAAACGATGACCCCAAACTGTTGCTCTGCTTTCACACATTTTCTCTCTGTCTCAGTGCCTGCCATACACACATCTCTCCTTTTGTCCCCTTACTGGTGTGGAGTGTTGCCTCCCAGTCAGGAAATGAGTACCACAGGAGCAGTTACCCCCTCCCCCTCAGCAGGATCGGGAAGAGAACAGTAAGATAAAAAGTGAGAAACTTGTGCATCTGAAGAGTCATTTAAATGCCCTCAACTGGAGTCAGACAGGCACTGATCAGACGACTGGCTGAAAAACACGGAAAGAAAAGGTTTGCTTAAGGCCTCAGCTCTGCAGGGTCACACACTTCCACCTCTAGTTCAGTTCTGAGTTCCTGGGGTTTTTTGTCTCCACAGTACCTGTTAATTATGCTCCTGTTAGCTCTGGTGGAATTTTATCACTGAGGCTTGGGTTTACACTAAAGTATGCCAACTGTTCCTGCTATGTCCTAGCATGTCCTTCATGATGGTATCACAGCCTGGGCCAGCAGAATTTGCACAAAGAATTCAGCATTAAATCCTACGCTTCCTTACAATTAAATATATGTAACTATCAGGAATGTATCACATAAAGAGTTGTGACATTTAAAATCATGCCAATTAAAAAGCAGATTTATCTATTACATGAGCAATCTTAATTTGTCTTGTATGATTCCAAGTGGTTCAATATCTCAACTCATCTAAGATTACAAATCCTTAACCAGGGACTTCTACATTAAATAAAATTACATGTGATCAGTAAGGGGTCTCAAAACAATCCCTTTTTTGCATATTATATTTACAGTTACTGGGCTAAACAAGGTGCATAAACACTCCCAAAATAAGTTTTCTCATTGAGAACAATGATTAAGTTAACATGAGCAGAGTTCAGCTCATCTTTGCTCAGCTAACTATTAAATTCAATCTCCCAGTTCCCTGGGGAATGAAGCACAGAAAAGGAGAATGCCAGCCTGGAAGGCAGAATACTTTTAAAAGGTTGTCTGTTGTGATTTCATGTAATAAGTTCACCAGAGCATCTATTGATTATCAATCAGAATTCATCACATGATATTCTTTGCGCTGTTCAGCATAACAGAGGCCATTAAAATAAAATGTTTAAACAATAAAAAAAAAAAAAAAAAAAGGCTCGAATTAAATTCATTTTGCTTCTTCAAGGATTCTTGATTGCTCAAAACTTAAGTCTGTTCATGTATGGCCTCGTGATCATCTGAGGGATTCCTGCTGACTTCCTGACTTCCTGAGGAGTGAAGCATCCCAGAGAATGGACAAGCTGAGGAAGACCCAGAAAAGCAATTTGAGGTACACAGAACTGTGATGCTGGAAAGACCCGTTCAGCAATACCCTCAGTGAGGGATTCATGAGCTCCTTTCACCCCTCATTGCTCGACTTTGCAGTACCTTGGGCAGCCAGACTTGCACTCCTATTTGCTCCTGGAGCTTCTGTCAGACTCCAACACTGCAGACCATGGCAGACCTCAGGAAGAGGACGGGAGACATGCTGGAGCTTCACAAGATAATTGAGCTTCAGACACATTCTGAAAATGCCATGCAAATGCCAGAAACATTCCAACTGAACAGACAATGGCCAGAACTATTTCCTTTAATAAACACATCATGAAAATAATGTGAGATTCCCTTTTTTGTTATTATTTTAGCCATTAAAAATCATGTTATGCTCCAGAAATTGCCTTAAATACTTTGGGTATATGCTACCTGATTTCTGCACAAGTGTGCCGATGGTTTTTACATGAGGTATTGAATAAAACCCGAAATATATATGAAATTAATGGATGAACTCAGCCTTTTAGGGTAACTACTTTTGTCCTGTTTAGTGTAATGAATCCCAGTCTATCTGACTTAAGACTCAGTTCAATTTTAAGAACTCAGCAAACCTCTGCCTTCAGAACCACAGTGTCGAATATTCTTCAGAATTTCATTTATGAATAAATTTACATACCCTGCAGTTTTTACCCCTACCCAAATAGTCTTTTGAAGCGGTGCTTGATCTTGGTTTCCATAAACAAATGAATGTACTGGGTTTCACCTTATAACCTCTGTTCACTCATCGTTTCTCACCAGTAGCGCAGTAAAATACACTTTAGATACAAAGTAGGATTCTGTTTGCTTCATGGAAAAGAGAAGATTTATTTCTAACTACTTTTATTTAACTCTTGCTTTAAGCATTACATACATAAGCATAACTAAACATTACAAGTAGTGCATCTCCCCTCATAATCTGGGCAAAGGTTTTCTTGCTGTTTCAGTAGATGCAGAAGAATGTTCATAGTGATCCGATGCTTTTTTGTTTTTATGAATTGTGAGGCCACAAACTAATCATTTATGGAAATTTAAGCATAGAAAGGAATAATAGAATTTCTGAATGGTCTGGGTTGGAAGGGTTGCAAATTCATCCAGTGTCATCCCCTGCCATGGCAGGGACACCTCCCACTGTCCCAGGTGCTCCCAGCCCCAGTGTCCAACCTGGCCTTGGGCACTGCCAGGGATCCAGGGGCAGCCCCAGCTGCTCTGGGCACCCTGTTCCCCGGACCTCCCCTCCCTCCTTCCCAATATCCCATCCAGCCCTGCCCTCTGGCACTGGGAGCCATTCCCTGGCTCCTGTCCCTCCAGCCCTTGCCAATTGTCTCTCTCCATCTTTCCTGCAGCTCCTCCAGGCCCTGCAAGGCCACCCTGAGCTCACCCCAAAGCTTCTCCTCTCCAGGCTGAACAATCTCAGCTTTCCCAGCCTTTCCTCCCAGCAGAGCTGCTCCGTCTCTCTCATCAACTTGGTTTGTCACAAGGGCATATTGCTTTCTCCTGTGCACCTTGCACCAGCACCCCCAGGTCTTCCTTGCAAAGTTGCATTCCAATTTTTTGGTGCCCATCCAGCTTGTGCTAATGTGTGGGATTTTTTTCCTGCCTACAAGCAGGACTTGGCATCTACCTCTGTTCATTTCCCTTTGTTAGACTTCATGAGGTTTTGCTCAGCTTGATTCTCTGGCCTGAATAATTCAGGTGCCTCTGAATGGCAGCACATCCACCTGGTGTGTTAACACGTTCTCCCAGTTTTGTGTCATCTGCAAGCTGCTGAGCGTGCACTCAGTGCCATCGCCCAGGCCAGTCACGGAGATGTCTAACATCTGTGTTATGGGCTGATGACAATAGTGACACCTGGTCTACATAACTCAGGATTAGCCTCCAGCTGGACTTTGTGTCACTGATCCTCATTTCCCTGAGCCCAGCAGTTCAGCAAGGTTTCAGTCTGCTCCTCTGCCTATTTCTTCATTCTGTATTCCAATACTTTGACACTCTCCTTTAATGTAACAGACAAAGTCCTTGCTGGGCTCAAGACAGGCTGCCTCCACTGCTCTCTCTTAAGCCACCAAGTAATTTCTTTGTCAAGGCCATCACACTGGCCAAACATGGCTTCCCATCATAAATTCATGTCATATACTGCCAATTACCTTCTAGTTCTTAGGCAGGCATCTTAAAACCATCAGGAAATATGTCCTGGTTAAAACTCCACTTTCTGGTTTCATAGTCAGTTTTGTGACATCAACAGGGAAAAAGCCAAAGCTGAGGAATTCAAACTTTACTCACAGAAAGTACTGACATGTGCAAATTATCTTCTCTGTCAGCAAAATATGAGCTAGGAATGAGGCATTTTTCAGCACTTATTATGTACTTGTGAGTACAGTAACAACTTTCCATAGAAATTAAATAAGAACTACTGCTGCCACAGCGGGGTGGTGGTGAGGGTGCCACGACCTTCCTGAGGAGCGTCCTAACAGGGACGGCTCAGGAGCACAGGCACGTCCTCCTCCCAGCCCAGGGTGTGATGTTCAGCTTCCTTCCTCAGCTGACATGGAGAAAAGAGACTGGAGCTCTGAATGGTGTTCCACAGAGAAGTAGCCTTTATTAAGAGCAGGGCTCTCTGCAAAGGGAGCTATGGTCAGAGGCTCTCCGAACCAGGGAAAAACGGGAAGGTGAGGGGCAGGAAAAAACTGGTAACCAATGGGATGAGGGCTGAGGGATGGAACAAAAGGGAGGGACCGATGGGCAATAATGGATTAATGTAGAACTGCAAAGGCCTCTGGGGGGGACACTTGCTCACTCTAACGACAAAGTCTTTAGCTCAGGGGTTAGCCCTCCAGGGAAGTGCAACAAGTCTTCCTTTGGCCAGCTCTTTGGCCCCCACAAACTACAGCTGCAACGACTCAATCAGTTTGAAGTTTTATTGTCAAACCAAAACTGAAACCAGAGTCAATGGAGGCCAAGACTCTTCAATTAACTTCAAAGGAGGCTGCAGTGTGCATGGCTCTCCATTGAATTAATGAGAAATAAGGTACATGGGTTTGATTTTTACATTTACTGAAACCTAAATTCAAGGCAGATGCTAGAGATTCCTGGGATCCCTCAAAAGGGAAATGGTCAATTTTTAGTTATAAACTGTTCTGGAGGAGAAGAGCTGTTCTCCCTCCTTTTTCATGAGCTGATTTTCATCATGTAACAGAATGAAAGGGGACAACTTGAACATGGGGAGAAAAAATTAGCAAAGCTGTGCAGTCTGGCATTTACAAAACTCTCACAAAGGGTGAGCAATAGGGATTGCATTTACAGGTGTTAAAACAAATCCTTCCTCAAGGAGCTCTTGAATTTCCAAAAGATTGGGTAATTCTTTGAGGAAGAGGGAAGGACTAAAAGAGGAGAATGTCACTATCTCCTCAAAGTGGCAGTTATTCTTGTTATTTTTTTTAAAGGAATTAGAATTCTACCTTCATTAGAGACTGGGTAGCTCTGAGCTACAGCTGAGTAAAATCACCTGCTTTTGGATCCAAATGCCAAATCCACCTTAAAGAACCCCACACAATAACCCAAGACTTCCACAAGCACAGAGGGTTTGCTGTGAGCTTCCAGTTCTGTCAGCACTGCAGGATGCTTTCACTGATGTTTTTGCTCCTCCTCAGTCCCTCACCCTTTCAGCACCACTCACTCTAGGCTCAGGAAAAAGGCTGCATCCTCAGTCCCAAAAAAAAACCAAAGGCAACAGAAGAAACAGCACATTCCTCTTGGTTTTGACCTGCACACCTAAGTGCAGGATTCTGTCCACAGAGCACACAAGCATCCTCAGCTCGGGATTCGGTGCCAAGGGATTTGGCCTGGTGGTCAGATGCCCAGAGTTAGGTCCTGCAAAGCTCTGTCACAACCCCTAAGTGCCTTTTAGCACTAAGTTGCTGAGGCTGAATTAGCACCTCAAGCAGTAATTTTTCTTTTTTGTGCTTAAGGCTGGCTCCAGGAAAAGCCTTGAAAAAATATGAAAGCATTTACTCAAGAATGGAATAAAACTTCTCAGGCCAGGGGATTATCATCAATACATCTACAGGAAGCATAAAAATACCAATAATCTAAGCCTAATTATCTCAAAATAACAATAATCTAAGCACAATTATCTCCTTTTCTCTCAAAAAACAAAATGGCACTTCTTAAGTCATACATTTTGGAGAATTCGCTGAGCTGGGCCAGGATTTTCACAAGAGCATGTAGGGACAGAGCAAGGGGAATGGCTCCCAGTGCCAGAGGGCAGGGCTGGATGGGAGATTGGCAATGAGGAATTGTTCCCTGGCAGGGTGGGCAGGCCCTGGCACAGGGTGCCCAGAGCAGCTGGGGCTGCCCCTGGATCCCTGGCAGTGCCCAAGTCCAGGCTGGACACTGGGGCTGGGAGCACCTGGGACAGGGGGAGGTGTCCCTGCCATGGCAGGGGTGGCACTGGGTGGGATTTAAGATCCATTCCAACCCAAATCATTCCATGATTCTGCGGTGCACTCCAAGGCACTGCACTGCAGCCACCATTCAGAGTCAGGGTTCCCAAGGATTTTAAAAACATGGAAGCTGTCCCTCTCAGCCACCTTGCAGAGCCAGCAGCTCCTGTGCCACAGCTGTATTCAGTGGGTTTGTTATCCAACAGCTCAATATGTTCATTTTACATGTTTTATGTGCTAGTTCTTAAAATCAATTAAAATACATGTCATGGAGATGAGAGCTCTGCAGTGCCCAGTATTCATGGTATGTTTTCAGGCTACAGCACCAATCCATAGGTTGGCCTTTCTTCCATTGTGTCACTATCTTTTATTTTCAAGTGAATTAAACTAAGGAGACTTGCATAAACACTGCTGACTGAGCCTACAACAAAAATTTCCCTAACCTCATAGGTATCTGAAACACAACTCAGTAGAATAAAATTTCAAAAGTAAGAAGGATTAACTTATGCAAATAAGTGGAAATATATTGTTTCCTGAAAAGTTGCAAAACCAAATATGTATGGCAAATTAAAAATTCCCTCAAGGATCTAGACTTTTGATGTAACTGAATACTTTATTTATTAAATGGATTTTAAACTCTTCTGATGATTTGTAAACATGATACAACACAGATACAACAATCATCAGATTTGAAAAATTCCTCCGTTTGCCCAAGGGAAATAATTAGGAAAAAAGTAATATAAATACTTGCCAGTATTTCTCATTATTTTATGAAAAACATTTCTTAAACATTTAAGTGGGAGGTTTCACAGTAAATACTCTAAACTGTATTGAGAAAGAACCTAAGAATGATTCAGTAAATTGAGTTTTTAAAAATAAACCTGAATATCTATTTAGTCACTGAATAAAAAGGACAGTTTTCAGGTTAAACTCTTCTCTGACTGATCCCCAGCCTACAAGACATAAGAATTCAATTTGTCAGTTAACTATGAGATGCTTAATAAATCCAGTCATGAAGACAACTGCAATTTGAATCAATGTATGAACCGAATATGGGTTTAATACTTTAAGAGTGACACTCAGCCACATTAGTTGCTTAAGTGACTTGGAAAGCATTACACATCAAGAAATGTAAGCTTTAAAACCTGAAAGGAATATCAGTGATTCCGGAAACCTTATTAAACACCTACATGTGTATCCAGAAATCTAAATATCTTAAACTGACCAAACTGTCTCATTTAAATTTTACTTTATTAAAAAACAAAAAAATGTAGCATGAATATCCCAAGATAATTTAAAGGGTGAAGTTTCTTTTAACACAAAAGAAAACACAGAATCTGTTGCTTTGCTCCTCCAAACAGGAAGATGGAGATTTGCATGGCCAACAACTTTAACTGAGAAATGAACAGAAAGATGCTTTAAGGCAAGAGATTTGGGCAGATCTCACTGTTAAAAATATTGGGCAAATTTCTAAAGCAAGCACACAGCTAAGTTTATCAGTGTGTTAAAGGCATTGTTTCAGTGGAACTACAGCCCCACAGTCCTTTGTTTTAGTGACAGTTCAGAGCTGAGCCACTGAGCCTCTGACACATGAATGAATTGGGAATGGAAGAAGCCTAAAGAGAGACTCAACCTGTGCTGCCTCCTGACCCCTGCCAGCCATGCCAGGGGTCTTTGGTCCTTAAGAATGGTCTCCAGGAATTCTTTTCCTTCAAAGGAACCATCCCACAGGAGAGAAGCTTCAGAGGAACTCTGCACAGAGAAGGTCAACAATGTTTGATCTCCTCCAGCTGCTTTCTTACTTATTAGAAAAGGCAGGTGAGAAAATGAGTCAATGTTACCCTTAAGATGTTTCAGTACATTGGGAATTGGTCATTAGACTCTGAGACCAGCAAAAATGAAATCTCATTGATCAAGAGGACATGGCATACTGAGGAAAAAACATGTTGTTTTGTTCTCTTTCCCTTTTACTTAAACAAGTTACATTTCCCTGTGTCACACCAAATTCTTCTGAGTATTGATTTTTTTTCCTACCTTGACATTTGAGGTGACAAAAAGTTCAATGTAAGGTCCTGAAGAAAAAAGAGGTATGTGGAACAATGGTTCTGTATGGGGCCTGCAGCCTGCAATCCATCCATAATCCACAACAGATGACAAGGCAGATGGATATTAAGCCATTTTCCTTTCATGTTATTATGTTGTCTGCCTCGCATGTGCTGCTAAGCAGTTAGAGAGCACATCACATGGGGCAGCTTCCTCCCAACAATTGCAAAGGGCTTGTCCACCAAAGGTTAGAAAGCATCTTTCCCAAAAATGCAGTAGGAGCTCCCTCTACTGATATTTTTCAGCTTTCCAAACTTTCTGGATTCACATCTTCAATACACCTAAATACATTTAAACTATGCACATTTCCAGTGTTTTCCCTTGTTATATAAAGAAACAAAAGTCATCATTTTGTGCAAGGCCCATCTATATTGGCATTATAGATTTGCATAAATATATTACCACATCCATATTACACACTTGTGATTCACCAGTAGAATGAGGAGAAAAATACCTCTGCTTTAATAAGCAGTTCTAGAGTTTCTCATATCATGAGGCACATCAGCTTTGAGAGCCTGGAAGACACAGTGTAGCTGTAATAATATAGATTTTGTCTCTTAGCAAATAGATTCCTTTTACTTTTATAAAAAATAGGGCATAATATTATCAGTTCCACTTACAGTATCTTAAAAAGAATAAATAGCAGTAATCTTATTAAGACAACAGAAGTGTACCCAGCAGTTAAAGATAAAATTCACCACCTGTTCTATGGAATTATTCACCACATTAAGGTAAAACAATTTTGTCCTCTGAACACAATAACAAAAAGAATAAAGTTTGTATCATGACTGCAAACACTTTAAAGTGCAAACACAATAGAAAAAGACAAAGAGATTAATAGCACTAATCATCACTACTAAGTCACATTTTTGATAACATGACAGAAGAGGCTTTGAAAATCATCTATTTATTGCACATTAATATGGTTCATAGCAGCCGTTCACTAATCAAAAGACTTACAGACCAAGTGTACCAAGGTCTACATTTGGTATTGGACCTAAGAGGTGAAATTCTTCACTCACTTCCCAGATTCAGGCCACATTACATTTTAAAAATCCATCTTGGCACAGACACAGATAGAGATAACAATAGGAAGTTGGGAAAATTAATTTTTGTGGTCCCAGTCATATATTTTTACTGAAATATCTTCAGATTCCCTATGAACTCCATTAGGTATTAAAAAAATCTCTGATAAAGACAGTGCTTGGTTGAATGAAGGAAGGCAACATAGTTCAAGCAATATAGTGGAAGAAAGAGAAAAGAACAAATATCTGTGTTGAGATGCAACTCTGGGGTATTTGCCAGAAGACCACTTTCTCAAGCCAAATGTGATGCAAGTCACTACATTTGATGTCCTTTCACATCAGTTGAGAGCTCTGTCTTTGGTTTTATGTGAATTAAGCTCCTTCTGTCTGTTTAAACATTTTATAAGTCAATGTGGAGGTTTATATGACTACTGACTTTGACCATTATTATGTAAAAGAAAATGTCACTATTTAGGAAATTGCTATTTCCTACTCCTCAGGCCTCTCCATTTTGGCAATTTCATTTTCAATGACATGCAGTAAGCCGACTGCAATCAGGACAGCATTTGTCCTTCTGCTTCCATGCAATTCTTTTAAAGTTGAAGTCAGATAAGTCACATATATTTCACTGCTTTACACCTCAGGGTGAAACTTCAGGCTGTCATCTAGGGCCTAGTAAAAGAAAGACTGATTAAAAGAGACTGACACTACAGAGCTGATAGAGTTGAAGGACTTTAGGGGCTTCCATGCTATTAAAAATCACTCATGATTTTCTTTCAAGAGGACTGTTTCAAACAATGAGATTTAACTATTAATTCAAAGTAACATTTGTTGCCCCTCTGCTCTGTATATTTCTAGATGCCTCATTACAAAAATAATTCAATTGTCATCAGTATCTGTCAAATGGAAATCTAACAAAATGCTGTCTGCATTGTTGAAGTTAAAGAGATGCCAGCGTATTCAGAAATGACTTTGTACTAAATCCTATGCAGGCAGACTCCAGCTGAAAATGGAATGATTGCTATGGTAGCTTTTCCAAGAAGAAACATGATTTAAAACCTAATTTGAATGCAACAATGTAATATTTACATCCATGCCAACTATACCATTTATCAGTGGGTTTTCTGTTTAAAAGTCAGGAATTACTGTATTCAGTAAAATATTTATACACTGAACTTACACAGTGCCTCAATTACAGGATCCAAAAGTACATTTTAAGCATTAATTCAGATTCACATCATCCCTGAGAGGAAGGGATGTGTTAGGAGTATTATACTTGATTTTTACAGCAGCTGAAGGAAGAAACAGGAAAACCACACTTCTGGCCCAAGGGCACACAACAGGGCAGCAGCAGGGCCAGGATGAGAATTTCAGAGTTCTGCTTCCCACTGCTATTTTCTTACCATTAAACTACAATTTGTTCCCCATTTTTTCCTTACAATACCAGTTATGACCTTAGGTAAGTGTTCACATCCTTCATTATCTTTGTCTAGACTTTGTTTGAATATTTGTCCATTGAGTTCAATATATTGAAAATTTGTATGAAAACCAGACTCCACTGGTACCTGTATGAAATCTGGCACAAATCTGACAATAAGTCATTTACCATTTATATATTCTAAGCAGTGTTTAGTTTAATCATGTAAAATAATATTTCTCTCCTAGTACTGGGACATACAATTTGATTGTTCTTCCTACCTAGGGATTAATGTCTGAACTGCCCAGCTTTACTTCAGTCAGGGAAAAATCCCACCAACAGGCACAGCTTGTCCAGCCTGAAAGGGAATTGAAATGTTTCATTAGGTAAATAAAGGTAACATGTCAAACTACTAAATTATTGCTGATAATTATCAGATTAATGATAGTTTAGGGATTTGATATTGTATTATCAGATTACAGAATTTTAGACTGAGACAGTTGGGGCTGCTCAGCCTGTAGAAGAGAAGGTTGTGTGGAGAGCTCACAGCACCCTCCAGGGTCTGAAGGGGCTACAGGGAACCCAGGGAGGGACAATTCCTCAGGAACTGCAGGGACAGGACCCAGGGAATGGCTTCAAACTGAAAGAGGGGAAATTTAGGTCAGATGTTTGTAAGGAATTGTTCCCTGGCAGGGTGGGCAGGCCCTGGCACAGGGTGCCCAGAGCAGCTGGGGCTGCCCCTGGATCCCTGGCAGTGCCCAAGGCCAGGCTGGACACTGGGGCTGGGAGCACCTGGGACAGTGGGAGGTGTCCCTGCCATGGCAGGGGTGGCACTGGGTGGGATTTAAGGTCCCTTCCAACCCAAACCATTCCATGATTCTATCATCCCACTTTAGCAGCCTAAAAGTAATGTCAGTTAAGTTCTTTGAAATCCTATCCTCACCGTCCCAAAAACTGATCAGTCTGTAATTGTTCCAGTCATTACCAACATGCAGTGCTAATTCACCATTTTGCCAGAGCAGAATAACACAGAAGAAGAAGAAGAAGAAAATAAGAATGGACCTGCAACATATGTGTAAGGAAAGATTTTAATACTGCACAAAATATTTTCAATTTTCAAAGATGTTATCCCCACTATAACTGTGCCATAAACTTTTCCTTTGCATAGAATTCTATTGTAAAAGCATTACTTCTTTGCTAGGAGTAAATTTTCACAGCATTAGTTACCATTTCCTAAAGGCAACTTCCCTTTTTTCAAGGATAATTTACCATTTCCCAACAGAGAAAAATGACTAAATCTTATTCTCTTTGCCAAGAGGTTCTGAAAAACCTTATTTGTTGTGATACCAGGCCTTTTAAAAATGCTGCTGCTGAAGGCTTTTGACTTTCAGTGTGTTTTCTTTTGTCATTTCATAAAATGTGTAATGTCACTTTAAATCTCTGGTTTCTCCATATCTCTTTCACAGTCTCTCTCTTTCTATAGAAAATTTTCATGCATTGCTTAGCTGATATCAAGAGCTCTGGAGAGCAGGTAAGTATTTCTCCCATTGGCTGTTTAGGCAATTCAAAGGACATCATAATAACAGAACACAACAGCAAAGAAGAGTAAAAATCTGATGAGAAATTAGAGTGCAAGGGGTGAACCTTCTTCTTTCCTACTGCTTGAAAGAGTAATTATTTTAAGTTCTTTTTAGCACAGGTATAGTTCCTACTGAACCATAGCACTAGTGAACATACATGGTGCTAATAACTTTACCACCAAAGTTTGCAAGGATTCTATACAGACTTTTTTAAAACAGAGGCAACTGGAAGGAAAATTTAATTTTACTGAAGTATTCAATGACTGTAGAAAGAACATAATCTGACAAAGTATTGTATGTCCTGTTGACAAATAAATGGGAAAGGACATAAATAGATAGAAGGAATCTGGCCCCCAAATACGCCAGACAGCTTTCAAAGGATTCTTCTTCTCTTTTTTCCTGCGTAATAGGAGGAACTACTGAAAAGTAATCCTTTCTGGGAGCACTGTTATGTGAAGGGGGAGGGGGGGCAAAAGAAACTGAACCTCTTTATCTGAAAAGATAAACTGAAAAAAAAAAATCTTCTCAATTATATTGCTTCAGGAAAAGGCATTTTCTCTTTTTAGATTTGCAAGAATGACTTGTCTATGATGGAACAGGTAGAGGGCTATTCTGAGTCCTGCCTTTTAATGAGGAATAGAGCTGATGTTCCTGGCACCATCAGGACTGTAACATGGAGTGGCTGCTGAAGAGCTGCAAGTACAATGGGCTGAAGAGTTCTGCAACTGCTCCTCTCTTGCAGTTTTGTAACATGATGCCAATAGCTGATTTCATCTTTTTCTAGATCTAATTTTAGTTTTTACAGTTTATGCTGGGTCTAAGTAATGCAGTGTATACAGCTCATTTAAGGAAACCTCTGTCATCTTTGAATACTAAGTCACAACTTAAAGAAATAAATTAGAAGGCCAAAATGGGAGTTCTCATTCTTTTGACATGAGTTGTGAAACCTCTGAAGTAGTGAGGAAATGGCTCTCACAGTCACTCCTCTGGTGAGCTGTGTGTTCACATGCTGCTCATTTTGCCCAGTTTTATAGGTCCAAGAAAAGGATTGGCAAATTCCGTGCTCAGAGCTTGGCTGTGAGAATCACACGACAGAGAACTTCCATAATTCTAATGGGATCACACTGCCAATGAGAAACAAAAAGTATACATCAGTTTTGGCTCTTTGCAGAAGCCTGAGAAGTCTGTTAGCACCAATTTAGAATGCATTGTAAGAAAACGCTTTAGGAAATGCCTGATAAAATGACATCCAGTGGCAAGGTCAACCACTGCTTTTCACCTCTGCAGTCACTGAATTCAACTTTTAAATCTTGCAAAATCAGTGCTGAAGATACAAAAGTTTTAATAAGTCCTCCCAAACCAGAATTTCAAGCTGGAATTTTTTTTCAGGAAATATTATGTATGGGTATAGGATCAAAAAAGAGCTTCCATTATAGTATTAAGAGCATAAAAAATAATGAATTAAATACCTAATCAAGGTTGATGCCAAACGTGCATAATATACTGAACAATTTTTATTTTTAAAAACATTCTTAGTGGAACTACATGTATTTATTTTTCTTTATAATTTTTCCTTATCTTGATTTATTCCTCCAAAGAGCGCCCTAAAGGACAGGTAATTTCTCGGGCAGATGAACTTGAGGGAGTTAGGACAAGGCTGACAAGGACAGACTGTTCATCATGGAGGACAAACCATCAGAATATGTCAAGAACAATTCAGTACTTTTCAGAAGCATCCATCATATCAGTTAATTAGGAATAGCTAAGTCTATAATGAAATCCAAATTTTTAATACCCAAGACTTGATTAGCTTCTACCTCCTCTCCTAAAATAGTTAATTTTTCAGAATCTCTTGAAGAAAGCTTAATTAGTTAACTTCCAGAGTTGCCCTAAAGAAACAATAAATGCTACAAAGGAAAACAACACAAGATAGAAGAGTATAGTCACATGGGAGGAGAGGTTTTCATGTACGAACCTCAAAGAAGAGAAGGCGGATTTTTAGGCTAGACCAATTAGCAGTAAGTGTTTCAAAAAGTAGAATAAACAAGAGAAAAATAATTTATGAGAGGACTTCTGCATTAGAATGGAAGGAACTAACCTGTTCATTTAAGTTAGCAAAGAATTTCTTCTGTTTTAGAGGACTAATATATCTGATTAACAGTAATTCACCATGGCATGAAAACTAATACAAGAAATATTGTCCTCTAAATTATATATTAAGATAAGAAATTAACCCATAAATTTTTTGCACAAGTGTATCTGAAAAACTCTGCAGGTCTGAAAACACAGCTTTTTGAATAATCCATCAAATGTGGAGAATTGCTAAGTGTGACTGGAGTGAAGAGCTCCTGCTGGGAAGTAAATGGCTGCAAAACAACTGGCCTGCAGAGTGTGATGAAGTGTGGCTGCCTGCTCGCTGCAGAACACCCACTGCCTTCTGTGATTTTACATCTTGGACATCACTTTTAATTCTCTACTTTCCCAGCATTGCATGTACTCCATCCTGTTCAGATTTCACGTGGTAAATGCAGTTCTGCAGTTTGGGTATGGCTTTGCTGTTGTAACAAAAAAGCAAAATAAGCCTGTAGGCAATGAAGCAAAAATCCACAGACCTTGTTTGAAAGCCACTGAAGATCCACTGGCTGAAAATATCAGTCATTATTTTATAGCTGCCCTCTGAGACCTCCTCTGGAACAACAGGATTTTTCCATTGCTCTCTGGATTGCAATGAGGATCAGTTACCAGAGAATGTCAAACCACAACAACATCTATTCATGGTTCTAACTCCAGGGGATTGCCAAAAACAGAGAAAAAGAGCCATCTATTTTTTTAATCAGCAATATAAAGATAGAGAACCAGTCAGACTAGGCATAAAATATTCCCCTATAAAAATACTTCATTAGAAGTTATTTGTAAATTTATTTTTTAACTTATGCTCACTCTTATTAAAAATCTTATGATAGTAGTTAAAGAAGTCAACTCTAAGACTGTCTTGGAACTTCTATTTCTTTTTACATTGCTCCAGTATTTATCTTAGAGGTTTTTTCTTTCTTTTTTGGAGAGTGATTTTTTGGCTTGTTTATTTCTTTGTTTATGGGTGTTTTTGTGGGGTTTTTTGTTGTTGTTGTTGTTTTAGGATTTTTGGGCTGGTTTTTTGGTTTGATTTTGGGGGAGGGGAGGTGTGTTTGGTTTGGGGGCATTTTGTTTGCTTTTTCTTCTCTTTGTTTTTTTAAGTAACTCAGGGTGCTGTGATCACTAGGGCAGAGGTTATACAGATAATTATTTTTTATATTATACTCTATAATGTAGATACAGGAGAAGAACACATCTAAAAACATTCAATGGTGAAGTCCACCCTTGTAGTTAGACCTCTTGAGATACAGAAATCTGTCAGAGCACAGCACATCCCTCTAGCTGTCCTGAATGGCCAAGACACCTGCCAAGGGGCTCAGAGACCCTGGCACAGAGCCCAAAATGCTGGTGGTTTTGATAATGACCCGTGGAGCAAATTACCAACCTTAGATGAAGATCTGCAAGCCACGACAGTTTAAGTAGAATGATAGTGAATTTATCATGGGGTGAAAAAAGTAGATTTGGGGGTTTTTATAATGGGTGTTCATGGGGCAAGATGGAGGAATCTGGGCATGTCCAGCCTTTGTCCTTCTTCTTCTTGGCCTCCATCTTCTGCTGTGATGTTGGCCCTTTTGGATTGATTTAGAGTAGAAGCTCACTGTCTGACATAGGTGATAGGTATTGGAAATTAATTGCAAACATTGTATACGTAGTTTTTAGTATAAAGACATAACACTGCCATGGGAGCAGGCAGAGTGCCTTGGACTGTCTTGCTGAGGGGATCTCAGCTGGACAGGAGAAAATATTTTATAGAGAAAGAACAATAAACAACCTTGAGACCAAGAACTGAAGAGCTCTGACTCTTTTTTCGAGCGCTGGGCTGGGAAAAGAGACTTTCCAACTTTTTCAGGGTCACTTTGACCAGCGAGAGGTCCCAAGAGAAATCCTTCTCCAACATCTTCTAAACTATGACAACCAGCATCATCCTGTCTGCATGGTTGGTAGCTTGTAATTAATATCAAGTTTAAGAAACATCTGGATTAGTCATTAAGCAGACTTTATAACATAATTTTTTTTCACCATGGGAAAAGAGAAGGAAAGTGCAGAAAAACTGATTTAGATGAGGAATTATGTTCCAGAACACAATACAAGAGTCATTATGTGCTTTACTTCACTGCCTCTGCAAAGTGTATATATGATTCTAATTCCCAAACAAAGTTGGGTGACCAGAAACTTGCCAAAATTTGCTAATCACTAGGAAACATGAAACTTACTCTGCAGCCAATAGCAAGCAGTTGGCAGGAGCATAGCCTTTGGTTTAGAACTGATTTTGCATTTGTTCAAGGATGGCATTCATCCTGACAAGAGAGACCAGATAATTCAGATTTATCAGTTCTGACTTGCTGAATAATTGTGTCAGAGAGATGATGGATGGCTCTCAAACTGGCACTCCAACACTACTTGGAGAAGGTGATAAATAAAAAAAACTAACCCTCTCTGCGCTGCATAGGGTAAGATTCCAAAACATTAAATGACATTATTATAGAATCATAGACTGATTCGAGCTGGAAAGGACCTCAAAGCTTACCCAGTGGCCCTTCCCCTGTCCCAGGCTGCTCCAAGCCCCAATGTCCAACTTGGCCTTGGGCACTGCCAGGGATCCAGGGGCAGCCACAGCTGCTCTGGGCACCCTGTGCCAGGGCCTGCCCACCCTTACAGGGAACAATTCCTTCCCACTATCCCATCTAATTCTCCTCTCTGTCAGTGTGAAGCCAACTCCCCTTGTCCTGTGACTTCAGGCCCTTGGAAATAGTTTGTCTCCATCTTTCTTGTAGCTTCCTTTCAGGATACCAGTATCTTCCCAAACCTGTAAAGACTCAAAAATTGATAAAACATTTATTTGAACTACAGAAATTGTTAGACAAGGAACACTAGGTTTCCATACCATGAAAGACATGGGGCTTAAATCACCTTGGAGTAGTGGGGCTTAAATCACCTTGGAGTAGTCATTACTCTGAGAAGACCTCACACAAAGAACTCCCACCAGTCCCCAGGCCACTGCCCCCAGAGACAACAAAAGCCAAGTTCATTTCTGACACTGGCATTTTTTGGAGACCAGACAGCTGCAGAAGCTGAGCTGGGCAGCATCACATCTTGCGGCCCTGGTACAGTGAAAGCTGAGGGAGAGATAAACTCCAGGCAGGAACAGAAGTGAAGACACCATGTCTGGTCACTCTGTCCCTCTAACACTGACCACTTTGACAAAGGAAGATGCAACAAGGACTTCCCTGCTGGAAGAGATAACAAAGGACATTACTAGCATAAGAAGAATGATCAGAGGATTGTTTTTCTAAAGGGGACTGGGACAAAGGGGTCATGTAACATGAATGTGGGTGTCGGTTGGAGACAGAGACTCACACTCCAGGGTTCTTGTGACAAACAGCCTCGAGTTTATTCCTCCAGCTCTTTTTATAGGAGCTCCAATTACACATGTGATTCGTGGAGTTCTGAGCCCCATCCAGCTCTCTGGTCAATGATACATCTGCATCTAGAACTGAATGACACTGGCTGAGAGTCCCTGTGTAGATTGAATCCAACTTATCCTTGCTCAGCCGGGGATTCCAATGCCATGGGGTCACAGTGGAAAATTTTGTACCAACATAGTGACCTATAAACTGTGTAATAAACTGGCTTTGCTTTGCTAGCATAAGCAGAGTCCAGGTCATCAATCCTCGCAGGCATGACAGCCCCTGATTTTGTCTGAAATGACAGTTCATCATCAGTAACATTTATGACCAATAATGGAGCAGATCCTTCAGCTGCAGCTGGGGGGCAAGGGCATGTGGGGAGGAAGGCCATGAATGAATCATCTTTGGCTGTGTGCTGTCTCGGAGGAGAACAGGGCTCTGAAGAGCAGGCAGTGGCTTCCAGGACTTGGGAGAGCATGAGGAGGTACTTGCAGGCAGGATGTTGCATTCTGTAATGCTAGAGAATACTTCTCTGAGTCCAGGAAGAACTGTCTCAGCATGTCAGGCCCTGAGGAACACGGTCCAAATTGTGGAAATTGTAGAAATGAATCAAACTCTACATATATTTTATTAATTTCTTCTATCATTGTTGCCCAGGGAGGGACTGTAATTAACAGACGCTCTGTAGAAATATTTACAGAAAACATATTTACAGAAAACAACTTAAATAAGAAATTTATTGCAATTAATAATTTAGCTGTCATCTCTCTAATGGTTTATGTAATAATTAGCAAAAATGCACAAAACATTAATAAGAAATATCCACCTATTTAATTCTCTTTTATTCTTAGGGGGACAGAAATGTATACCTTGCTTTCTGAAAATGGTTGTACTTCATTCTTGAACTCTTCGAGGACATTTACTTGTAAAAGTCTGTTTTCATGAAGGGTTTGGATTTTTTTTTTAATTATCAATCTTTTTTTATAGGAAATAGAATAGGCTAGGAATATCCTTCTACAATTTGACTCGGCACAGCATCTCAGAGTTGAGAAAACAAAGAGTCCTATAAAAACCACAGGTTTTAATAATGCTAAAGAGACAGAATTAGCAGATTCTTTCATTAAGATTTCCTGTGCCTGCTTTAAAACTCAAAGTATCTCTCTCTAGCAGTCTATTAATACAGTATTGCAGTCATTGTAATTGTTCATGACCTCTCAAATGTGGCATTTAATGTTGAATTACCAGCTCAGGAATAGACATCCTAAGACTCACAAGAGAAGATAATAGTCAAAAACAATTTAATATTCAATTTTATACCTTATAAGCACAAGACAGAAATTGCTACTGAACATTATCGACACATTTCTCTCTTATTCAGCTATATAAACAACTGCTCATGAAGTATCATAAAGAGCAAATTTTATGTAAAACAGATTTCTTCATAAAAAAAGTTAAAGAGCTATGTAAAAGAAATCACCATTTGAATAACTTGTTTCAAAATTCTTAATATTATGTTAGCTTTAAAAAAGGGAGGAATTCAGTATTAAAAATCAGACCTTCTACATCCTCATAGATTCTGACCATCTGAAGACACAGACACATATGTAAATAGAGAAATAATTGATTACTTAAAGATATTTTGGAAAGATAACCACTTCTCCCTAAAATATATACTTTTGCTTCTAAGTGTCACTGACCATAATCTGTGCATAACTTACAGCCACATTTTAAAGTACAATAAATTAAATCCTATAAAAGTGATTTAGACAATAATAATTTCAGTTGTCAAGGCCAAATCCACATCATCTTGCAAAGTAACTTCTAGAGTGCCATCATCATCATCATCATCATCATCATCACCATTAGTATTAGTATTAGTATTAGTATTAGTATTGGTATTAGTATTATCTAGATAATGAGACTCGCATGCAGTAATAACCCATAATTCCTGAGTTTAGTACAACACCTATCAGTAAATATGGAAGCACTCCCATGGGGGATTACACAGCTATAGATCTCTGTACTGCTTGTTTCATCAAATAAATTGTTCTTACATTGCCATACCACTATTGGCAAAGTAACTCACTGAAGATACAAATGAATGGATCCTAAATTTGTCATTTTAACAGGAATCCTATGTCTGCAAGCTTAGTCACAAAACTCTTCCAAATGTTGTTTGACTGCCAGGGAATCCTTGAAGGCTAAACATCTACATCAGTATCTTAGAAAACTCTAAGACCTATCACAAAGTTGCTCCTTTAATATCGTGTCAAGAGAACAGAGACATCTCTCCTCAGGTAACACTAAAGTGTCCAAGATTGATTCCAGGGCTTTTCTGGCATAACTAATACAGGAACAGACAAAGCACCCTGATAGAACAGCACTCAGCTGCAGCAGGAACAGATCCACTGCAGCATTTCAAGGTTTAGCGTGAATCCCATGGGATTTCTTGTAGTCTGTCTACTGCAAATTTGTGATAGGCATAAGACCGCTCAAAGGTGATATATCAGTGGTATCTTTGGACTTTTAAAAAAATACAATCACATAAAGAAGAAGTTACAAAACATAAATTCACACTGCAAACTGGAACAGTAGAAGATTCCAGCTCATAGGAGATTCCTCATAGTTCTATTGATTTCAATAAAGCTGTGCTGGTTTATGGTAGCCAAGAATTTGCTCATCCATCCCTGCAATCAGGCCTTGATGCATCCTCACAGTTGCCAGAGCAGAATCTGAGTCGAGCAGATCAAAGTAGAAAGCCAAGTTCCAAATCCCCTTGTGACAACAGCTTTAAACTGAGAAAGATTGACATGTTGCAGCAGTAAAGCAGATGGAACTCAGTTTCTTCATGCAGATAAAGCTCATATTGATAGGAAATATCAGAGGGCACTGTGTCAGACCTAATTGGCTAACAACACACTCATTCTCATACTCAGTTTATTGGTCAGTAAGTGACCAATAGGGTGTACGTCTGTCAAATCTATTTTTGCTTAGCTTACATATTTTGGTTCACTGATTCTCATGGGATAGATTTATTGTTTATGCAGGTGAAACTTATTTTTCTCTCCAAGAATAGGTTGTTATGCAAACAGATTCTCATTCTCAAGATTTCTTCACATGGGAACTTAGCTAGCTGCACTTAGTAGAAGTAACAGGCCAGCTGGAAATTCAGCAGAGCAAGGCCCGATAAAGCTTTTCTTTCATAATATATTTACCTATATGTAACATTTAAAGACATTAGTACAGCTTTAAATTGTGATAGAATATTCACAGTAATTGAAACAATCTCCTTGAACAGGTTTAAATCCCAGAAGCAGCTGTCCTGTCTAAAATTCATTTATGAGGACTGCTAACTTCTGCATGCAGTTTACAGGGGAGGTTCAGCTTCTCCCTTCTCCAGGTGAGTGCCTGGATCCATGTCTAGCCCCAATTGAGGACTTAAGTGCTTATCTTAAAGCCTACACTGAAGGATAGGACACATTCCTCAAATGTACTGAACCACCACAATATTTTTACCACTCATACCTGTAATGCTTCTCCAGAGACTAAACAAAATAATTTCTGAGTTTATTGACTCTGAAGGAGCATCAGTGAGGCAGAGTGCTTCAAAGGTCCATTAGCATTCATTGCTCAGACTACCGAAAGGAACAACAGCAACATAAAATAGGTGGATCTGAAGCATCAACAACAGTGTGAAACTGCCTGTAAATCACCAGAGCAGCTGGAAATAGGGAATCCACAACACACAGTATTCTCTCTTTTTGCAAGGCTTCGCAATCCCACTCCATAGGACCTGGGACACAGGTGAGACCATGGAAAGTCTTGAAGGAACATGTCTGATGGCGAGGCAGAGGGAAAGGGAGAACAAACATTCAGAAAAGCTTTTAGTTTCCTTTCATGTAAGTTTGAAGTTGTTTCATTAAAAGAAGCTGGGAAAAAAGCCATAGCTTTTGACACTTCCACTACAGCCTCACTGTCCTACGTATTCTCATTGGAGACAGACAATTCCTCAGGAATTGGAGTGCCAGGACTAGGGGGAATGGCATCCCATTGCCAGAGAGCAGGGTTAGAGGGGATATTGGGAAGGAATTTTTCCCTGGGGAGGCCCTGGCACTCAGTGCCCAGAAAAGCTGGGGCTGCCCCTGGATCCCTGACAGTGCCCAAGGCCAGGCTGGACACTGGGGCTTGAAGCAGTCTGGGACAGTGGGAGGTGTCCCTGCCATGGCAGGGGTGGCACTGGGTGGGCTTTTAGGCTCCACCCAACCCAAACCATTCCATGATTTTATAATCTCCAGGTGCATGATCACAGTCAACTCCTGTCCCTTGAGCTCAGCTGTCCTTCAATGACAGTAACTTGTGTTGCCACTTGGTACAGAAATGAGACATTTCCAGGTTCTTTGCTGTTAAATTTGCTCCATGCACTTGTTCACCAGCCCCTGACTTTCTGACATTTAAAATGCAGTGTGAGACATTACTTCTTGGTTAAACATTTGTGTGATGTTATGGCTGCTCTTGATTATTTATTGTGGTTCTTTCAGATGACGCAAGGTCTGGGAATACTTATCCTGCCTATTGTCAGTTTAATGTTTGAGGTTCTTCCCCAGGAGGATGCTGATGACATTAGAAAGGCAACATAAACCAGCAAACAAGCTACTGCAAACTATGATAAATATGCTGCATTTGCACACACAAAGAGCCTCAGGTTCGATTGTTTTTAAATTCTTCTAAATGGAATGATTTTTCTTCTGATATGGAAGTCAACCTCTTTAGCAGCACAGAACAATTAAGGTGAGAAGAGTTCTGCTCTGCCTATGTCCTGACTATATGATGTTTTTATCCCCAATTGTCCTGTTCTGTTTATGCTGAATTAGAAGTTTTGCACCTTTAAGACTTGTTCCAGAGAGTGAAGGGGAGAGAGAAGAAGCGTGCAGTTTGTTTTCAGACACTGCACTCACTCCTCCACATTCCTGCTCCTGGACTGTACTGTCTGTGGATGAACAGACAGCGGGACAGAGCTCTCCTCTGCTTTTAGTTAGTTTTAGCTAGCTGAGGCAAAGTTCCCTGGACTGTGGTTTTTTTTTTCTTTTTCCTTTTTCTTTGGACCTCTTTAAACCTGCTCTGGACTGAACACCCAGAAGAGCAGCGGCAGCTAGCACCTGTGGCCCACTGGGCCAGGCCTGGGCCACAAGATTTCCAGCACCAAAGGAACTGATCAGAGACTGAGTGAGCTGAACTGACCCCTGGGAAGGGGACTTTTCTGAGTTCTGCTTTTGGAGAAGCAATGGGTTTTATTGCTTAATATTGTTTAGGTTTTATTGTCTAATAAACGGGTTTTTTCCACTTTTCTCCAAGGAGGTATTTTCCCCTGGACGGGTTGGGGCGAGGGGCCAATTGAATCTGCTTTCCTAGAGAAGCCCCTTTGGGGGTTCTCTCCAAAATTTGCCCTGAACCAGTATCCCACAGTTATTTTTATTGAGTCACCACTAACTCATACTGCTGTACCAAGAGACTTATTTGATATGTTTCTCATTAAAAAGATGATTCACATGGCCCTACTTTGTTTGAGAGAGACATAACCAGAGTTGGTCTGGCTGTGACTAAAGCAGTGCCTAAAGAACTACACTAATGTAAGTGCAACTTTATTCAATACAGGAGCAATCAGTAAAGGAAGATGCAAGGAAAGTAAACATACAACAGGACTCACTAAACTCTCTTCAGGGCAGAACCCAAGATGGAGAGCATTTGATATCAGTACTAAAACATGCTGACACTTAATTCTCTCCTGCTCTTCCCAGTCACTTTTCAGAACTCCCTCCACAATGTCAGGGGATTTGTCTTTTCATGTGCTCTCAACTGGAACTATAGAATAATGGCATTGTCTCTAACACTGCCTGATCTGTACAATGGCAATTTGAATGCATTTAGTTCCTACCTATTGTTTTAGGTGACAGGTGCCAACCCCTACTCCCCATCTACAGTGTCATTCCAAAAGCATAGAATATGAAATTTCATATTTCTTCAACTTCACAAAAATAAAATAATTTGGAGAGAGATAATTCCCTTAGCTGCTATTGTTTTTGCCAAAGGTCTCCCTGATTCTGTGCAGATTCTGAAAACCTATTCCTCTTACTCAGGACCAGTCCCCCATGGCTGGATGATTGAGACTCTGATGGTATGTCCCTGGGCTGCCACGCCAAATGACAAAACCTGCAATGTAGGTAACTATTCTATGTAGCTATTTCTCATCAGAGCTAATAGTGTTATTCTTTGCTGATTTTTAGTATCAAACTTAGAGAGCTGGATGCAATAAATAAATGAAAAAAGAGAAATATTCCAGGTGCTACTAGAATAGATAATTATGTGACATTTGTTTATGTATGGTTCAAAGAATCCAGAGGCATTGCTATTCACTAGAAATTAATTACTTCTGCCAGTAAAGAAGCATGAATTAAAATATTCAGGTTGAAGACACTACTGAAGGACAAAGTTGGAAAGATTGCTGCTTCTGGAAATTTAAGTTATTTTCTCATTTCAGGTGAGTGCAGCTTTCAATTAATTTGTCAGTACATCACTGACTTTCTTAAGGACATGAAAAATATATGTGTGTCACATTATGTGTGGAACTAAACTTTCAAATGTGTTTGATTTATCCTTTTAAATTAGAGATAGAACTATAACCACTGATTTTGCTCTTAAAACAACACCAAAAAAAAATACACATAGGAAACCAACTTTTAGACTGAAAAATAAGACCCCTTTCTTTTTGCAGGGACTGGATGACTACACTGAAGACAAGGTATGGTAACTAATGGCACAGAGCCACAACCTAAATGCAAATGGTGCTGCAGAGTATCAGGGAATATTTGGCTTACTGTAAAAAAGCCTTGAGAATTCATTTTTCTTTGTACAAGAAATATCATCACTAATCTCACAGTGTAGTTTATTTGTAATTATTGATCAGTCAGGGAAGTTTCCAAATTCATTAACAAAATTTAGTCAGTGTTTAAAGAGACCACTAAAAATAGCTTCAGATCCATGCTTCTAATTTAGTCTTAATACAGTGGGTTCCTTTCCTCCCTGTTCTTATGAAAAATTAACTAAAGTATGCAACTAATGTAATCTGATTTCCACATCATGCTGCTTATTTGATATGTCAGAAACCTTTTACTGTGGCAGTACCAGTTGTCAGTTTCTCTGCGTCTAGATTGAAGGCACTTGAGACGGTAGTGCATGTTTCGACTCTAGTGTTTATTTCTTAAATAAAACAGTCTCACTACTGTGACTTCAGCACCTTTTCATTAGAAGGCACAAAATGGCTAACAATCTCTTGTTCAAAGATCTTTTAAGACTAAATTATCCAATTAAGAACTGGCACCTAGATTATTTTCCCTTTTAACCCAATAACTGATGCCACAGAGCCCCCAGTGCGGATATTTCTGCCCAATTACAAAATGCCACTCATACCCATTAATAAGAAGGAAGAAGAAGCATGAAGAAGAAACCCAGGTTGACACCCTATACCTTCCATCTTGCTTCCATCCACAACATACTAAAATTCCCAAAACCTAAGTTTCTTACCAAGTGATACACTACTACACTACTCTCTATAATCTATTTCACACTTTTGTGGATTCTAGTCTATCTTGAAGTCTAGGAAACTTTCTCCATGGATGAGGGTCAAAGTCAGTGCTCCCCTGGGGGTCAGGGCACCCCAGAGCAGACAGAAATATTCCCAGTGCCCTGAGTTTCCACATTTTACAATTTTTTGAATTCTGAAATATTCTGGCATTTTTAGTTTTCCAGAAGTTCTTTAAGCATTTACAAATCTTGCCAGAACTGAGTTCCTGTGAGGAGTGGGCAAGGACTCTGATCTTGTCTACTCTGCAGAAAAGGAGACTGAGGAGTGGGTGACCTCACTGCTCTCTTCAGCTTCCTGAGGGGGACATGAGGAGGGGAGTGCAGAGAAAATCTGGAAAAATTCTATTATCTTATATATCATAGCAGGAGAGCTTAGACATAATTTTGTGAGCATGGCTTCCTTATTGATTTCTTCACAAGGCCTCTCTAGAGGCTGGAAAACCTTGTCTCAAGTCACACCATTTTAAAATTCCAGTGCTCCTTACACACCTACATTAGAACAGGTCAGTAGCAGGAGGGTAACACCACCTACTTTTCCCACCACTTTCTGGAGGTTAAGGAAAAGTCTTCAGAAGAATAAGGAACATTTGAGTCAAATACCTAGAGAGCATGAAATAAAGGTTTTGAGCTGAAGGAGCAGTGATACAGAGGAATGGACTGGCAGATTATGAAGCTCAGATTCATAGAAACCTCTAAGAAGAGATTAGGCAAGCACCTGCTGAAAATATTGGTATAGCTATAGCTAGAAATCTTGCCAGCCCTCTGCTGAGGGAGAGAAGTATCTGCCTGGAAGCTTTTCTGCCCCTGTTTAGATAGCACATGGTTGTGGTACACATATTCCCTTATTCCACCCCAGCATTATTGCTGCTGTGTTAATAAGCACTTGGAGACCCATACTGCAGCAATTTTCAAAGTTAAAAGAACACATTGCCCTGTGACATGAGATACAGTCTACTTGCAGTATCCAAAGTGCCTCATATTCTTTCTGAGATCCAAATCCTTGCATGTCCTCTCTGCAGTGTAATGACCTTGGAAATGACCTTGGAGGCCACATTAAATCCATTTAATCCTTAGGCATTGCCCAGGGCCTTTACCACTACAAAATAAGGCCAATGAGAAAGGTATCTATTCTCAGACAATTTCTCTCTGCTTGCTAAAGGACCTCTACAGGGAAGCAGCTGTTGATCAGTCTCCCAGGCACTGAGGTATTTGCAGCCTCTAAAGCTCCACAGACACGTCACAACAGCAGTTCTGACCTCTCAGATCTTAGATCTCTTCAATCATAGGACTAAAAACATCACCCCTTAATGATTGTGTTCTTTCTCTATGACATCTTCTAGCCTGTGCTGCCTGAAGCGAAAACAGGAGGGTAAAATGTAACAACCCCCTGTTCTGTTCTGTTCTTAGGGTGTAGAGGAACATTTTCTTATCTCACTCTCCCACTGGGAAGAGTTGCAGTCCTGGGCCAGCCCAACATTCCAGCCCAGTGCTCTGCCTCCAGCAGCAGTAAAAGATGTTTCTGGAAATCAGAAAAGCTCAGCTGCTTCCTGCAATCCATTGGTTTCTGTCGCCCCACCGGCACTGAAGTAAGGAAAAGGTACATCTCTGCCCTCCTTCTTTAGGGTTTGTGAAGATGTTGTTCATAGATTTGTATTATATTAAACCTGTTGACACTCTCTGCCTTTACCATCTCCTGGGGGGAGGAAATCCAGGAATTAACTGGCTGCAGTGTAAAGAAGTTCTGCCTCTGTCTAGAGACCACCTTCTCTGGCCCCTTTCATCAGTGACACACCAAGGGTCTGTCACACTGGCTGTCCAGACAGATAGATGTGTATATATTTATATATTCATATTTATATCTATATAAGCTCAGTGCAAAGTTTTGTTAGAGGCCTGCCATTCCCAGGCACGCACTGTGGAGTTTATCTGCACAGGCACATTTCCCATTTTTAAACATCCAGAGTAGAACAAAGTGCTAAATAACTGTATTAATATTTTCTACTGCTCAGGAAAAATTTCCAGAGGAGAGAGAAAGAAAATGCCTTAGCGTACAAGGCATATTATATGTCCATACAGATGTCTGACTTGCAATGATCAAGCCAAACTAATACCAAAAAAAAAAAAAACCAAAAAACCAAACCAAAAAGCTGGTACCAAATATTTACTTTACTGAAAAGAAGAATGTGTAGAAGATACATCCAATTTCCTAAATTAATTCCTTTAATTCTCAAGCAAGTCTCAGAGTGTTTAGTGGATGTCTAGAGTCAGATTTTATATTTTATATTTTATTATGTGTTGCAGAAGTTCATAATTCTTTTAACAGGTAACCATAATGTTTATGATGAAACAAGTGATACTTTTCTCTTAGAATTCTACTCGAATTTTACTATCATTATTTTGGATGTTTTATGCTAATTTTCTGACTTTCCTGAAGGATCAAAGTCTATTACCATTATATTGTAATATAATTATACCTGACTTACTAGGCACCAAATTAATTTTCCATTATCTTAATGTATCTGTTTTAAAATGATGATATTCAACTCATAGTAAGGGCACTAAAAAAATAACATCCTCAAACAAAGGTGAGAAGTGCTTGAAAGGAAGGAAGCCTTGCATTTTCAGCTAGTGAAGGAGTAGGTGTGGAAATAATTTCTGTTGAAATTGTGTTTCACCTGTAAAGATAAAACAGCTTTCCTTGAAAGTGTATATAGACTTAGGATACAACATATGTGTGCTGGAGAAATAACAACTCCATTAAATCTATCTTTCAATGGAAAAGAGAAATCTCTTGTAAATATAGCATGCAGTCTAATTTATTTTGACAAAAATAAGTAATACGTTCAATAAAAACTAATATGAAGTAGCTAAAAATATTGGATTTTTTAGTTCATTGCTATTTTGTCCATAAATTTCATGGAAATACTCATATAAGAATGCAGAGGAACAAGAGAATGAGAGAAATAAACAGAAATTTCATGAATCTATTTCTATAAACATACCTTAGAAGTTTTAAAATAAAACTAAACAAAGAATGCCGTTTTCCTATTTAAATACCTATTTTTTATTGTACTAAAATCTTACCTCTATTATGAACACTGTGTTTTTAATACACTGGTTTCTGTAGAATCTTCTGTACTCATTTAATTTCAGAGAAACGCGACTATGACAAGAATAAAATTGTATATAAAATCAAAGATTTTGAAGCAGTGAAGGTAATGTTTTGGAGAAGATGTTTCAAAGCACAGCCTTGTTACGAAGTTCAAGAAAAGCCATGTCAGAGTCTGATAACACTTGGCAATAAATGCCAATCCCAGCTGTTCCAAACACAAAGATCATTGGGTGTCCCAAACAATCACCCTCAGCCATGAAACAGAAGGGCTGGACCCGCCTGTGTTCTGAATTTTGAACTACTGAGGTCCTGAATTCTCGATCTTTTCTTGAGGAAAACATTCTCAATTGTTTTCTCTGGTTATTTCTGCAGGAAGCATGCTTTGGGAGGAGGAAAGGCAGTATTTTGGTACCAGGGCAATCACTGAACAAAATCTTCCCTACACTGAACAAAACCTGAACAGTGGGAAGAGTACGATTCCTTCTAAATCAATATATCTGGACAGATGCAATGGCCAACCCCAGCAGGGGCAGTGTGGGAGGAGGGAGAACCAAGACCAGAGTTGAAGCTTAGAAGAAATAATTCCCTAGGTGAGTTTCGTGTGAGGGCTTTTCTCTGCTCATCGTTCTGCTAGCATTGGAATGTTTCTGAGAGAGGATTTGATAGACTCTTCTGTAGGTGTAAAAACACACAAGTTTCCACTTTTCCAAATCACACCCAATGATAATCAAATATCCCCAAGTGGGTCCCCTCAATATTCCAACCAACCAGGCAAACCAAACAAATTTACTGGAATGCCATCTGTAAGCAAATTTTTGGAGTTTGAGCTCTTGCTTCAGTCAGGCACTGATTAGTTGATAGCACAGTTCTGTTTTCATAGCTGTAGGGGTGCCCATTAAAGCACACAGCCTCCTGTTGACATGAAAATGGTAAATGTATGTTGTATTGAGTCTGTAATGGGTGACACAATAAATTAACATCTATAACCTATATTACTTCAAAGAAGTGCGGCACAAAGAATATTGACACGTCTAATAATCAAAAATGACTGATGGTTGCAGGGTTTCATATGCTTAACAACTGAGTGGAGAGGTAGCATTTATCTTGGATTAAACTGTTGCATTTTGGAATTGCCTTTAATTACAGGGGAGGGTAGGTTATTAAAAAGGAATGTATTTCACCGGATCATTTCCCTTTGCAGCCTTCATATGTAGATATGTTTTAAGAAAGCTTATCACACCAGTCCTGTGAGGGGACAAGGGTCAGAGAAGTACAGCCTTACTTTAGACTGACATAATGGGCAAATGAATCATATCACAGATTGAGGATTTTTCAGAAGGGTCAAAATTCCAGGCCTCAGCATTTATCACAACAATCAAAGGGCAGACAGTTGTGGTGTAGGTGTAAATGTGAGGAAAATTTCAGGCTTGCAGAGTTCTACTGATGTCATTTCAGTAAAAAAAAGAGGAGTCAATGGTTGTCTGCATTTTACCTTGCAAATGGTGGCTCTTGGTACAGTGGCAGAGGGAAGGAAAATTCTGTAGACAATCACATTATTAAAGACTTTTCTCATAACTACCTTGTTAGTAGTGGCTTGCCTAACTTAGTCCTGACAAACTCTGGTCTATTTGGTTGTGGTTTATTTTGCTGATGCCCAAATCAGCTCCAAAGGAATGTATTCATGTTGATCTTTACCATGCCATTACACTTTAAAAAAAATCCCTTTGTAATTAACAGTCACTTTTCTCTGTTTTCCAGAATGTTTTCTAAGATCAAGAAGAGCCCATCCTATTCAGTGTACTTTACAGATTGCTGGGGTTTTTTATGATTGCTTTCTCTTTATGACATAAATTAATCAGTTCTAATAGTAAAGATCATAGCAGTATCTAAAAGAAAAAAATATATAATTGAATTTATGATGTAAGATTTTTTGAGACGGTAAGATTTTAAGAGTTGAAATACAAATGAGCTGATGCAATTGGTTCACTTTCAGGCAATTGAGAATTTCAATAAGTGCTAAATATTTGTAAACACCACCACTTTTTTAAAACTTTTAAAAATATTTTAATTCCTTTTGCTTTCTATTTTATGGTTAACTGTATTGAGTTTTAATTGCTTGCTTGACATGATGGCATCTCAGTAGGGGCTCGTGGGGGAGTTTTATAACATTTTAAATAATTAATAGTAATTAACAGAGTGTATTAAATCAAGCTCTCCTAATATTTTCTATATTTTCTGTGTACACCAATGCTTTCACATGAGTTTAGCTCATCATTTACAGTGTTTTAGGCTACTTATTTTTCCCCCATAAAATCTGAAATATTTTAGGAATCTTTTTTTTGGTCATATGCTGTCCTTTGTACTCCAGAACAGCATCAAATACATTGGAGACATTTTTATATCCCATTTAATTTTTAATGAAAATGCCATACTGGAAAAATAAGCAGTTTTAATTTGGGAAAGCCAAATTTTGTCATCCTTACTGAAATAAAACTTACTGATTAAATAAGTGGGGCTCTACTTCAATTCATTCTTTTGGTATAAACCTGGTCCCAGAAGTCCAACTTTTACTTCCTTTTAGGATATAGAATCTGCTCAAACCCACAGAAATCAGCAAGTTTTGTTACTGGTGGAATGGCCTGAGATCACCCAGCTGGAGTAAGGAAATCCTGTACTTGAAGCTAAATCTGTTTGGTGTCTCAAAGTCACTAAAATTTGCTTATTTATGATTTGCCAGAGCCTTGACGCACTGTATGTATGTAGGTATTTGAATAAACTGCATTTACGTGTTCAGCCCTGGGACTTACTGTATAAAGTTCTTTCCTACATGCAGCTGAAATATTTGATAGAGACCCAAAGTTTATTCCTGGCCAGTGAGATCTTTTAAAGTACTTGCCTATGCTATTGCATAAAAATACCTAATAACTCCTATTTCTTTCACACCAGGAAAAATGAAGTGACACCAAATTCTCTCTCATTTTGTTTTTCTGGGTGATATTTATAGTAGAATTGGAAATAATCTAATTTTTCTAATTTTCACATGTGTTTATTATAATTTAAAAGACATGCAGTATTGGAGTATTTCACTCTCAGATTCATTTTAGCCGCTGATAAAATTATTGGATGCTAAAAACATCCATATTTTCTTAAGACTACAGATCTGTTTATGAAAACAACTGTGTTATTCTTCCTTGTGCTTTTAAAACTCAGAGATTAATGTATTAAGGGCTCAAAGACCACACCTGTGGGTATTCTCAAAATCAAGGCTTCTCTTCTTTTCTAAGTTTTTACTAAGGATACATAGGGTCTTCAAGACTTTGTCCCATCAAGCTCTGAAAATTCCCACAGATGGGGACACAGCATCAATCTGTTCTGGTGCTTAACCACTCCCATGACAGAGAGATTTTTCTTATAGCCAGCTGCAAAATTCCTGAGCTATTTCATCCTCTGTGCTCCTTTCGAAGAAGGAAGCCACAGATGAGGCAACAGGAAACTAGGAAACAATTTTAAGATACTTCACCCAAAAATGAAACACTGAAAAGACTCTTTAGAAACACTTAATAAAGTCAAAATCTATAAAGCGGCATGAGCTGTTTCTAATGAATTTAATCACGGAATCATGTAATTATTTGGGTTGGAAGGGATCTTAAAGCCCACCCAGTGCCACCCCTGCCATGGCAGGGACACCTCCCACTGTCCCAGGTGCTCCCAGCCCCAGTGTCCAGCCTGGCCTTGGGCACTGCCAGGGATCCAGGGGCAGCCCCAGCTGCTCTGGGCACCCTGTGCCAGGGCCTGCCCACCCTGCCAGGGAACAATTCCTCATGGCCAATCTCCCACCCAGCCCTGCCCTCTGGCACTGGGAGCCATTCCCTGGCTCCTGTCCCTCCATTCCCTGTCAGTTGTCTGTCGCCATATTTCTTGTAGGTCCCTCTGGAAGAATAGAAGTGCATTTCCTGTAGGATCAATGACTGAGGTCAGTCAGGTGTAAATTTAAAATACCCAGATTTAAAATATCAGTTAGGTTGTTGAAAGACAGAGCTATGCAGAATTGACATAAGAAGTGAACAACAAAGATAAAGCTTCAACTCCTGTGACTAACAGAAAAATAGAACTGCATTTAATAAGAGATTTTCAGACTTTCATGAATATGTGATGTTAGTGTTTGGGGTCTACTCACTGGCATGCCAATTTTCCTTAATATAACCTCCCTTTAGATTTTATGTCAAGATAAAGCGATCTTTCCCTTGAATACTTCTTTTCTTGCAACACTCAAGTTCATACCTTTATAAAAATTTTCAAAAACACGTGACAGAATTCAGACTTTGTTCAGCTGTGTCACCAACTTCCAAATATTGGCCAAATATTTCATTCACAGCTTCTACTTTTAAAAAATTTGAGTGACTGGATGCTGAGCAGAGCATTTTTATTAAAATAACGTTTTTCAAGTGGTACCATTAGAGAATAATTTATATATGGTATCCTACATAAACTCATCTCTTTTTTTTCAACTTCCAGAAAATTCATGAAAGCCATTGTTCAGAAAATGAGCGTATACATAATACTCTGCTTATGAATATAGAGCAAAAAACAACTGAGCAAATGCTCTATCTCCTGATGGTTTCTTCATTTCCCTGTGATTTTATGCAACTTCAAAAATAGTGCAAAAACAGGAAAAGTGTGTTTCTTAACTTACAGAAAAGATGTCTTAACTTTCTTCTTGATATAAAAAGGACAATTTTTAGAGTGAAACAACCATTCCCTGGAACAATCTCCCTTGGGAGATGGCAGAGTGATGGGATGGTAGGATAAATAAACTCATTTGCCCATGAAGTCTGAACACAACTATCTTTCAAGTCCATTCCAAACATCCAGCCTGGGCTGTTTTAGCTTCTAGGAATTATCTCAGCCAATTTCATCTGCTCCCCTCTTTCACCACAGCCACCTTCAGAGCAACAGGCATATGGGTCCTTAAATCTTAATTATTCCTTAAGTCAATATAGCCTTTAAAAGACTAAGAATCACCTGACAGCCAGAAAGATAAAAGAATCGCCTGAACTTTTTGTCTGTATTTTGGCCATTTCTTGTGGCTTTCTTAAAGATATAAACAAATGAGGAGGTATCTCTCCCTTTAGGTGCAAGGGATATGTGTAAGACCTCCATGCATAATTTTAAAAACAGCACCAAATTCTTCATTTTACAGAGAAGGTGTGCTCAGAACTTTAGACAACTGTCTCAGGCTTCTGGTCATGTACTGGTTACAAATAATGGCACTGATGGATCAACTGATCTCAACAGACATAGAATTGTTTAAAATTGCTAGACATCCCAAGGAAAGAGTCTTCCAATATCTGGAATGGTAGAGAAGAAACAAAGGAAAACAAAGCCAGACTGAAATAAGAAAGTTGGGAAAAGAGGACACTTAATATGTTTTGGAAGGGTGAAAGATCCAAAGCAATGAAATGAAGAGTCTTGTAAAATCGTACCTGATTTTGTCCATCCTTTCTGTCAGTGTTGCTCAGAATTGTGTTTTTCCTCTCTGAATCACAATCTTTTTTGTCACAATATTTTGCAAAGAGAAAACTTAAACCCAGGCTGACATAATAATGTAGGCCCTATTATCAGTTTGCTGCATCTTGGTGAAACTCGTCTTAGGATCTGACTCTATGGGGAAAACAATCCTATCTCCAGCCCCATGTTAGGACATTGCTAAGGAAGGGAGTAAAATAATGGAATAAAAATTCCCTGAGAGCAGAAGGGGTCCTCCTTCCCTGCTTTAAGGCACAGCTCAATTCACAGCCTGGCTACATAAATTACAGGCTCACTCTTAGGAAAGTCAGCTAGGGGAAAAGACACCAGCCATCTATCTGGGAAATGTAAAATACTCATGCAAAGTACATAAGGCTTTTTTACATAGACTACTCTCTCCATATTAGTTTATCATGCTAAACTCAGCTGCTGCCGTTACTCAGGGCTTTTTTTGCTGTTTGCTCTCTTGAAAGAGGGGTAAAATACCAGGTTATCTAATCACCATGGAAAAAAGCTGCTTTTGAGAAAGTCAAAGTTCTGAAGTCTGCCCTCATAATTCATATGGTACAAAAGGCATTATAATTACAATACCTCACTCCTTTGATAAAGATTATAGCAAGGGCAGAAAATGCCCCCAGATTAATCCATCATTCTGACACCATTTTTAATGAATGGGAAATGGCAAAAACATGATCCTTTGCAATCCAAAACCTGTAATGTCGTGGACCAGTTTGAACTACTTAGATCTGGCATTCCTGCCCAGGAGAGCTTGGCACACATCAGATTTTTTAAAACACATTGCACATCACCCTGCACAGATTAGAAATTAGATATGCATAATTTCTATTGGATTTTCCATCTTCATTGCTTCCAAAATATCTTTCAGCATAATGTCCAATGTCCCCTAGTGGGCACATGAATTCAGAGGTAACACGTTCTTTTCATGCCCATCAGCATCAAGGCCTCCAGAAACACTGTGCTGGGCTATTGCATAAGTCTGAACCTTTTTTCCACTAAAAAAACCACACCATGAAGAGCAGGTAGGATAAATTATGAAGAAATCATTAATTCAGAGAAGACAAAACCAGATACAATTATCTGAGTTATCCAATGCAACAGGAAGAAAAAATAGATTTCGGCTACTTCCGTTTTCTCCTCTATGCTGTGTAGGGTGATCTTGGGAAGGTTATTTCATGTACATGTGTTGTCATTTTATTGCAAAAGTTCTATACTTTCTCGGCAATTTGTCACGGGCAGCTCCTCACAGCACTGACTACTTCTTCTTCACAGAACAGCCAACAAACTGCAGCTCTCTCCCCATTCAGCTAACCCACTCTTTTGTAGCACGCTTCTTATTGGACACAGCTGTGGCCTATTAAGGCCAGGCCTGTTCCTAATTTGGGTATTAGTACAACTGTACCTCCTCAGGTGTGAGATTACCTTCTGCATCATCTTTATTTTCTTACATTCCATCCCCTCACATACATGGGCTTTAGTTTTGCTTGAAGATAAAAATATTGAGAGATTCTTAATAGATCACCTCCTCATGGAAGCACTGCGCCGTAGCTGTACTGTTGTTTCAGTATTAAGTGCTGGTTAAAAAACAGTTGCTCTATTTTTTCAAGTAACAGTTGCTCTATTTTTTCAAGTATGTGTCCATCATCTTCCTTCTTGCTTGATTTACCAGTAAGAGTCTGCAGGGATCACAGAAAAGCAGCCTAATTAAATGTTTAAATAAAAGACGACTGAAAGAAGGATCTATCTCAAAACTTGCTTTTCTTTTAAATGAACCTAGTCCTTGTGAATTTGAGGAATTCAGAAGTCATTTCTCATGGGGGAATCATTTCTCATGGGAGATTAGGGGGAGTACTTTGAACTCCTTCCTGGGCTTCTAAGTGCGTTGGAACTCTCAGATTCTTTTAAGAGGTTTTCAGTTATATTCGAGTTACACTAGCACAAAATGGGCAAAAGGAGTAATAATCATGTCCACAATTTAAAGGTAGCACAAATATTCACTTGTGCATGGATGCCTTTTGCATTTGGCATCTAGGCACAAGTACCAAAGCTGCAGTCTCCCTACCACTGGGTGAAGAGCTGGAGCCACAGTGTCAGGGATGGGTATTGAAATTCAGGAGATTCAGAATGTGGCTTTTGAGGAAATTCAGCATTATTTTCATACAAAATCAGACACAGTTTGGGGGCCAGGACAGCACAACCTTAAGTAGGTGTTGCCTCAATAATAAAACCCAATGTGCCCCAGCCATATGCTCCAGGACCCCCAAACCCCCCTGCCCTGGGCTGAGCCCAGCGTGGGCAGCAGGGGAGGGGATTCTGCCCCTCTGCCCCTCAGGTGAGAGCCCACCTGCAGAGCTGCCCCAGCCCAGGGACCAGCACAGCAAGGAGCTGGAGCTGCTGCAGAGAGCCCAGAGGAGGCACCAGGATGAGCAGAGGGATGGAGCAGCTCTGCTGGGAGGAAAGGCTGGCACAGCTGGCATTGCTCACTGCACAGGAGAAGCTTTGGCTGAGCTCAGGGTGGCCTTGCAGGGCCTGGAGGAGCTGCAGGAAAGATGGAGAGAGACAATTGGCAAGGGCTGGAGGGACAGGAGCCAGGGAATGGCTCCCAGTGCCAGAGGGCAGGGCTGGGTGGGAGATTGGCAATGAGGAATTGTTCCCTGGCAGGGTGGGCAGGCCCTGGCACAGGGTGCCCAGAGCAGCTGGGGCTGCCCCTGGATCCCTGGCAGTGCCCAAGGCCAGGCTGGACACTGGGGCTGGAGCACCTGGGACAGTGGGAGGTGTCCCTTTGTCGGAATTCCATAGTTGGAGTGAGGTGATTTTTAAGCTCCATTCCAACACAAACAATTCTATGATTCCATAAAAAGGAGTAAAGTAACACAGATTTCTTATTCCCTACTTAGCAATTTCTTGTCATAAACTAACATTTTTACAAAAGGAGAAAAAAAAAGCACATATAATTAATGTCCCAATTTTTATTATATACTTACCCTTCTAAAGCAAACATTGCCTATTAGAGTGGCTCCTCAAGACTATTACTCTCAAAACTAATGTTGTGGGACATGCAGATTTAGAATTTCTACCTAAAATCCTTTCATGTGAATCATGATAAAATCATTTCAGCTCTCTGAGCATCAGTTGCATCCTCCAAATTGCGTAATCCTTCCTCTGCATGCTTTTTAAGAGCTGCTGATATTGTCTGCTTTTGAACTCTCCAAGCCCTGGGTTAGGATCTATGCAGGTGCACTAGGGGGATCTGTGACAACAGGGCCTCTAGCTGGGCCTATATCTCAAATCATAGATACCTTTCTCCTCAGCTTATTTCCTTGCCCATTGCTTTGATTTACTTTACAGGAATGGCTTCATCTGCCTTGGAGGATAACTTTCAACCTTCCAAAAGCCAGAACCTCAAATGTGTTCAGTAACAAATTAATAGCTACAGCACTGCATACACATTCTACAATCACAGAAATCAACACAAGATAATTTCAACATTTCTTTAAAGAAATTTAATTCTGTTCAAACACATCTATCAAGATATTCTTTATTACAAACAAAGCTGCAAAAAGCCAACATAATTGTTCTTCTGAATTTATACAGGTGCTAAATCACCTTTTTTCACAGAGGGTATCTTTTTTAACAGAAAATGCAGTTTTATACCAAGATGAAGGACATGGGAGCAATGAAAACAGCAAAAGTGCTGCTAAACTGCCTTATCTTGCATCATTAACCTCTCAAGAGATTGACCAAGCCAGGAAAATACTTCTGGGTCTCAGTCCCCATTCATTCAAACTGGACTTATTCCAACCAGGGAACCCTTGCCAGCCATCCTCTGTGTTGTGGCAGACCTCATGATCAGTGTGACATAACCTCAAATCTTATAAATAACAAGGATCAAAACACAGATATGGAAGCTTCTGAGCTCGGGGTGACACATTTTGTTCTATAATCCCAGCACAGAGCAGAAATCCAACAGTAGTGGAGGGCAATTGTTTTCTCTTTCCCAAGTCAAAATGCATCAAGTTCCAGTGCTGCATCAGCACATCACCTCTGGGAGCATTATATTGCCCTACTGATCACACTCACCTGCATCCAGCATCTTCAAACCATCTTCATATTTGTATATCTGACAAAGTGCCCCCATCTGAGGAGCCATAAGGAGGGTCTATAATTGTGCCAGGGTGGGGAGGGGCAGGACGAAGCGCTGAGGGCAACAGTGTGGCTTCCCAAAGAATATATTCCAATGCAAAACCAGCAGTAAAAGTTTCCAAGCTAGTTTTAGTTATTGCTAGAAATGTCTAGACTGGACATCTAATATGTTTGAAGACCAGCTGCTTCATTTGAAAAGGAGTTTGGTCTTGATTGCAGACTTCTCACCAAATCCACTTTCAGAAGTTTATGGAATACCTGAATGTCTTTTTCCTTCCAGTATGGCATTCACCACAGTGTTTTTAAAGAGGAAAATACACTTTTGAGTATCTGAGTTTTTAAAATTTGTTCAATGTTAAAGTTATAAATTAATAGTGTAACACTTTCCATAAGAAGTCCCATATTGAGTGACAAATCCTTTCAGTGCAGCTCCAATGGAGTTAATCTCCCAGATGGAACCCTTCCACAATTTGATAACACCACTCCCCTTCCCAACCTGGTCTGCCTCTCAAAGCAAATTTGCTTAATAAACCTATCACATACTGAGAGGAAAATAACCCAGGCTGTTGGGGGTATTCTGAGAGACAGTTGTCTTTGCTTCAGATTAGTGAAAGTTAGAGAAAAAAGCTCTTTCTGGCATTATAGTCAGAAAAAGAAGCAAGGTGAAAAAGACACAGAAAATGATTTTTTAGTTTCATCACCTACCAAATTTTGAAAGACATTTACAACCTCTACAGCTGATTTTAAAGGGGTGCTTTTTGGTTACTACTGAGTACAAGTGAAAACACAAAAACAAGCAGAGAGGACTTGGTGAGGGAGGCAGAGGTGGGTGGGAGACTGAAATGAAACTCCTGCCAAGTCCATCCTTGCTCTATTGTCTGGATTACCCTGGAATCCAAACAAACTACTTCTTTTTGGATTCCAGGGGCAGGAAAAGGACAAGTAGAGTTAACACATTTGTTCTGAAAGACTATTTTTTTTCTCCACTACACAAGGAAAGATGCATCAGGTTCTCAGTGTTATTGAATCTTTCCTTCCCAAAGGAGCTGAGTCGTTTAATGAAATCTCTCCTCATTTTTTAAACATTAACAATCCTTTGATTAAACCTCTATTTGTTTCTTTCTCTCTGTCACGAACCATCCTTATTGACGGATTTCGTGATGATTCGTTTCCAAAGGATTTCTCAGTACAAAATACCAACTTGGCAAAGGGGGTTTGCAGTAACAATCAAAACAGTGTACTTTATTGAATGATTACAGCAAAAATGTGTGTGAGGGAAAAGAGGGAAAGCGGGGAAAGCATATGGAAAAGTAGGGGGGTAAAGAGAAAAGAGGAGGCTCTAGCTACCGCCCGTGGAAGCGACGGGGTCCTTCGGGGTCCAGTCGAGGTTCCGTCAGTCGAGGAGTCGTTCCAAGCGCGGGAAGATCTTAAAATTGGACTGGCTAACCTGGGGGTTTTTATCCTGTGGAGGATTGTGAAAGAGGGGGGGGAAATAATGCAATAGTTTCCTTCTTGGTCCAATAGTTCCAATAATCACTACCCACAAGCAAACATCACAGTCTGTTCTGTTCCCCCTGCCAGTTCCTCCCAGGTTTCAGTCTCAATCCTTGGGGAGAAAAGGAGTTTTCTTTATGTGAGGGTTTCATGTCTCAGTCCTTGGAGAAGAGGTTTCTCCCATCTCAGTCAGTCAGTCACAGTGGTTGCAGAACAGATGAAGGGTCTTTGGTGGGGACCACCTAAAGGTTATTCCAGAAAAGAGTCCATCCAAACTGGGAGGTAGGGAAATTCCAAGGCTTGTTGTTGCAGAACGGGTCAAGGCGCTCCTTTGCACAATCACTTGGCAGGCTGGGAGTTACATCTCGGCCTTGTAAGCTTGGCAGACTTTCATCAAACCTGGACATCAAACAAGATCTTTCAGTGGTCTCAGTTTCTGTCCTTTTTCATTACGAAAATCATGAGACAAATGAGAGAAATTTTGGACAGACTATCACACTCTCAAATCTCTGTCTAATACAAAACACCCCAGTCTCCAATAAAAACTTATACTTCAATAATTAAATAAGTTCTTGTATTGTGGGTGAGTCAGGGTCTGCTCATGATTAAGAAAACTAAACATGACAGATTACTTGCAATTAATTGTTACTTCATCTCCTCAGAGTGTATAACCTACAACAGAATTCTTTTACCCAAAGCCCGGAATTTCAGAACACCCCAACTGCTACAAACAAATGCATTTTGTTTACCTATTGCCTATGAAATAGGTTTGTTTGAAACTTGACCTGGAAGACGAAATTGTCCAATGTCAGTGAAGTGCTGTAGCCAGAACAGAATGCTGATTTTTATGGAGTTTTTTTTACATATAATGACATCTTTCTGTCTATATAATTATTTTTAAAAGACAGGAAGAAAAAAAAACTAAAAGCCAGTAGGATCGAAGTAACTTTCTCTCATATTCTTCCCTGCAGTCACTGGATTATCCAGCCTTCTCAGGCTGAATAAGTATGCATTAGGTAATGCTCCCAATTTCAAATACAAAAATACCTATGTCAAAATGGGAGACTATCCACAGCAGTTTGAGCTGAGGCTCGTCCAAATCTGTTTGCAGCAGAAAGGCCATGGAAAGCAATTGCCCTCTGCACACTGGCTCAGAGACACTGCAGTCTTAATGAATTTCAGGCTCAGACCAGTTTACATTTTTTGGCACTTGGTGCCTCAGTGGCATCTGGTGGGGTGTTATTTATTTATTTATTTATTTGTTTGTTTGTTTGTTTGTTTGTTTGTTTGTTTATTTATTAAAATTTGCTCTGCAGCACAAGCCTCAGTCAATTTGCAAGATTTTTGCAAGTAAGCTTGAAGGGCTTGTTCACCAGACTTTGCATTATCTGTAAATGCTCAAAATTAGTTGTCAACTTCAAATAGGATGGAAAATCCAGTGGCATTGGATACGAATCTTAATGCTCAGTGCTTTAGGGGCACTCTGGAGGATTTGAACACAGTACCTTTGGGTTTCCAGCTGAATTCAGGGGGAGTAGTGTTGTCTAAGCTTTTCCCTCATCACTGCACCTCAGCAGGAGCAGAGATCCATCATCCCACAGAGCAGCTTCTGCATTACTGGTGGCACAGGCAGTTTGACCTTCATTTATCAAAAGAAAACATTCACCTTCAGCCTTTCAAAGTTTCTGCAGGAGTCACTTTTGCTGAATTTACTTGTTACTCCTCTTACCGTTTTCTCCAACACATCATCCATCTCTAGTTCTGATGCTGTAAAAGCTGTAGAGAGTACAGTGGGATATTGAGGAAAAGACACAGGTCAAGAAATGCCAATTCATAAGTACCCACTACAAAATATCAGTGGTAAGCACAAAAGAGCCTCAGTTACAGTGAATATTTATATCCCCACACAGTCTTGTGTGTAGGGATGTAAATACTAAGTTTATAAAATCAAAACCTAGAAGCCAGGAATTGCTAGAATTCACCATAGCCTTAATTTATTCTATTTGAAAATATATATCCGACTTTCTATATACTTCCTAATATCTGATAATATCTGATAATGTGATATTAGAATTTAATGTCCTCATGTCTCATTCTTCCATAAGACCAACTCCTCCCAAAGGCTGAGTTCAAGTTATTGGAGCAACTAGACTAGTTGAGGGACTTAAATAATTCTGTGTTAACCACCTAGATTATCACAATATTTTCAGATGTACAATATTTTTTTCCAAGCCTTAAAAACAGCTGTGCTGCTTTGGCTAAAACTTTGCAAACACTTGTGGAGAGAAACTTATGAAAAATTCTAACTGAAAATGTGCAGCACTACCCATAAAGAGAAGGAGGTGTGGGATAACCCATTTAAAATACATTGTTTAGAAAAAATAAAATAAGATAAGCAGAACTCTATACGTTCAAAACATTTTAGCAGCAAATCCTAAAATAGCCCCTTAAAGCTGGTAGAAAAATGTGAAAACTGATAACAGGCATCAATTAAATAATTTAATCATACAGTCAGTAACAAAGGAGATGTTGCATTCCACATTTCTCCTGCTCTGAAACCAATGTCAAACCAGACCCCAATAATGCTTGCAAGCTCTTCAAGGTAAACAAAGCAAACCTTTGTTCCCACCAAAGGATATCTGTACAAACAGAACAGACAATTAGGTCTGAAACCACCAATTTCACATTTGCAAATGCATCCTGATAGAAACAAATGGAGAGGTTTCAGGTAAACAAGTTTTCAGTATATTTGCAAGTGAAAAATTCCTGCTAGCAGGTGGTAATTTCGTCTACCCTGGAGACTTTTAAGACGTATTGAATTGCATGTCACAGCTCTGCAACCTATACTGCACTAATGCTCTATTTTCCCTAAGTGTTTGATAAGGCAAGGAAAACCAGAGCCAGCAAAGAAGCGCAAAAACAGAATAGCAAGTAGGATCACTTTTATATCAGAGAATTATATTTTAAATCCTAACATAGGTTACAATAGTCACAGTGGCAGTTTGTAACTTGCTCTCCAGGCACGTAATATGGTGGGAAAAGATTTTCACATTGTCAAAGTTGGATATTTCTAGAGAGATCAGAAGAGTCTGTGAAGTGGAAAGCAGGTGCTAGAGGCATCTTAGAGGAGCTGAGAATGTGATTAACCAGCAAATGAGCATTGAAAAACCCAGTCTTGCTGAACAGATGAGCACAATAAAAACCACTGAGAAATGAGATGGCCAAAGCACGACAGCATAGAGATGTCTGCCCTGCACCTTAACCTTTTGGAAAAGAGACCAGATTCCACCCAGAGAGGGAAGTAGGGACAATTATATGAATGTCTGGTGCCTCTGAAAGAGATGGAAGTTTATTGATTGCTTTCACAGAGGCTCAGTTTAGCAGAGCGCCACTGGCCTCTCACTGGCCAATAACTCCAGTGGATTGGTACTTGGGATGGCTGGTGCTGGAGGAAATGGGTCAAGGGGCTTACATAAGATTATCAAACCCAAGTGGTTTTACCCCTCAGCATTTATGCAGCAACTTTTCTCATCATTTGTATTCTGACTGCCAGCCTTGAAGTTGAGCACTGTGAAGTGTTTAATAAGCTTTGCAGGAATCTGTAGCCTTTAACATTTGGACAAATGTAATATGGCTTGGGACAAATGAAAATAATCCATCTGAACAATTTCTGCTGATGCCAAATTTCATACAAAGCTTACTTCAACAATGGAAAACTGAGGTCTCAAACTTTGAAAATATGTCAGACTTTCTATAACTCTGTAATTTACTTTTTTTTTTTTTAGCTTTTACAATACATACTGCAGTAGCTTATGTCTTTACAGGGTATTAATCACAAAAACCATCACATGTCAAGCCTAGTATGGATTTTATAGACATTCAGGTTAAAAGGAGGATTTTCTGCTCTGACACAGAGGATCTCTGTGACAGGGCCATAAAATGTGCTCTCTTATGAAGAGAGAAGGAATTCAAAATGGGCACATGGGGCTGAAGTGTGATGTTACTAACCTTGGGGTGGGCCACAATATGCAGGTGGGGCATCAGCTTTAAACTATGACTGCTGCAAAATGGTTCATGATGTAGAATTACTGAATATCTTCTTATTTCAGTCTCCAACAACTCTGAAGCCTTAGACAGTTTTGTCTTCCCCACCACTTAAGCTTGCTGTGACTTGTTGAAGCCGGAGCCATGGCTGGGGTGACCTCCAGCCCCCCAGCCAGCAGGGCTAGGTTGTGTAGCACCCTTGGGGACATGAAGTAACAATTCTTTTTTAATCCTTTTGATTTATTTACTTGATGATTTTTTGCTACATTGTTAAGTGTGAGGACCTGGACCTCAGGTTGACACTGGATAATTTTTCTTTTCCTTTTTTAAAACTAATGATTTTTAGCACTTCACAGAGAGAATTTTGTTATAGTACTCAAGGGATTCTTAAATGGCACTTAAGACACTTCTGAGCCCAGTTCTTACATACTTAGATTTAGCTACTTCTTTACATTTAGAACTTCCTCCAGCCTTAGTTAACCATGTAGAGATTCAAATATCCCTCCCTGTACTGAGAGTGAGCTTCACTCACCCTTGAGTTTGTTGGCTTAAATATAGCTAAACCTTAAATTAGCATATCCCTGGTGAATGGAAGTGTGCTGCCCCCAGCTTTGATATGCTTCATTTTCATATTGCTGCTTCCCCTTCTCTCCATTTCATGATATGCAGTTTGACGAGAAATTGCTTATTCCACTCCTTGTGCTTTTTGGGGGATTTTTTGGTGGGTTTTGTTGTTGTTTGTTTTTTGTTTGTTTTGGTTTGGTTTTTTGGGGGTTTTTTGTTGGTTTGTTTTGGTTTGTTTTGTTTTTTGGGCGGGGGGGATTGGTATAAGCTCAATAATTTATTAAAACAAAGGTAGCAGTATAGCACCAGTGACTTCAGACATCCTCAGTGGCTTGGCTTTTGCAGTAGAATGGTTAATGCATGACGGTTGTATCCTGTCATTTATTGAGAATTAATTTAAGGAAATTAAAATCTTGCAGTCATGGAATTGATATTTAGAGGTCATCATTTAAAGGCACTAACTAGAAAGACATTCAGCAATAATTTCTGAATCATGCTGGGAGAAAAATCTTACCCTTACTGCTAATTATGAATTAACTATTAATTACCACAGTGTGACAAGCCAAATTCGCTTTAGGTTTTATTCCTTCACTTGTGGATAAAAGTCTTAAACTTCATTTGCTCATTTTCTCTCTGGGCAGCCATCTGGGCACTGCTTCTCTGAAATAACCCCTTCTCCAAGCATTGCTTTTCTACATTTGTCCTCCTTTTTTAATGTTTTGGTTTGGCAAGGGTATACCCAGGAGGAATTTGAAGCCCATGAAACATTCAGGGTGCTTAAGCAACTACAGTTACATTTGTCATCACATCATAATTTTTCACTCTGACCATCGCTTCTCTTAATTTTGTGCTGCTTCTTGATTTTTTCTTCTTAAATTTATTTGCTGCATTAATTTTATTAATTTTTACCTGAGTCAAACACAATCATGTTGCCCTGGCACTTCTGCCTATGTTGATCATTTGGGAAGTAATTATCATGTTTACTCCTCCAATTATGCTGAGTATTTTTTCAGAATTCTCTGATGCAAACTAACACAGTGCCCACTTTGAAATAGGAACTAACATTGCATCAGATACAGAACCCACTACTTTGTTCACCTTTCTCTTAGAATGTGAACATTTAGCCCCAAATCACAGTGAGTTATATTATATTGGATTAAGGCCAATTTTTATCTTGTTCCTCTCCCACTGCATGACAAATTCTGATGAACACTTTGTGAAAAAAGAGTGTAAGAACTCTCTTTCTCAGTTAAAGACAAAAGAGTGATATGGGCTTCTGCAAGAGGAGTCAATCTAATCCCACTCCTGAAGGGTTGCCATGGATTGGTTTGAGTTCTCCTGAGTATCCTCATCACCTTCAAACTGGCTTCTTAGGATTGAAGAGAAGGGGAATTAGGTAGAGTGGAGGCCACACAACTCACCTGTGCATTTCTAACTTTTTTCTTGATGATTTAAAATATTCTGTATTTCAATATATTACAGATTTTGATCAGTGTTTTCTTCCACACAATTTCTTGATAATTTGAGTTTTAAACTGGTTTATTCTGAAAACTTTAGGAAGACGACATTAACCCTGCCAGAGGGGAAAAAATCAAAATGCTGTAGGAGTTCTGAAAGTACCTGTCACTTGTGTATTGCTCTTGCATATAATGCTAACAGACTATGTTGGAGAATTCCAGGGTTTCATTTAGTCTGCATAGCAAGGTCTCTGTGGTGCTGCAAGTGGGACGTTGCCAAGCAGTCATTGCAGACAGAAGACAAATTCAAATAGACTTTAGGACTGACCCAAGGTTTCTGAACAGAGAACAGTGATCAACAGGAGTTTTGGGCTCATACCAGCTATGGCATGTCATATTCATCACAGAGATAGAAATCATTTGCTCTGTTGTCCCTCTCTGTCTTTAATCTGATTTTCTTTGTCACTTTTCCACTTCTGCGTGTGATAACACAACAGAGTTGAAGTCCACAAAAATATCCCCAAATTCACATTGGTGCTGGCATTGTAGCTGCCTTCCCTTCATATCTCGGCCTCCTTCTAGAAGTAGCCCAAACCACTAGATATCCAACCTATTATTAATTGTGTTTTCTAATGATTTATTAATTGAACAGGGGAGCAGTACATCTGGCAACATTTACATTTGCAATTAGGGAATCAGATCCTCCATAGCAGAAATCTAATTTTATTTGGTTTATCTTAGAAATAGCTGGTTCAGATATGAAGAAATTTGTATTACTAAGAGATAGAGAAATCTTAAGAATCTATTCTTTTGTAGAATACACTGAGCCAAATTTGTTAAATTTATGCACATTCATGGCACCACATTAGGTCTCTAAAATGTTTCCATACATATTTTTTCACCTTCTACTTAAACAGACTGCAAATCAGCATAAAGTACTAGACATCCTGCTGTCTTTCCTCTTTTTCAGACTTTGTGTAGATGATCTGGGAGTAGTGGCTTGACCTCAGTGCTGTTTGGGCAGGTGGTTGGAGAGGGTTACATTGTGACCAAAAAATAATACAAGTATTAATTGAATATTAATTAACACCAGTGTAAATAAAAGGAGGGGTGGAAATAAATGTTATTTAATGTTCCTTCTATCATAACAAGACAACCCCCATCCAGGGAATAACGTGCAGTGACTCCATCATTCAGAAGGCTAAACAAATGCTTTATTAAGTTATACTATATTACATACATACTATACTATACTATATTACTAAAGAAAACCCATGACCCTTACCAGACAGTCATGACACAGCTTTGAACCTAATTGGTCAATCAATCCAAACAACCATCACCAGAGTCCAATTAAGAAATCTCTTTTCGCAAACAATCTCCATAACACATTCCACGTGTGCCGAACAACAGGCGCAGCAAATAGAGATAAGAATATTTTCTCTTCTTTCTCTGAGCTTTCTCACTGCCTTCCCCAGGAGAAATCCTGGGAACATTGTGCCTGCTGCTCTCTGTGAAGAGAGCTGTAGCCACACCCTTCCAGCCTAGTCCACTCCAGGATTCCATGATTACAATGCTAAGAGTGTGCATGCTCAGGAAACCAGGACAGCAAAGTCTATCCCCTCCCTACTACAGCCTAAAACATGGATAAGTCTGTAAAACTTCTCTCATGTTTAATTTCAGTTACAAACTGACAGGATAACAGAAAAGTCATGTGGATAAAATGAGAGCCAGTTTAGGCCAGAAATCCATCCCTGAATCACATGCCAGGACATGGGAGTCACCCCTGTTAGAAGGGATATGGGAGATAAATTAAATTGAAGCACTTTCTCCTTCCCTGTCTTTACACAGAAACCCTGTTCAAGCACCAACGCAGAGCTCTCAATGGAAATTTCATTCCAATTTCATTCTGCCAGCCCTTTGTCACCTGTATCACACACCTCTGTCAAAGTGTCTATGTATTACACTATAATAGATGTCCCTGATGCCATAGGAGATCCAAAAATATCTGTTTCACTGTTGACTGAAGTATGTTATAAAAAGTCCATAGAGCAGCCCAAAACACTCCTGACATTCCCAGTTTTTATGCCACCGCACTTCCAGAAGGGCTTTGTCTTCTCTGGCCTTTAATATTTCAGGTTGTCACAAAGTCTTTTCAACAAAAGCCTGGAAAAAAACACTGCAATAATGTTGTAGAGTGTTTTTATGTTTTATAATGGTTTTGCCTTTGTATTCCCTTATTTTCCCCAAATAGTTTACCCCAGATTGTGTCCCCTCCCTCTACCTGTGTAATCCCTCTCCTTTGCTGAGATCATCCCCAAATCCCCACCCTGGCTCTCTGTCAGTCAATCAGCATCCCATCCCCTCCATCGGGAACTTTCAATTCAGGACGTCAAGTGATTAGCCAGAGGCCAGGGGTCAGCTCCCCAAGTGTTACCCCATACTCTGTCCTAAATGTCCATTCCCCCAGTATCCATCCCTTAATTTTTCTTATTGGTCAGTAAATGTTATCTACTTTAGGTTTCCACCTCCCTTTAAATGTAACCTTGGCACCTGTCCTGGGGCTCTCAGCAGGAGCTCCCTGAGGTTTGTAGGGGCTCCCCAGAGCTCCTGAAATAAACCTTGGATTAACCTCTGCTAAGAGTCGGCCCCTTCATCTTCTGCCATTGTCACCGGCATTTCCTCTGCTGCAGGCGATCAGCCTGGCTGCCCTCTGCACCCCCAGGGATGGGGATCAGCCTGGCTGCCCTCTGTACCCCCGGGGATGGGGATCAGCCTGGCTGCCCTCTGTACCCCCAGGATCAGCCTGGCTGCCCTCTGTACCCCTGGGGATCAGCCTGGCTGCCCTCTGTACCCCTGGGATCAGCCTGGCTGCCCTCTGTACCCCCGGGGATGGGGATCAGCCTGGCTGCCCTCTGTACCCCCGGGATCAGCCTGGCTGCCCTCTGTACCCCTGGGGATCAGCCTGGCTGCCCTCTGTACCCCTGGGATCAGCCTGGCTGCCCTCTGCACCCCCAGGGATGGGGATCAGCCTGGCTGCCCTCTGTACCCCTGGGATCAGCCTGGCTGCCCTCTGTACCCCTGGGATCAGCCTGGCTGCCCTCTGCACCCCCAGGGATGGGGATCAGCCTGGCTGCCCTCTGTACCCCCGGGATCAGCCTGGCTGCCCTCTGTACCCCGGGGATCAGCCTGGCTGCCCTCTGTACCCCCGGGGATGGGGATCAGCCTGGCTGCCCTCTGTACCCCTGGGATCAGCCTGGCTGCCCTCTGCACCCCCGGGGATGGGGATCAGCCTGGCTGCCCTCTGTACCCCTGGGATCAGCCTGGCTGCCCTCTGTACCCCCGGGATCAGCCTGGCTGCCCTCTGTACCCCGGGGATCAGCCTGGCTGCCCTCTGTACCCCTGGGATCAGTCTGGCTGCCCCCTGTACTCTGGGGATGGGGATCACCCTCACTGCCTTCCGTACCCCCGGAGCATGGGAGAGTGCCCCTCTGCTGTTCACCATGTTGGGGCTGGCTGGGGTTCCCTCAGTGGCACTCAGAGGGACTCAGTGGCACTCAGAGGAGCCAAAACCACAATAATATTTGATCTGTAATTTAATTATGAGATTTGATTTAAATTTATGACATGCAGCTTGGTTAGAGTGGAGCTTTTGGAATTATACTCTACGATGTACAGGGAATATAATTCAACGCCTTAAAGAGGTTAGGCTTGAATTTTGAAGGCTTCACAGACTTTTTTTTTCAGCCTAATCTCTACAAAAGTATATTTGGCAAGGATTTAAATGGAATAGGGACATTTGCTTCTCAGATTCAAGTTTTGTTCCTCAGGACACTAAATGCACCAAGAGTGGGGAAAACAGCTTTAGTGAACTGATTAAAACTGGGGGTTGTGATTAAGCTGGGTACTGGTGATGAAACTGATAAAAGTGAAGCACCCAAACAGCTGATTAATCATTAGAAAAGGAACCACAGTACCTGTTTTAATCCTTTCCACACCTAACACCTTGAACCTTGCTAGGAAAGAGTTGGTCCCCATGTGGAGAAGAGCATCTTTTGCCTTTCATCCATGGAAGATTGTGTGGGCTGGGGTCCGCAGCTAGCCAGATTGGACCTGAACAGTCCACCCAGACATGGATTCTTACACTACATTTGTATAGAGCAATTTCTACCAGACAGAAATGAAAATCAAAATAGCTATTTGTAAAGACACCAGACCCCATGAATTTTTTCCTTTGGTTTAAAAGAAACAACCATCAATACAAACAATACATATATGTCTCTGTCAGGAATCAAATAAACCCATAGTTATAGTATTCATCATTAATCTATCAAATATAATTTTCAGATTATACTTTTTTCCTTCTATTTGATAGTGATTAGACCTAATGTACTCAACACAGGTATTTTCAGGTTAGCACTGCTTCATAATTTTAAATTATTTTATTATGAGAGATGGAAAATTCCCAGTAGTTTCCTGTCAATTTGATTATTGGTTTTTATTGAGCTGGTTAAAAGTCACAGTTCACAAGTAACTGAGTGGTCAGCTTGTCAGTAGCTCCTCTCAAGTGACTGTTCCACATCTATTTATTATTAAAACAGAACCCTGCAATTCAGCCCAATTTTGATTGTCACCAGGTTAAAATACCTAATTTAGCAAACAAATTGTTCCCAGCAGAAGTGGTTTAATTTGTCCCCACTTCAGATACACATCTGGGAAGTGCAAAACTGAATTAAAACAAATCAAAAGCACAGAGAGCACAGAGGATTTTCTTCTAAACATTTCCTTGCTACTTAACCAACACTTGCATGACACAAGATTGGGCAGCAGCTTTTCTTACTGTCTAGTTACTCAGAACATGGCAACAAACCAGGGCTGTCCATCAGCAGTTCTGTTTCAAACTTCCTAAATATTTTATGTAGGTCTTTTTAAAGGCTACGTTAGAAAAAATAACAGTATTAAACAACCAAACCAAACCAAACAAACCAGCCAACTAAACACCCCAAACAAACTCCAAACCTTAAAAAAACCACACCAACTTGCATCAACTTTTGTTTATCAATATGATTCCTTAACTAAACAACAATTAATTACTACTTTATGACTAAGTGTTAGAAAGTTCGGGAAAATCCACTAAAATTGAGGTAGTGGTATTTGGTTTTTCAATATTTACAAACATTGTCTTTTTAATATCCTCCATATGGATTGCCTTTTTCTCCTTCTGTCTCTGTTCTTCATCTGGTAGGGATGGCTTTGAGTGCTGAATACTAATGAATGGATTTTTGGCCCAACTTATGTGGTTGTTCTGAATTATTAATTCAGTTTGATAAACATCTGAACTGAGTAGGAAACAACTGAGATAACTTCATGCAGGGCCAGTGGAAGATGCTGATGGAAACACACATAAGTGCAGAAAACACACACGAACGTGCAATATTCTGCTCAAGGTTTCCTCATGTTTTCCTCTTGGATGCACCTTTCCAGCAAGAACATTATCTGTGTTTTCCTGTTGTTTCTGCTAGATCCTTCTTATGTCCAGTACTTTTATTGAAGTGCAGCAGAGAAACTAAACATCTGGCAAGTCACCAAGCCAGAGTCACTGAGAAAAGCTGAAAAATCCCTCAGAGAAGAACCAACATCTGCACAATAGACAGTGAAAAATAAACTACCAATAGACTTATTTTAATAGCAAATAAAAGGTTAATGGGTCTAGGGGAAGGTTTTCTAAAATTATGATTACTCACATTATGCAATTAAATTTGCATTACTGTGTTTGACAGCCAGAGAAACGCAATTGTGAAAAGATTATGTATTCGAAGGAACTGGTGTAAGGACTCAATTTTCTACTTGCATAGCAAGAAAATCTGCCTTTTGAATTCTTCTGGGTATTTTCTGGGCAAGAACCTATGAACTTTGTCCACCGCAATCCCAAAAAAGCTGTAAAACAAACACTGTCCTCATCTGGGTCTTAAAAAACACCAAGTCCCAATATTTCATGTTCTGTAGAAAAGCTATTAAAAAAGATGCAAAAAAAATAAACCTCCACCTCACTTAATGAACAGATCAGCTAATTCCTCACTTGAAATTAAAGACAACCATACTATTATAATTTATTGCAAAATTCACCATGATTTTTTCACCAAGATAAATTAATTGGAAATTATTTGTGTGTAGAAGCTGTCGCCAGTGAGGGTTATCTGATGGAAGATAGATGCAAGGCTATAGATGTGAGTAAGAAGACAATATTTAAGTTATGAACTTGAGAAATATGCTGAGTGACAATACAAAAATTCAAACTTCATAATGAGGTACAGGGTGCTGGTTTTGTCATGCACAGACTTAGATCTGTTTATGCTGCAAGTCCAGTTTGCAAGTCCAGGAGTGAATCCTTTTCTTAGTAACATACTATGAAATACATCTGAGAACTGCAAGAAATCATCCCTAAATCACAGATACATCACTGATTTTATCAGATTTGTGCCTTTTGGTTATACAGGAAATGTGCAGAAGAAGTAGGATCATGTCCAATAGAACTGCAGACTGATGCAGATGAGTTAGCAAAGGCATGTCAAGATACAGTTCTCAAAAAACAAGTGACAAAGATTGAAGTTTCCTTTGCATTGTCTTTGCTAGTTACTGTATGACCATGAACAAAGGCAGTGCAAGATGTCCTGCACTAATAAATTCCACCAAGAAGAGCAAAGCTGTGGGAAATAGCAACTGTTTGTGCCTGAGGATGTGCTCACAGTTGAACACTGACAGCAAAAGGAGCACTGCATCTGTTCAGCTCTGAAAAAAAGCACACAGAGTTCTACCTTCACCCAAGACCCATCAGAGCACACAGGCTACACCCAGAGCTCCACAGTAATTTCCTCCACAGTAATTTCCTCCTGCACATCACCAGGCTCTGACACACATGAACGACATCAGGGATGCATCTCAGAGTGCAGGGTACCAAAAGATGCATTTAATTCCTGGGCGGTCATAAAGATACATAAAAGGGGAGTCATATGGGAAAACCTTATCCTGAGTGCTAGACGTCTCTCACCATAACTTCAGAGGCCAAGTATTTTTCCTAATCACCTTGAAATGTTTAAAATAAGGCAGAGGCACCACTCTTAATTGTAAAGAAACCAGTGTGTTGCATTAAGTAAAATGATCTCTAAGAACTGAGACTACATTCTGTCTTTTGTGTTCTTAAAAAATTCCTATTTCAAGAAATAGATTCTTTTCTGAAACCACAGGTTTTTGTAAATCCTGGAAGTACTTATAAATGGTTAATCATGAGTTACTTAAAATAATTTATCTTACTTCAACCTACATTCTTCACTGAAAGGACCTAAACTGAAAATTTTCTCCCACACCATATAAATGGCTCATTAAAACTAGTTACATTACTCGGTTAGTTACATGTGAATTGATGGATTTTGCTTGTACTTGGAAGACAAAGAAAAAAGTGGTTTTAAAAATAATCAATTAATGATTCTCATTGACCTGAACAAGCTGGGCTGCACAAAAAGACCCTGAAAAGTCCAAATTAAAAGATGGAAGCTACAACACCTGGCTAGAAATTTATTTATTTCTGGCTGCCTGCACTGGGTAAGCAGCACAAGTCCTTTATGCCTACAGAAGGCTGGGAGATCAGGATTGACAATGAATGCTGTCATCATGTGAGGATAGATATGGAGAGCAAAGAATAAATCACATTCCAGACCATTCCTGCAGTATATTGGCACATATAAATCCAGTGTTCCCATTGATCCCTGTTACCTAAATATTCTGACCAGAACAGCTCAAAGCCACAGGTTGTTTTAGTGGCTATATTATCAGGAGGCCTTCCTTCCTTAATAAAAATAATGCTGTAGTGTATGTACTAAACCAAAATTATAATAATTAAAAGATAAAAACTGCCAATAGCTTCCACACAGAATGAATTGGCTTCCAAATTACAGAAAGCTCTGAAATATTACATGAGGGGCCATGTGTTCCGTGGGGTTGGTGGTTGGAGACAGGGATGATACACACACACCTCAAAGCTTCATGCAACAGTAGCCTGTTTTATTGTCCAAACCTAGTGTATATGTAGGGAATTTGAAACACCCCAGTCTCAACTGCTGCTTTGTCTGATGCCCACACAGCCCAGCTCCTGACCAGGAAGATTCCTGCAGCCTAGGATGAAACATGATAGGTGAAGTCCCTGTATAGATTTAAATCCAGTCTATCCTTGCCTGCCCAGGGGCTGCAATGCTGCAATGAAATATACCTTTGCCTTTTCCACATAAAATAGATTAAATTCTTTATAGTGAAAACCTGTCAGAGGCCTTTAAGACAGGTTTCTTTACCTTCTGATATGTTTTAATTCTCTTGTCAGTCCACTTACCACACCTAAAATTGTTGTTACTGGTACATGTCACTGTTCTGATTTAAGGACTACAGAGAATTCTGCTACAGAGATGGAGATTTTAGCTATTCCCCTGAGTGAAAAAAAGCCATTTAACTTTAGTGGATGAAACTTCCACCAAATACAGACGCTAAACACATGTGACATTGCCCTTGAAATGACAAGTAATTACCACCACAAGTGCCACTCATGCACTAATATGCAAGAGACACTTATCTACTAATGTAATAATAGACAACCAAGAGAATATATAGGCATTAGAGAGAAGAAATTTAGTAAACATTTACCAGCTAAAAAATCCTGTGTGAGGTGACATACTTCTCTGGCATTTGGTACACTTGAATTTGAACTCTTTTGCACAAGGTTCACCTTTCCCTGTGTGTCTGGGCACTGATAAGAGCAGTGAGATTGGCAACTCCCTTGGGGTACTGGTTTAAGATTGTAAAATTGGTTGTGTTGGAATGGACCTTAAATATCATCCAGCCTGCGTGGGCTATGGCAGGGACACCTTCCACTATCCCAGGCTGCTCCAGGCTCCAATGTCCAACTTGGACTTGGACACTGCCAGGGATCCAGGGGCAGACACAGCTTTTCTGGGCACCCTGTGCCAGGACCTCTCCACCCTCATAGTGAACAATTCTTTCCCAATATCCCATCTAACCCTGCCCTCTGGTAGTGGGAAGCCATTCCCCTTGGTCCTGTCCCTCCATCCCTTATCAACTGTCTTTCTCCATCTTTCCTGTATCTCCTTCAGGCACTGGAAGGCTGCAATCAAGTTACTCTAAAGCCTTCTCTTCTCCAGGCTGAACAATCACAAGGAAGTGGTTTTTCCTCTCTTTAAAGTCAAAGATAAACTAATTGTAACCCACAGAGGGAAGAGCTTACTTGTACCCCATTTTTCTAAAGTGGCAGTGCTGTGGCACCATCACTCCTGCCAAGCCCTTCCCTGCAGGTGCCAGTGCAGGCCAGACAGTGACACACACCCACAGGAGGGACTTGTGTGGCCACTTCACGTTTGCACACACAGACATGGTGCTTCCACCTACAACTCAGGCAAGGGATATTCCCACATCTGGCACTGAGGACTGGACAGCAGCAGAGCCAGCGTGGCCTCTCCCAGCTGATGGACTGAGCACTGCCAGCTAATTGTGTACCAGCTCCTTACTCAATTCCCAACAAGAACACTGGATGAGTGATGTCATTAAATACCTTAAAACACATTTATGCACAGTTAAATAATTCAGAACTCAGGAACGCAGCTTTCTCACTCAGCTGAGCATCACCAGCAGCTCATCCAAATCACATTGAGACTTGGACATTTCAGTGAATGCAACTTCCTTTTCTTTTTACTCTACTGCCCTGGCTCTGAGTGTCTCACACCCTGCTCTACCACAGGTCCCCAAACCCTTGGCATGCAACGAGTGGTGAGGTCACATGCTCTGGCCTGGGGCTCCCACCCAGAGCCCACCCTGCAGCTGCACTGAAGGGATTCCAGTGAAAGGTGTCATAGAAGGACATGATGCACTCTGTGATCCTCTTCCCAGCCCACATTCGCACCCCATACCTCCCCGGAGATAACTAATGAAAGTAAGTCAACAGTAATAGCTCAGGTACCCCACCCAGAAGCCCTGGTGAGAATTATGCAAGGATGAGCAGTGCTGCTTCCCTTCCAAGCAGTAAGTTAAATGGTTTAAACAGGATGTAATTGGGTGGAAGAGGGAAAGATAAAAAGGCATCCGCTCAAAGCAATCTCAGCACTTATCAGCAGGCAGAACCATTATCTGTCCCCCTGCCCCTCCACCCATAGCTGGGGATCCACTGTACATGAGCATTAAGATAATATTCCTCACTTACAGCTCATTTATAATTCACCATAAAAGCATAGAGAAGTCTCCAAAGGGGGCAGGTCCTCCCGCTCCTCACTCTACTGGTGCCTCCCAAGCTAAGGCCAGCTCGAATGGCTGCAACTTCAGGGCCACCCTGGGAGTTCCCTCACATTTCTGGGTGGATTGTCACAACCAAACAGCACAACCAGGCAACCAGGCAGCAAGCTGGGTATCACCAACAGCGGCAGCGGGAATCCCTGGGGCTCTTTGCAACCAAATCTTTATGTACTATTAAGCTACATTATGGTCCTTCTCAGGAAAAAAATTCCTTGAGTGACTGTAACAAAACAGAAAATCCTGTTGTGGGAGTCATTCCTTTCTTCTCCTTTTTTTTTTTTTTTACAACTCCCACATTTTTAAAATGTGGGAAATGCTGAAAGTTGCAGTTTTTGTTTGGCTTTTGTGGAGTCTGAAGTCTCTCATTCAAAGATGTACAGAAAGGAATAACTTTAATCTTACAAAAAGAATGTATTTCAAAAAAAATACATCCCACCTATCCCATATCAGACACGTGAATGAGGCCTGACTAAAGTATTTAGCAGCTTCTTCTCTTTTCTTCATCCACAGGAGTTTAGAGTGGGCTTATTATCTTTTGAGGTTCCTTTGCACAATGCTGTTACTTAGTCATCTAAATAATGAGAAATCCACAATAATGTCTTTCTCTAAAAGCTTTTTAACCAAATTCTTGCATTCAAATTTTCTCTTAGCTATGCCAGTGTTATATATGAGTGATGTTAGTAAATATATGCTGTTAGTAAATATATGTATGTATAAAATATTACATTGATCCACCACATGTCTTTGACCAACTCCGGCCGGGAGCAGAATCTCATTTCTATTCAACCAGTTCCCGGAACATGCTAAAGATAAGCCTCCCGGGCCTTGAATGTCGATTCTCCCAGCCAGGAGCTGATTACATTGGGCTTCCCAAAACACCGGTAACACCCGAATACATGTAAAAGACAGCCATACAGACATGGAGGCACGCCTTTTACATTCGGAGGAACTCGGCCATCCATGTGAAAGGAACATCCAGGAAGGAGCGAGAGGACTGTAGAAGCACCGGGAGTGAATCTTTGCATCCCTATGTTCTAACTCTACATATGAACAAACACAAGAGACATCCTGTGTCATGCAGGCCTCGGGGAGAATATAGGGTATATAAGCAGGCAGTGCGAAGCAATCAGGGTGAACCTCCGGGGAAACGCTGGCACTCTGTCAGTCTGATCCGAGTTCACCCAGCGCCAAATTCCGGAGTTGACGCTGTCTTGGCTGTGGCAGATTTTTTTCCAATTTGTAATTAATAAATCTTTGTCAAATTTTTTTAAATTTGGTTGTGGAGTCAATTCATTTATAACACCAGTTTAATTTCAGTGACTTGTGTATATTCTCTTTTACCCAATTTCAGAATCTTCTGTAAACAAGAATTTTGGTTTCTGTATAATTCCAAAATAAGACAAATGGGTGCCATGTTTGGAACTCAACATCTTTTGGAAAAACAAGCTTAAAGATTTACCTACTTTATACACAAAAGCTTGGTACTTCCATGAACAATACTGTTATTCATACACAGTTTTACAAGGGCATCTTTTAACTGAATATTTTTTAAATAATACTCTGTCTTTGATAGTCCCTTTGCAGGAATTAACATGACATGTTTCATATTCTTGGAAAAAGCAATTTGCAGTTGAGTTTGTTTTCTATTTTTCCTAAAAAATATTCCATTTTTAGACCTTTGTAGTTGAAGATCTGCTTTAATCATGTTTCAGGATCAAAACTCTGGTCGGTGTAATTATGCTCTTGTAAAATAAATAACAATATTTAGCTACACTCCCACTGTCTCATGAGAATAATACCTAATTGCCAAAATCTGATATTTTAATTTAATATCTTTGCTGCAAGAACACATTGAGTTCCTAGCACTGCAAAAATTAATGAACTTTGTTTCGAAAATTATCTTGAACTGTAAATAAATGCGCATCTCTACATCAACATGTTCACAGAAATTTGTTAGACAAATAAAGGAAAACAGTCTATATTTCATCCCTTCAGGCTTTCAATGCCATTAACAGATCATGAAGGGATCTTTCATAGGTATTCAGCATATCTAATAAGGATGTGGCTCCGCATGTAGCATGGACTTCATTTGGAGGCTTGAATTATTCACTTGATTAAAAAAAAACCCAGACCAACTGATTTCAATCTTGGCTCCTTTCGCAAAATGTAATTATCTTCTAAAATGGCATAACACTTTAAATTAATGGTCTGAGGCACCACCAAAAGCCATAACATTTTCAAATTCAGTGCCAAGCAGTTAAACAAGTACCCATTAGATATCTTTTAACATGTAAGGTCATAGTATTTCTAGGGCCCAATAAATAAAGAAGGAAATTTTCTTCAGTGAAAAAATACAGGTTTTGCTTTGCAACTCTTGTGCTCAACAACAAAAAAAATCACATTCCATTATATATTTATATTAGGGAAACAAGCAATATTGTCTGAATAAAGGATTTTCTCAAAAGAGAAAAAATAAACTATTCTGGCACATAATTGCCTCTGTCCTGGTTTCTGTATGACCATGGTTAGAGCTTTTTAGCCAGTTTTTCCTTGCAGAAGGAAGGGCTGGAGAGTCAGTCCTGGGAGGAGGGGCTGAGGAAGCTGGGAAAGGGGCTCAGCCTGGAGAAAAAAAGCTCAGGCAGGACCTGCACAACTCCCTGATAGGAGGGGACAGCCAGGGCGTGTTGGGGTCTGCTCTCAGAAGGAGAAGGAACGGCCTCAGGCTGGGCCATGGGAGACTCAAGTTGGACACCAGGAAGAATTTCTCCATAGAAAAGGTTGTCAGGCCTTGGCAGGCACTGCCCAGGGGGGTTTGGAGTCGCCATCCCTGGAGGTGTCCAAGGGAGAGATGTTTGTTTTTTTCCTTGTTTATTCAATAGGAAAATCCAAAATCTACTGTATTTAACCTAAGCCAAGTCTTGAATTAAGAACCCAACAAAGCTTTTTTTCAAGTCCAGAGCTCCATTCAAGTTGTGTCCTTAGTTTTATACCCTTTCTCTCCAACATTTCTCTTTCACTTCTGCCTCACACAGATGCTTCTTGTCTTCCAACTTCTCTCACAGACATGCTTCGCTTCACAAATTAATAACCAAGGAAGCCCTTCTGCTCTCCCATGCTTTGCATAAGCCTTTATTCTGGCTGATGATGTGGGATTGTTTCCTGTGAAGATTCCTTTAATTTTAACAATTGCCTTTGTAGAACTGATTAATTATTTATAACTAATAGTTCTCCTAAATGAAGAGCAGCTGTTTAAATTATCCAAACTTATAGGTCCAATGCCATTCATACCAAAGTGATGATAACCCTGGGGTTTTGACAATAGAATATAAACATAGTATAATTTTTTCAAAAGGTATGTAGCAGCAATGTCCACTGCTTCATTGTCTTGGCTTTATCTTAAAACAATTTTATATTAAGAAGAAAGTGTAATTTAATCATTTTCTCAAAAATGTCCAAAGACATGTTCCTGTTTCTTTTCATTTTGCTTTGTCTGCAGTAACTTTCTGCTGCAAAGTATCTTTAAAAACATAATTACTTTCAGTATTAGAGATCCAGATTCCTTAAGGTTGAATATGTAACAGTAAAGTAATGCACACATAGACACACAGAGCAACACATGAGATGTTGAGTGTGCAGGGATGTGTTGGACTCTGGGAAAAGGAGGATTTTCATTTATGCCCACTGTACCATTAGAATAAAAGCACTGCTCAGGTGCAGATGCATAACCCAGGTTGCGTGGTTAAGTCATAATTTCCTGATATTTCTTGAATTTACCACTCATGAAAGCTAGTAGGAATTCCATTCAATACAATAGATTAGAAAACTATTCCAGTTACAACTTCAGCAATTACAGGAACTCTGCCTCATTTCCATTTTAGAGAACAGCAGAAAAAATTAATTCCCAAATTAATTAAGTTTAAAGCCTCATATTATTGAATTAACTTCCTTTCAAGTAAGGATAAAACCGTAGTGACCTTATCTGATTTTAATATCTATTCGTTAGACAGAGAGGAGGTTAACAAGGCTCTCAAAATTGTCTTGTCTATCACACCTCTGACAGCTGGGGAAGACCCACACCCCGCACCTGACTGACAGGACATGGCGGCAGGGGGGGGCAAGCACCTGATCAGCTACCTTGTCAGTTGCCCCTCAGTGACCTGAAGGTGTTTAAGGAAAGACTGGACGAGGCACTCAGTGCTCTAGGCTCGGGGAAAATGTGAGCATCAGAGGTCTTTCCCAAACTAGATGATTCTGGGATTCCCTATCTGATCTCCTGAAGTATCTTGAGGGGTGGGGAGTGAAAGAGCTACTGCTTGTTCTTGAGAGGATGCCACAAAAATGCCACTATTACCTTTTTTAGAAATAGCTCCTTGAACGTTCCCAACTCTCAGGAGTGTGTGCAACTGTAAATACTGGTCCTTGCCATTGCAGAGCATTGATTGGCCATCAAAATCTTTCATGTAGGAATTGTGACTACACCAGACTCTTGTGGCTTCTGGTGAAAATAAAACTCAAGTTGTTAAAATTCCTCTAATTGGTGTTTACCTTATTATTTCCAGTGTTGTGTTCTGTGTTTTCCGCTCTGTGAATTGCAAGGGTTTGAGCTGTAGCTGTTTTTCCTCAGCAGCATCTAAATCCCCTGCTTGGCTTTTCCTTTCATGCCAAGGCTTTTGCTTGTTTACAGTGCTTTCTTGGCTGCCACTGTCTCATGCGCATGTCCTGTGTTGCCCCAATACCTGCTAACACTCAGGTGCTGCTCTCGTGCAAAGCAGCCAAAATTCTCAGCTGGAGCCACCCATCTGTTGTTTCCTTATCTAAAGGAGCCTAGAAGTGGTCTGGCTACAGCTCTTTATCTCTGATCTCCACTAATGGGAGGATTTCCCAGAAGTGGTAGAAGGGCTGAGTACAGGAATAGTCAAGTATGAAAAAAGTGAGCCAGACCCACCCACCCCACTTGAAGATAACCCAGCACCATCACAAAAGCATCTCTGGTGCTTTCATAGTTGATATTATTGTTGATATTATTGATTATAGTCAACAAGATTGATTTTATTTGTTTCTCATTGACAAGAGGTTGGGGTGGGGGGGACGGGGGGGGGGGGGAGGAGAGGGGCGGGACTTCTGCCTGCCCCCCGCCCCTGGAGGCCCCTTCCCTCCCAGAAGGGCTGCATCTGGTGGCTGCCAGGGCTTTCTTTGCTGGACCCACTCAGAGTCACTCAGCTGGGCTGACTTCCAAGGGTGGGGCTGGCCCATCTGAAATGCAGCTGGCACCTGTGACATCAGGGGGGCTTTGTCACAGTGGGGGCAGCTCTAAAAGGTCCATGGGACGGTGGTCCAGCACAGCCTGGGCAAGCAGTGAGTGCACACATGGTGGGGCTGGGCCGGGCCAGGGCAGGGCAGGGGCAAAATGCCACATCCAGGCCTGCATTTTTCCCCAGCCAGTGCCTTGGAAAGGACATGGGGCTGCAATTGTCACACTGGGACAGGTCTTGCTGCCTGCCAGCTGTACAGGGCCCTTTACCTTCTGCCCTCTGCTCCTCATTTCAGCAACCACAAACTCCCTTAGTAGCCGCACTGAAAGCCATGTCCCTCTCCTCCTGCAGACCATGGCGGACCAATCAGTCCTGGCCCTCTTTGCACTGTGTCTTGGTTTGGAAAGACAGGTGCCTGCTAAAGGAGACAGGAGCCTCTCCTGAAATGGAGAATGCAAACCCTCCCCACCCCTCCCAACTGGTATGAATTTTAAATAAGGGGCTCTCAGGCAAAAAATATGGGAGCAGGAAATAACAGTTCTTTAATAGGGAAGGGAAAAAATAAAATGATAAAATACAACAATGCAACACACTAGAACAACGCTGTCAGAGTCAGAACACGACCTGACACCCTGTGGGTCAGGGTGTTGGTAGCAGTCCAGTTGGAAAAGGGGCTGCAGTCCTCCTGGAGTGTCAGGCGTGGTTCTGTTGGAGCAAGGGAGTCCTGTAGGAAAGGGTGTATTCTTCCTCCGCAGATCCGTGGAAGTAGGAACAGCTGCTGTTCCTCTGGGGAGTCCAGTGGAGAAGAGCTGTGCTGGTGTCAGAATCTCCAGATTATATCTGGGTAGGAATGCTTGGCTCCTCCCTCTGGGTGGAGCATCTCACAATGGGGTGTTATAGTTCTTATCAGTCATGCTGTGACATTCAATAGCCTCTTATCAGCAGATGTCCCCCTGTTGATTATGATCACTCAGGAAGAGAGATAAGGAGAATTGCCCACTTGACACCAAACAACTGCCATACAGATGGCAATAGAATACATCTTGCTTTGCAATCTGCAACACCAGCTTCCTCACTGCCTTCAGAAAACTTCCACTGGTTTCATATAGAAATCACAAGCAGTAGAGATGACAAAGACTGCAGAAACCTTCTCATCTCCTTCTAGAGCAGAACCATGGCTTTGACCCACTCTTAACTAGAAAACATTCGTCAGTCATGAGGGAGTCTCATGTTCAAGAGCTAAGCAATGAAAGCTGTAAATGACAAAAAGCATACTGAAATTCCCTTGGGACTCCAGCACAGAGCAATGAAGGAGCTTGAATTCACCTTCTTGGGAAGTTTTACAATGCACATGAACTTTAGGACAGGAGCTAAGCCATCATAGCCTTTGTTGAGTATGTCTGCGTAGACAGAGTTTCCATCACTGCAGAAGGAATGCCATTTAACCCATGTTATCACCTCTAGTTGCTAAGCTGCACTTACTGCAGAGTATCCGCAACATATTTTACAGAGAGGGCTTTTATGTGTAATCCCTGAGTAACATTTCAGAGGGAAGTATTTGGGGGGGGGGGAACCCCTAACTCTTAACTATTTCAAAGAATGGTTACATTTGAAAGTAAAAAATTATCTAAAACCTTTCATTTCTAGACTTATTACCAGCACAAACTGTACCAGAATTTACAACGCTTTTGATTATGGCAGCATAACTCTACCGTGGACGCTCTTTCTCTGGACTATCCCTTAAGAAACAAAGCCCTCGCTAGAAATAAAACAAAATTAGCCAAAATATTGGGCTGGATGATTTAAAAGGCTATGTACTAAAGGCCAGACACTTCTAATAATAGTAATAAGTGGACTAAAAGTTAAATCAGTACAGCATAACTCAGTTCAAAGATATCTTGTGTCCTAATGTTCTCACAGAAGTCTGGAAAAAACCTCTATTTTTGTAGGTTTGTTTTATCCATTTAGATGTACCTTCTACTTCTTTCCATTGCATGAGAATGCTTATTACAAGATTGGATGACCTCATGCAACTTCTATAAGTAAAGAAAGAGAAGCCAGTCAAAAAAGGCAAAATTGTTAACTGCAGGTGGAAAGAGGGAGGCCAACAAAACAAGACAAAAGGACAGTAATAATTAACACACACACACACACATGCCCCCCGTTTTTTGTGAAAAGTAAAGGCACAGACCAGGAAGAAGAACTGCAAAATTCCCACTAGAAAAACGCACTTTATCTGGCTCAAGTATTTTGTGGTACATTTCTTGCTGTTTTCTCATGCCAAACATCTTAACCATTGAAGGTGTCCCTTTTCTTTTTCTGGAATACAGCTTGGAAGATGGCTGTGTCATTGCTGACAAGCTGCTATTCTCAGAGGTGCCCAGCTGAAAGTCCTACATGAGCTGATTTGCTCTGTCACTTTCATATGGCACGACTTAACCACATACAGTTTCAGCGCCTGAAACTGCCCAGCCCTACAATTCTTTGCCCTTTGAATGGTTATATAAGCTCCCTGGCAACTGGCATTTGTAAGTACATGAAAATATGCAGAATTTGAACTAGGAGATGATGCCAAACGAGTCACGCCGGTAGATCAACTAGGGCATGCAAAGCAGAGAGGGGGGAATGAGAGCACAAGAAAAGAGTACACAAGAAGAGAGTACAATCGCCATTTTTTCTGCAACAGGGCTAACACCATAGAAATCCAAATTGACACCAATCCTCCTTAGGGGTAATTCTTACAAAAGACAAAGGCTTCCTTTTGTGTTCACAGGCCTAGAATATTTAGCTTTGGAATATCAACTCGGTTGCAAATGGAACTGCAGGAGGGAGCCACCATTCTTACGATGAACTTTGATATGGGGATCCATCTTTGTCACGCACATCACATTTTATAAGAGAAGAGGCATTGTTGAATGGCTTCAGTGAAAAAAAAATCTTCAATGCACTCCAAATGGACTTAGGATTCAAAGGAGCCAGTATTTCAAGAAAGCCTGAGATATTGCCTGTGATGAGATCCCTTCTAAGAAGTTCATTGAAGGTACCAAATTCTCCATCGAAATACTGGCAGATTAGTCAGAGGGGAAAAGCAATCTTTTTAAATGGTCCTTTGGGAAGACTGGGCTTGCAGGGAATTTAGTGCTTGCTGCTATATTGCCTACATTCCAGGAAAGAGTATTAAATAGTGAAATTCGACCTATGGAAGATGAAGTCTTTGTGAATGTGAAAGTCCAGTGCATGACAATCTCAGAAAGGCACTCATCAAAGCCCTATGAAATGCCAACACATAAGCTGGGAGTTGGCAGTGCATGCCAGTTTTTAGCAAAGCACAGCAAAGTGCTGATGACAAAGCGAGGCCGTGAAGTCACATACAGTATGAAGCAGTATGAAAGAGGAAAGCAGCTGAGAGCGTCAACTCTGCTAAGTAGTCTCAGTATTCTTCTTGACATGAGCAGAAATTTGAAATTAGTCTATGGAAATGACAAAGGAGGCAAAAGAAAAGGGAGCGATAACTCCTCTGGCATAGTGTTTCTTAACAGGGATCTTCAAGATGTATAAATTGTATCATCCTTTCAACAGAAGGAAGGTATTAAAAGGAGAGTAAGGAAATGGCATCAAATGCTAGAAAGACTCTGGGCAGTGTACTTCTAGACAGAAATGCCACTGATGGAAAACCGACTAAAGTGGCACCAATGTAGCAGCATTGTACTAAACCCCAGAAATGTCCACCGCTTCCCTCTCAGCCATTCTGTTAATATGCACACAGCAGCTCTGCAACATTCCTACTGATCATCTCTTTGGCAAACTGGGAGTGAGGGTCTGTAGTGATGCAGAGTCCCCAGGCAGGTGCAAAGGAGAGCCGCTTTATTGCAAAAGCCAGGCTTTTGAAGCAGTCAGGCCTTTATCAGTTGCATAGCTTTAAGCCACAACCAACAGAATTCAACCAAGCACCATACACCACGCTGTGAACACGCAATGGTTCTAGAACTTGTTGATCTACCTCTAATTCAACTGCCTCACTTTCCCATAGTCCTTTTCTACTTAGTCAAAATAACGGGCCTCAGCCATGGTTTTACAAGGCCTTCCTTTTATAAGGTTCTACCTATATGCAATAGCAAACCACAAGTTTCCTCAGTGCCAAGAGTTTAGGTAGACCATTTACATCTGCCCTTCCAGTGAAACATAATGGCGAGAGAAAATCCTGTTGGAGATGTTCAGTCATTCCATTTTCTAGACAGGCCAAATCAAAAGAAAGGCAAGCTATAGGATTGTGTAATTGCTCTTACAAAACACCTGCTGCCATCTGACAATGAACTGGCAGAAAATCAGCAAAAATGAGACTTGAGGCAAACAACCCTTTGAAGGGAATAATGATGTGATAAATAAAGACAATAGATTTCCAGGCTATTGAGATACTTGAAATGTCAGCAAAGGATTGAGAACTGAGGCTGAACTCATGGGGAAAGATTAAAAGAGTTCCAAGAAAAACATGACCAAAGATTAAAAGAATCCCAAGAAAAACATGGGCAACTGACCTGTTTAGGCTTTCAGGAAATCAGTGGCTGCTGATTTAGATAGGCCATTCCAGTTAATTTACCGGTGCACCTTCCACTCCTTTTTCACCTGTCAGCATCACAGGGTGAATTGTGACCATGGAATCAGGATTCTTTGGACTCTGTTCTTAGCTTTAGGAGAGAAGTACAGCAGCTGAAGTACCTGTTACTGCTGCGATACCCAGGAACACAGAGTTGAAACATTTCATTCAAGTCCAATCACAAGTAGCAATGCTAAGAGGATAGGATTGGCCTCTTTTCACAACGCTGTTCTTGTTTTGCAGCCTGCGCTGATTCTGGTGAAACCTTTTCATTAGCTTCTCTCTAAAAAGGAGAAAGTCCAATTAAATGTCCCTCCCTATTGGTGGAGGTTGACCATTTGGTTTGTCGAGCCTAAAAGTGGAATTGGAACTAGCAGGGATTACTGTGTTTTAAGCATCCAGACCGTTAAGACAATCACAGGTTGATAAAAGCCTACATGCTATTGGCTAAATACTCTATTTCCCCCAAGAGCGGATGCATACACTTGAATCCAACTTTCTGAAATCAACTCCAGTAATACAAAAGAGTCACAAAGAGCAGGAAGAGTTTTTGACCATTTAGGGAAGCAACCTTCTCACCTGCTTTGGGCGTGAGCATAATCTGCTAGCTGAAGTAACAAACTTGAGGACAGACATCTCCTTACTCCTGAAGCTGCTGACAAGGGAACCACCTATGCTCTGTGACTTCCCCCTTTCCATTCATTGATCAAGCCTAGTAGACTAAGATTTACAGAGTTCATCAAATGCTAACCTAGTCAGAGGTCTATGAAAGGTTCAAAAATAATCCGAGATCTTCATAGACAATGGAAATGGAAGCAGAGCTAGGTATCTGGTTACTTGCAACATATCCCTACTACTCATTTCCTTCTATTCATAACTAATGTATAGCCAGCAGTAGAATCAGGTAAAAAAGAAACTTATTGATGTCAGCAAGGGAAGGATTTTAAGCAACTATTCCCATTAATCATTGTAGAGACAGTAACTCAATCATCGGACAACTCAGGATGCCCGTCTAATGCGTCTCTTGTCGCCTACATCACAGGGAAAAGCTTTTCCACTATGTCTAGGAAGGAGAAACTGTGCAGGCACAGCAAATACCTCCCGCACCCTCCCTAGAACTCATCAGGTTCCTTGAATCTTGGAATTGTAAGGAAAGCGTAAAATTCAACAACCAAAAATTCAAGAGGACAAGCAGCGAACACAGAATTGTTTTGCAGGAACTCCTTCCAAATGAATGTTATTGTGAGTTTAAACGGTTGCAGAGTGTTAAAGTTCTGTTTTCTCTCTGTTGGAAAGCTGCACATTCAGTCCCAGTGTTATGCGGCTTCTTTCTTCACGTTTCAGCAGCTAGCACGCTCTCCGTGTGCAGGAGAAGCGGCTGAGGCTTCCTTGCCGGAGAAGCGGCACCTTCGCCGGCAGAGAGCATCCGGCCGGCCGCGGTGCGCTCCGGAGCGGGGGCTTGTGCCGAAAGAGGCCGGGAACAGGCGCTTACCTTCGGACAGCTCCGGATGCCCGTCTAATGCGTCTCTTGTCGCCTACACGGCAGGGAAAAGCTTTTCCACTCTGTCTAGGAAGGAGAAAGTGTGCCAGCACAGCAAATGCCTCCCGGACTTTCCCTGCAATTCAGCAAGTGCTTTGCACCTTGAAATTGGAAGGAAAGCCTCAGATTTAGCAGCCAGAGCTTCAGGAGGAGCAGCAGCGAGCACAGCATCGCTTTTGCAGCAGCTCCTTCCATATCCAAGGCACTGAGCGTGCAGCTTTCCACCGGAGAGAAAAAGGTACTTTAACACTCTGCATGCCTTTCAACTCACAAAAACATGCATATGGAAGGAGCTGCTGCAAAACCGATGCTGTGCTCGCTGCTTCTCCTCCTGAAGCTCTGGCTGCTAAATCTGAGGCTTTCCTTCCAATTTCAAGCTGCAAAGCACTTGCTGAATTCCAGGGAAAGTCTGGGAGGCATTTGCTGTGCTGGCACACTTTCTCCTTGCTAGACAGAGTGGAAAAGCTTTTCCCTGCCGTGTAGGCGACAAGAGACGCATTAGACGGGCATCCGGAGCTGTCCGAAGGTAAGCGCCTGTTCCCGGCCTCTTTCGGCACAAGCCCCCGCTCCGGAGCGCACCGCGGCCGGCAGGATGTGTCTGAAATAACTTTTGGGAATCCAAGCCTTGCAGAGAATTGTCTTAGCCAGTTTGTATCTACTTATCTCCTGCCTCTCTCCCTGTGACATCTGGATCAATTTCTGGTAATATCATCCTAAAGGAGGATGAGAAATGCAAAGAATAAATTAAGGGGAAGTTATAGAAGTTTCCTGGGCTGGCTCTAGCTCACTGCCAGATGGTGCCTCACGGTGGTGAGAGACAACAACAACAGCACTGATTGTGGATTCATCCCAAGCCAGAAATCAAAATCTCTGCACTAGGTTTGCATTCACAGTTGAGCTTTTGCTTAATGATTTGGAGCAGAAGGTGCACTTCTTAAAAGGAAGAGCAGAAAGTATTCCCGAATTCCTCCTTGACAAGGGAAGCATTCCAGGGGGCTTGAAATACATTTCTCCTGCACCCCAAAAGAACATAATGGCATGTAAGGCTTAGAGCTCAGGTTGTTGTTCTCTTTCCCCTATAGGATTTTGTAAGCCAGTAGCTCAGAGAAACCTGACGCATTTCCCAGGATAAATATTGTTCATCTTAGGGAATAAAACTCCCACTGTTTCTGCTTGTGTTTCCTGATCATATGTTAGAGAATGTGCACCCAAATCCCACAGATAGAAAGATACTTGAAACAGGTTTATGTCAAACTAGTTTTAATTCACTTCTATTCCCTGCCTTGAAAACTTTTCAATTCCCAGTATAACAGCTCCATTTCGCTGAAGCATGGGTGAGATGGTTTCAGTGTTCAGTACTTGACTTTGCAATATTGGTGTAAAATGTATATTTTATCATTCATGTTCTTCAAAAATACATGTTTTATTTTTAGAGTTTTGTTATAAAATGGTGAGCCCTTGCCACCTTTGCATTTTAGCAGTGGCTGACAGGACCATTGAATTTCCTTTCCAGTCAGGTTGCTGGTGCTGTTTAGGAGTCAGAGGCTGCACAAGGGAAAGGTGCAGTGGGGCTGGGTTGTTGCTCTGCTTTCACAAGTTCCTTCTTGAAAACAAGGAAATTGCATTACATTAAAATTTCATCCTGGTTTTTGGCGGAGGCCAATGCTCCAGATAATCACAGGAATACAGGGAACAGGCAAGCTGGGGCCTGTAACACAGGGGGGTTTCCTCTTAATTTCCCAGTCTGCTGGTCTTGCAGTAATTGCACGCTGATTTATCTAAAGGGAGGAGAATGTATGTATGCCTTCTTTCTCCAGCTGCTTAACCTTGCCCAGAGCTCTTAATTAGGCCTTCATTTTGCCTTGAAGATTTGGGAATTAACTTTATGGCGTCCTTCCCTTAAAACGTGTTTTGTTAATGTAGTGATTTCTTTCAGCTTATCACTATAATTTTGCAGGATTTCAGCTTTATTTGCTCTGCATGGGTGTGTGTTTATAGCGAGGCACTGTGGGCCAGGTCATGGTCCAGGTAAAGTCTGTGCTAGATTTGACTCAAAGAGTAACATTTCAGCTCAGTTTTAGAAGGAAAAAGCTTTTTGGAAATAAATCACATCATTCCACTTAGGGTCCTATTCCATTATCATTGCCTCTACATTTCCCAGTGGCACAAGTCGTGGATTATTATATTTATTGCATCTGAGAAAGGACAACAAAGCAATCTGAGCCCTGCAGCATGTTAGTGAGGAAGGAGAAAAAAAATAGGTAAAAATCTTTCAGGGGTCTTTGCTGTCATGTCAGTACAGTTGCACTTCTTCAGAGATTTGTGTTGTTCTGCTTCTTCAGGAAACTGATGAAGATACCTAAGGAGGGACATAATTGAGGAAGTGAATGGAAGTGGAATGTTGTTAAGATAAAGATAACGAACTCTGCTTTTACTTTTTTTTTTTTTTTTTTAGGAAACAGAAGAATTTAGTGAGCTATATAAAAAAATAGAAGTATATAAGTTTGCTTTGCTTCTTTCAAAAGTTTGAACTGAGTACTTTTCAATTTTACTTTATAAACTATTTTTCAATCCATTGCCTCTCAGTCTGTTAACTGGAATGGATGAAAAAGAGAACAACCAGGCAAAAGCTGGCACTGATGACAGTATATCACCAAATGTATATAATGATCTTTTAAAAGCTGTTGCCTGGCTTCCTGACATCTTTTTTTGCACATTTCAGCATGTTATCAGGGGATTGGCAAAGGTGCATATCACAAAATAAAAAGGCTTTGTTAATTAAAGAGAGGCAACCTCTAATACGACTTGGGCAAGGCTGAGGATTTTTGTGGTCTGGATTCCAGGTGATAAACCTTTGCACTTGGCATAATTTTGGTGATACCAAGCAGCACATATTTGATGTTACAAACTCTCACCTCTTCTCAACCTCCACATACCATCAAATTTGATAAGGATCATATTTCAATCTTCAACAGTGTTAATTTTTTAAACTTAGGGCTTTGACTGAAGTCTTCTGAAGCTTTGCATGCGGATTGTGATTTGACTAATGTGAATGTATGTGGCCGAGCCTGAGTTTCTTCCTTGTACAGGTTTTGTTGGCATTGTCATGGGGTGTTTGTTGTTACATTTAATTTCCATACATGAAAGGATTTGGACTATTGCTATGACCTTAATTTTAGTTCAGATATGGAAATTGATGGCTCAGTGTCAAATTGGTGAACAGTGACTGAATTCTGATGCCATCTAGAGCAAGAAGTGTTGGATAGCTTTGGACAGTTAGGTTAAAACTAACTTATTTTCTCCTTAAATGAAAAACCTCCTTTGATAATATAGGTCTGATTGCAAGACTAAGTGTAAGCTCTGAAACAGGGAAGTTTTCTCATCTGTAAAATACAGTGAGCAATAATGATCAGTTATAGCACTGCATGAATTCAGACACTCCTGCACAGGTAATTTATGATGTATATTGGTTTAATGGCACTCAAAGTGAGGTTCTAATTTGAAAAGAACAAAACTGTGAACTGTATCTATCCACCTGAGTAGTGGCCATGCTTACCAGGACCTGTAATGTTGTCAGCTGATTGTCTGATCCACAGATGTGACACCTGACGAATACTGACGTGCTGAAAATGTAGAAATTGTAGAAATGTAGAAAATGTAAAATGTAGAAAACCTGTTAGCAATGTCCTTGCACACACACATACACTACCCCCAGCAATGCAAGTATTAGAGGTACCCTAACAGAGTTTAACTTGGGTTCTGGGGGCTTACTGATCAGTTCTTCACATTAAAATAGTAAGGTGTAGTAAGATGACATATACAGAGAATTAAATTTTGTTGGTGGGAGGAGATGGGTGTGGAATCAGGCTGCATCAGGGACTCTGACACAGGGATGGCAACTGAACTTGCCTTTGCTGATGGCTCTGTCATAGCAGAGGGCAGGAGAAAGAGGCTCTAAGGGAAAAGGAAAATTACGTGGGTGTCAGTCAAATTATAATGGAGAGGAGCGGAACAAATTTCAAGTTACAAAAAAGAATTTTTGGCTGTGGCACAAATAGCCACCAGGACACAGAGGATGAGGAGTTAATTATTCCTGATCTGCCTTTCCAGGGTATTTCCACTGGCACTTTTGGATGTTGCACAGGCCAAATTCCACTGTGACAAATTTATATCCTTGGACCCACTGCAGCTTTAATGAATAATGTACCTGTCTTGAGCAATATGCTGTTGGGGCTGTAACAGCAGCCACGGGGTTGGTTTTCCACTCATCGGGCTGAACTTCAGCAAATGTGGAAGAAAGGTGTTGTTATTGTGAAAGATATTCTTCTCTGCATATTTGATTTGCATATGACAAACAGCAAACCAAGTACAGGTGGCAGCTCAGAAAAGGAGAGATGTACTTCTATCCTTAGTATTTCTGTGAGGGTTTTTCATGTTTTAATCCAGCATTCCCCTTCTCTACCTGTCCTTAATGTGTGAAGGTTATTGATATTTCCCTGTCTGGCCTTATGGACAAAATTCTCGTGTTCTCAGTGATGTGCAGTTTCAGAGTCCCCTCTGGGCCACAGTGAAGAATGTGTGAATTGGGACCAATCTCTGCACATATTTAAACAGGCAGGTTGTGCACATAGAGCCAGAACAGCTTCTGGCTGGTTCTGCTGTGGGTTTTGCCAGCCTACAGGCCAGCCTGGCACAAGGGGCTGCTGCATCAGAAAGGACTTTTCAAAGCAGTAACGTCAGAGGCAGGGTCATGGCCAGGACTCCAGGTAATTTTGCAGGTTCACCGCCTTGCCTTGAGAGCTCCAGCAAATTAGGGGCAGTCTGCAAGCAGGAGTGGAAGGTGAAACCAGCACTGCTTGCCCTTCACTGTGAGGTGACTGCACCTTGCAGGCAGAATGCCAAACCCAGACACTGTGTCTCACTTAAGTCATTTGGTGTAGTCAGAGAGGGCATCATTAAAACTGAGAACATCTGCTTGTTAGCATGGCAGGAGAAATAAGCCACAGTTACTTGAGAACCTCATAAAATGTGTTTCACAGGAAGACAGGAAAGGCCCAGTAAAATTTCTGATAGAGCTTCCTGATAGAGCTTCCAGCAGCTCTGACACGTGAAGATATATTATGTCCCGTTCCTAGTAAAGTTCTGGCAGTTCAACCTCCTTCCTAGATGCAACTTGAACCTGTAAATTTATCAGCCATGCAGCACCAAGGGGAAATAGTGTTATAGATCTTGCAATCTCTGTGACAGTTATCTAATAAGCCAGATTACCAAATATCTCAGGAAGGAAGGCTGATATGACTGATATCCTCCAAGTTCCTCGCTTTTATGCAGGAAGAGTTTGTTTTTAGCAGAAGATGCTGTAGGGAATGGTGTTCTCATAAAATGTGAGACTAAATGTTGAGTAATGCACCTATAAGCAGAAAGTAATTAGTTAATATCTGTTCTTGGATAGCTGCAATAAAACAGGACATCAGTGTTTGACTAAATGGTTCAATTGTTTGAGAAACAGCTCTGGCTTTTCAAAAGCATCTGAATGTATTTTAATTTGACAAAATGTTTCCATTTGAAGTTAGAGCTCTTTTAAGGCACCTTTTGGAAAGGTTAATGTATGCATGAGCGGTCCAAATAATATACTCCACATGAATTCCCAGACTGATTTGTCTAATGCTCCTCATATGTAGTTTTTATGAGAAACAAAGCAGTAAAGGGATGCTGCTGCTATGGGTCGATAACTGGCTGAAAAAGAAGGAGCAGCAGATTGGTGTGGATGGGTATGAAGTCACAGGGGAGATCTGTAGTGAGGTTCTGCATGGCCCTGGCGTGGGGGTGACAAGGTCTGCGCTGTTATAAAGTTATTATGTTGGTAAGGACGAGGAAGGGCTCTGTAGGAGGAGAGAAGGTTCTTACAGCAGCCTGTGGCTGGGCAGTAAACCAGCAGATGCAATTCAGTGTAGGTAAATACACTGTGGTACACACAGGGAGATACAGCCCCAGTTTTGTTTTGCACATGAAATGTGCTGCTCTGGAACAAGCCCTTGGGGCTATTGTAGCTGCTTCCATCAGCACATCAGTGCTTGGCTGCACTCAGAAAAGCAAAGCAAACCAGAAAACATTGGTTCAGCTCCACTGAAATCCAGCACTGGTGTCCATGACACTCTGCTCAACAAGAGCACAGCACAGCAAACAGGGCTGGAGGAAGGCAGAAAGCCTGATGGATGTTTTGGAGCAGTTTCCACATAAGGAAGGGCTGAGTAAACTCATGCTCCTCAGCTTGGAAACCAGGCGTGCTGCAGGGAGCAGCAGTCTGGGGAGCTCCTTGCCAAAGGATGCTAAAAGTTTACTTGAATTCAAGAGCAGATTGAGCAAGTATTTGCAAGGCAGAGCCTTTGGAGCCTTTCACATTGAAAAATAACAACAAGCTCAGAAAATCACCTGAGCGGAAAATAGTGGAGAACAGGAATACATTTTGAGGTTTTTACAAAGCCCAGAAAGGTTTTCTCATTGCAATTAAAGGCGAAAAATTGCTATAAGGTGAACACAATGTTCTCTCCTGATGAAGTCCTTGCTTTTCTTTTAGTTTTGCTTGCAGCTTTTAAAATGTACCAATAAATAAACTGCTTGTGTTGTGAGATATACTTTTCATTTTGAAAGTGGACAGAGCTCATTTCTTTTCTCCTTCAAAAGCCAAGCATTGCCCAGGAGTTGAAAGGTGTGAGGAAATCATTAGCAGCAAGGCAGAGAGCCTGTAAACCTGCAGGGCCTCCTGGAAGCACAGCTTGGTAGCAGGGTACCTTTGTGTTTTGAGAGGTGGAAATGAATGCTAGAAACTCCCTAAGCTGCCCATAGGTGTCCAGGCTGCTGACCAGGACCTGCTTGAGCCAGGAACTTTCTCTCTGCATCTCGGCCCTCCTTGAGCAGAGCACTCCTGCTTTTCCTCTGCACACCCATTCTTTCACTGTGGCCACATCAGGGGTCTCACCACCCTCACAGTTAGGAATTTCTCCCTTATGTCTAATCTACTGGATTTTAACACAGCCAGGCTTGCTCACAAGGAGTTGGGAAACCCCTTCCATGCCAAGCTCATCCAATGCCTAGGTTTTTACAATCGCAGCAATCTTGGGGCGCTTTGCTTAGGATTCCTTCCAATGGGAAGCAGGTCTTTGGAAGCATTAATCAAATCAGAAGCAAAGATGATGTCTTTTACAGTCCAGTGTTTTGTACCATTAATGTAATTTTTTTTCCTTTAGAAATTGGTCTCAAACTATGGAAGAGCAGCATCTATCTCTTCCCCAGCTGGAACCATCACATGACCAAAGATATGTGTGAGAATAACTGACAGACCTACTCCATATTTTTGGAGTGTGTGTGGCCCTCTAAGCCTGAATTTGAGGCAAAAAAGATTAATTCCAATGCCTGATCTGTTTGTCAGCTGCAGCACAGCTCCCTGGCACGGCTTGGGTGCCTCAGTGTCTCCTCTGTATTCAGCCTCCTGCCCCGTCAGTGCAGCCCGCGATCTGTGTGGGGGAATCCGTGTGTCCTTGTGCAGATGGCCTCGCTCCTGACCGGGAACTTGAGGCACAGCACTGGATATAACATTATGTAAATACTCAAGTCACAAAAACATCTTTATTGCATCCATGATTCCACCCTGGAGGCTTTTTCTTTGGCTGAGGTTTGATGAAAGCATTATCATCTGTCTCGCACAGACCTCCAGAGCTTTACAGTAGCTGGATCTAACGGGGAAATAAATTTTAGGAAAATAATAAATCCTGACACCGCAGCACCAGCAGAGGCAAAAGCGTTGATAGTGTCTGTGGCTGAGAGCAGAGCTGCAATTGCCCGGTGCTCGGGGTGTGCTGTCAGAGCTCTGTAAAACATCAGGAATTACCTGGGAGCCACCCCCGCCCTCAGAGCCCCGGGCCTGCCCCCGACCCGCCGAGTTACCTGCCAAGGGACGAGCCTGCCCTCTGAGGTTACAGAGCGCGGTAATTCCGGAGGAAAGCCGAGCTCTCAGAAGCCAAAGCTCCCTTTCAGGCCCGGCTGTCGTTCAGCCAGGGCCCCTTCCCACACGGAGCCCCGCCAGCCAAGGATCCCTGCGGAGCGCACACTGCGCTGCCCTGCCTCCCTCCAGGAAAAGATTCCTCTTTGTGCTGGAGAGCAGCGAGGGAGGAGGGTTTGCAGGACAACAGAAAGCTATACCAGGGACATCTCGACGGTAATTAAATCCTTTACTCACGTTGGCTCCCGGTGTGGGCCGCATTAGCGGCCCAATGGCACATCCTGTGGAATGGTATAGGAAAATATTGAAACAAATCTGCTGGATCCAGGGAGCTGGGGTTGATTTCTTTCCCATACAGTAAATGAACCAACATTGTGGCTGAGGTTACAGGAAGGTCGGCTTAACTCGCTGGGATTGCAGCTGGAGAGAGCATTTTTAGCTGTGCCTGGAAACATCTCCCTGACCTCCAGGCCCGTGGTTCCAGCGCGCAAATGGTGTTCTCTGCACGCTGAGCTCCTCGGGGTACGAGGGGTCCCTGCCAAAGACCCTGCCTCCTGTCCTAGGGAAGAAGGTTTTGGGCTTGTCCTGCCTCAGCTCTACCTCGCTGCCAAGTCCCTGTCACATGAATTCCCTAAATCAGGGTTTAGACATCTCTTTAGAACATCTCCTTTCGCCTGCAGTGCGCTGGAAGGGGCTCCAGGTGAGCTCCATGGCTTTGGTTGTGAAAACAAACTTGAAAATCTTCAGAGTTCCCTCCTGGTCTTTGGATCTCTGGCTCCAGTAATAATTAAAGATCAGTTTTCCTGTGGAGTTAGAGGTTTACTCTGGGAGGGGCTGTGGCTTTGGGTGAACAGTAGGTTCTTTTTCTACCTTTTCTAAATTGCCTTTAATTACAAAACTCACTAAGTAGCCAGCAACAGTGAAATCCCCAGGAGTTCCAAATAGCTGCCATGTGTCTTTTTCTCACACTTGCAGAGATTTAGGACATCTGCCAAAGTCATAGAGCAATAAAGAAGCTTAAATATATTCAATTAAATAATATGCCATCAAAGCTTACAGTGCCCTCTCCTCCAGTTCTGCTGCTTTATCTGCTCTTCTCCCTCTCCTGACTCACTCTATTCTATGCTCTGTTGTTTGTAGTTGTCTGTTCTTCATTTTCTCTCTAGTGATTCCTTTTTTCCCCTTCTTTTGAAGGCAGAAATAGGCAAACTGAGGCAGCCCGGTTACCTTCACAAAGGTCTTTGCTGTGGCTGTGTCTTTTCACACGTAAATGTGCATTCCTCAGTTTTCTTTCACTGTGCCTTCCCCATTCCTTCCTTAACTCCTCTCTGTCACATTTCACGTCCCGTTCCTCTCTCCTGCATGTTTTATGCTTTTGCTGGCTGCATCCAGTGTGGGTAGGAGCTTGGCTGCTGTGTTTGCGCCCCCATTTCCCCAGCACCCCTCTGAGAGCCGTGCGAGTGTTTGTGTGTTTCTGTGCTCATCTGCCCCTGACTGGCCCCCATTCCTGGGCCCTCCCATCCACGCTTTATTCTGTGCAATTAACATGATTACATGGGCAGTCGTGCTAATTGTGCCGTGTACAGATGACTCATTAGTCCTGCAATTATGCGTTTTCCTGAAGAGTTGCTGTGGAGGGGGGCCTGATAATAATTTGGCAGTCTGAAATTTGACCTTTGCTTGTGTATCATTTCACCGTGAGTAACTTGAAGGCCAAGCACTGCTCCTTAGCACTAAAAATGAAACATTTTTTAGCTCGGCCTGAGACTCCAGCCGTGGTTCCAGCTGTCCTGCAGAGAGGGAGCCATGCTGATCCATGTGAGCACACAGATAAGAGTGCTGGATGTGGCCCCAGTTTGGAATGATGTGTGCCTTGCTCAGAGCACTTGAGTTGTCCCACTGAAGTCAGTGGAGTTATTTCTGTTATTGAGGAACATGAGTGACTTAAGTACCTTCCTGAATGTGACACCTAAGGGGGCTGACAGATTTTCTTCCTCAAGCAGTGTCCTTTCTTACACTACAGCTGTTGCTGGATGTGAAATCTCACTTTTTGTAACATATCCTGGGAGGAGCAGATTAGGAGGTGTCGAGTTTACCTTCCCAGCTGTTTCTTTACCCCAGTTGTTTGTGAGAAACACTGAAAAAAAAAAAAAAAAGAAGGCATAAAAGGTTTTCTGTGCCTGTCATGCAGTTTTTCCTGATCACCTGCTTGCCTGCATCTCCCAGCTCCTGTAGGACACCAGGAAGGGGGAATTACTTAGGTTATACTGACTGTGAAAGGGAGAGTAGATCTGCTCAAAGATGCTGCTTGATCAAAAGGATGCAGTGATAAGATAGGAGACGTGCAAGAGGTGATGCAGACACCTGTGGTCGGATGGGAACAGAGTCAATATCCCACTTAACCAAGTGTCTGGGGCTCAGCTAATAAGCATGGAAAATGGAAAACAACTGTGCACTGTGATTTTCCAGCAAAACTGAGCTGTAATGGTGTTAAGGCTCTTGAGCCAGTCTTGTCCTGAGTGTGTTTCAGTTGGGTCAGACAGAGGAGCAGTGGTGAGAAGGTAGAAAATCAAGTTTGTATAAATTGTACCGGATTGAAGAAAAACAACAACCCTGTGTAATTTTCCAATACTTTTCTTTGTCCTAATCTGAAAAGGAGAAGTGGGGACATGATAAAGACTCATTTCAAGCCAGTTTTCAGGTTATATGAGATCTCAGCAGTAAGGGGAGGTTGGCTCTTCCTCAGAGCCAGGCTTGGTGGCGTTGTCAGAATGCTGTTTGCAAAGTTTACAGGCTTGACAGCTCCTGGGCAGGGTCACTTGGAAGATTTTGGAAGGTTTGTCGACTTACTGGGCATACACAGTGATTTGAGGTTGGCTTCAGCTATAGATGTCAAGCTCTCTCTTGCGATAAAAGGTCAATATATGAGTGGCATAGCACTATGATCAAAAAAATTACTTTCATTTTTTGGTTTTCTTCCTGTTTTTGAAAGTTAAAGGGCACACTTGAGGACCCCAAAGAGTTGGTGACACTGTGTTCTTTAATGTTACTGTGTCTTTTCACACATACATATGTATTTATATGTATGTTAAATAGCGTTTGAGGTTTTTATTTGGATTAACCTGAGATATTCCTTGCCACAGCATGAAAATTAAGATATTTTAACATTGTCAGAATCCCCTGCAATTCATACTGTGGATCAAAATTTCATTAACGTGGAATGTTTTGAAATAGAGTGAGTTTCATCTCCTGCTGGAAATGCTTCTAAGGTTTTCAAACCCACTTTTATTAGCTTATATACATTTAAAAATGATCATGCTACACTTTCTCATGTTATAAAGCTTGCAGCAACTGGCACCAATGAGATATTAACCCAGAAGATGACTAAATGAAGCAAATGGAAGAAAAACAGATGTAGCAGGCACAGGCTCTGTGAACCTGCCTTGGCGTTCAGAGACAGAATGCTGAGTCAGGATGACTGGACAAAAGGAGCCCCTCTCTCCCGCTCTCGGACCCTGGCTTATCTCTCTGTAAAGCTATAGGTCACTTTCCTTTAACCCTTACCATTGGACAACTCTCAATCCTCCCTAACCCTATATAAACCCCTGTTTCTGCCCGGCTCGTGGGAGCCGCTGTCCCTGAGACCCTTCGAGACACTCCGTGGAAGAGCTACAAAGAAGACCAATAAAGACATCGTCTTGGAACCTCATACAGCGCTCTCCTCTCTTTCCCAGTCTTCCGAGTGCCTGCTGGGTGCCCCAGCCAAGCCTAGCTAGCCTAAAGAGCTGAAATCACTCATGAGCTGATAATCACTGAGCTGTATATCACTAAAGGCTTGCTAAGGCATAGGCTGGGGGCACTGCCAGAGCTTGGGCTGATTAGCCCCCCTCAGAGCTGAGCTATCCAGCAGCTCCTGGGTACACCCCGTAGCCCAGCCAGCGGCATTAAACAGAAACTTGAAAATAATTTGCACAAAGGAAATTTTTGGCAAACCAATCCCAGATTTACTTTTGAGTGATGGGTTGTTTGTTTTATTGTTATTTGTTTGAATATTAGCAGCAGATAGGAACCTGGATGAGAGCCTTCAGCAAGGTCCTCTGGTGATTGCTGCTCCATGCTGCAGCCATGGAATGCTTCCAGCATGATCCCACTTAAAACTTCAGGGGAGAAAAGTTCTGCAATCCAGAGAAATTAGGGTGTCAGCAATCACTGGCAATTATGTTAAGTGAAATATTGCACTAGTTTTCCCACTGGCTTCTCTTCCAATTGCCAGAGAAACATTATCAATAGCTCCACAAGATGTTTAGAAGTGAAAAGAATAAGCTGTGAACATATTTAAGAGATTTTTTTTTACCATTTCTCAATTTCTAATAGTCATTACTAGAAGTGCCTATTAGTATTTCTTAAGCTGCAGAAAGGCTTCTCCATCTTCAGTGGGTTGTACTCACACAGGGAAAGTACAATGAAACTTTATATCTCCATCTGTGCAAAGATGATTGGTGACCCATTGACCTCAGTTTTCCATTTCTGGGCTGCTAGTATTTGTGTCCAACTTGGGCTTTGTATTTGGACAAGGGAAAACGACTTTTAGCAAATTCTTCCTATCCTTTGGGAAGCTGATTCCCCCTTAATTTCTCCATGTCCATCCAACTGGGATGATTCTCTTATGCTTCTAGGTTTTCTTTATTAGAATTTCTGAGCAACAAGTTATTCTGTTTTTATTAACCCCTTGCAATTCCCTGCCTACAGACGTGAGCAGTCAGGAGCTGATCCCACAGGTCCTCTCATGCTTCTCTCATTACCTCTTGGCTTTAGGAGTCTTTCCTGTCTTTGGAGACTTTTCTCCATCAGTTTGACTCTGTGTCTTAGTGAGTTTTGACCAGAAATATTGGCAGGGAGAGGTTCAGAGTATCTCCAAAACCAGGCCCTGGCTCTGTATGATACCTGAGCTCCTCCCAGGGTCACGCCTGCCTTGTTGGCACCTCTCTAATAAAAGGTGTGATGGCACCCTGAACTGGGGAGCAGACCCCTCAGCTCCTCTAAATCCTTTGCTATTCCCACTTCCCCACCTTTTTGCCCAGCTGACATCCCCTCTGTGGGATGACTGATTCTTCTGCTGAGAGCAGTGCAAGGAGCTTTGCAGAATGAAAAGTCGCTGCCTTGCACCATGCACAAGCGGGTCAGAAGGCACTGAGGCATGTTCCTGGCAGACGTATCTCCCTGCCATCTTTATCCCTGGGGATATGTGCTGATCATCTGGTTGCTGCAGCCCTGACTTTTTGGCTGCGCCGGTATCCAGTGACAAAAGGCACACATCAGCGTGATCCCAGCCTGTGTCTGTCACCCAGGGTCACCGAGACGAGCCGCCGGCCACCCGCTCCGCCCAGCACGCTACGCTGGACATTAATTACACGGGACTCAGCACACGGATTCACACGGCGTGCCAAGGTGCCTGGGCTGAGCCGGGCAAAATGCACTGGCCACTGCAAAACGCATTACAGCACCTCCCAAATATTTTCAGAATCTGAGACACGGGGTTTAATAAATTAGAGGGTAACCAGATAATTGATTTCTGACACGTCGGAGAAGGGATCCAAATGCCTAGAGGCATAGGTATTAAACCACGGGAATACTCAGGTTTTTGTGGGTGAAAAGCTTGATTTGTATCAACCAAAATCTGAGTATTTTCTGGATCATAAAAAGTTGCTTTCTAATCAAGAACCATGCAAATAATTGTAATTTTTATTTCAGTTAACTAAAAACAAAAGCAAGCTTCTATCCTCTTTATTTCTTTTCCAGTTTTTGCAAAGAAATCAATTTATTTTTCTGCTTTTATTTTTCTGCTTTTTTCTGCAAGCACGGTTAGGGAAAAATATTTTTTTGCCAGGAAATGTCATCTTTGCTGTGGAAATGCTTAAGTTTCTCCATGAAAATGGAATTTCCCTTCAGAAGTAATTTAGCAAATAGTAGTGATGGGTTTGTCCAGTGGCTGGAATTATAGCACCTTCCATGTGAAAAGCTTTTTGGCATTAGTCCTCCACCACAGAAAGCTGAACAGAGCCCCAAGTAAAACTCACACTTGTTCCTGACATGAAACCAACTTCCCAGTTCAAGGAAGGTTTAAGTGCCTATTCATATCAATGTCATGAATTCTTCAGGGATTTATAGTTTTTTTAGAAATTGCAAAAGAAAGGCAGTTTTTTAAAAGAAATAATCTCTATCCTCATTGCCAACAAACATAGAGATGAGAATCTGCTGGGATTCTCCGTGGGACACCAGTACTAGGAGGATGTACCCCTCAATACCCTTCCTCTACCAGGAAGGGTATTGAATTAATTCATTTACAGCTGGCCCTAAAAGCTCCAGGTAGTAACATACAAGTGGTCCTTGTCCCAGAAAAACCTGGCACACTTCAAGGCAGACAAATGTTAGGGAGGAAAAATTAAAAAAAAAAAAAAAAAAAGAAAAAAAAGTTTGCTGTTATCAGTGTGTTGAAGGGAGGGGAAGCAAAGCACCAAAATTTCACTGGTTTGTCCTGAAGGCAGAGCTGACCACAGGACTTGGTGCCACTTTACTCTAAGGTCACACTCCTTGTGCTTGACACTGGGTTTTCTCCTTTCTCCCTCACCATCTACAATACACTTTGGATTTGTTTTTATCTGAATTTATAAACACACCACCTACCCCTGCTTTGCTGTCAGTCCCAGTTCTCTTGGCCTTTCTGTGTCCTTCAGATGAAAACTCTGAGCTAAGGGCAGGAGCATTTTGGATGTATCCACACTAAAAAGCTGTCCTGAAGCACTCTTCTGATAGCAATGTAATCTGCACATCCTGATGGATTTACTCCTTGCCCCTTCCCCTGGCCTGTCCAGATGTCCCTCCTTGCTGCCCTGAATGAAGGTTATTATTCCCATGCTGACATCAGCCATTGACTGAAGCGCAGCTTTTCAAGCTGGAGGGAGGAGGAGATAGGGGAGGGCAATAAAACCATAGTTCATGGTGTTAAATCTAGCTGAGAATCAGGTGTGAGCTGGATGAACTGAATAATAGCCCCCAGTTAGCACTACGTGAGCACTCTGCTCAATCAAATTAAGACAGAAGGCAGGCAGTCAGCGCTGCACATTCATCTCCCACAGACGCCTCAGAAGATCTGGGATGGAGGCGCGTGTCCAGAGTTACATCACAAACTCTTCAATCCAGACTCACCCTTCTCCCTTCTCATTTTTTCAAAGCAGTGAGATTTCCTTCTGAAGCTTATTAACTGTTGGAGCAAAAATAATCTGGGTTTTTTGCCTCCAAAATCCCATCTGCACTTTTTAAATTACGGGAGTTTTCTTACACAAAAAAATAGTAGTGTTTCCTGAGTCTTTGGCATTCTTTTCATTTGGGAAATTCAGTGGCAACTTCAGCATTCACATAGAAATAGATGTGCAGAAACACACAGTAACTGACTTTTTTTCACCCCAAACCACAAAGATGTTATCACTTTTAACCACTTTGGACCAAATTTCAAGTGCTGCTGCTGCTGTGGAAAGAGTGAGACCCCGTGTATGTGAAATGACCTCGGTCATAATTCTATCAAAATAGTAACCTGGGAATTCAGGCCTCAGTACAGCTATTTGGGTGAGAATTTCCTCGCTGGAAGTTGTTACCCTGGACTTTCAGAAGAGGTGGTGCTCTAGTTATGCCTGCAAGACAGGGGAGCCTTTTGGAGCCTGGCAGGCACAGCGAGCCGCAGAGCTGTGTGGTCCCGCCAAGGAGTTCAGGAGCCCCCTGGAGCTTAGCAGCTCCACAGGGCAGTGGGAGTGAGTGGACCCTGACTCTGACAAGCCTTTTTGGTGTTAGGCTTGTAAAGCAGCCACAATGTATTCCAGTTCAGCATTTCAGCCCTTTTATGAATGTAAAGCTTGAAGGAGGGAAGATTTAAACTGGCTGAGGTCTCCGCTAGTTTATCATCATAATCATAAAATCAACCATGGTGTAGTTCAGGCTGTGTAGCCCTCACTGATGAGGAGAGCTCCCAAAGTCCAGGGCACTGGCTTGACCCTTCCTAATGACTTTAGCTGTTCTGTGTTTTCTGCCTTCTTTGTCCACATTTGTGCTCCATAATTTCATGTGAGAATCTGCTTCTGTGTGAGAACAAACTTAACTCTGACCCACACTCACAAACTCCACAATTTTACTGCTGGAATCGGGTTTCTGTGCTTGCTTAAAATAAGAATGAATATGCTAATATTTTGGGAATCTTGCAAAGAAAGGAATTTTAATAAGTGTTTTGGCAAGCTGGAGTTATGCTTCATGGGTGCAGTAAAGATGGCAAAGGTTTCTGTAAGTCTCTGAATGTCTCAATTCTGGCCCAGATGATTATTTCAACACTGTTACTAGTTCCTGTTTTAAAAAGGATTTAGTCATTCTTTCCCATCTAATATTTAAATGCAAGTAAGGAAAGAAGGGAAAACAGCACCTCCTCTGTTCTGCTTCTCCACCATTAGAGATGGCTCAGGTACTTCACAAAGCTCTGCAGGTCCCTGGTGGTGTGTGTGAACCCAGGCTCTGTGTAGGTTTACTCATCTGTGAATACATGATACTGCTGTTATCCACTGATAAAAATCCCACAGAGAGTGGTAAATCTTTGCCTAGTGCTTTGATCCCTCTGCTCTTCATGTGCTGTCCAGAGGAAGCCACCTTTCAGAGGAAAAAAATGCCCTGCATGATGGTGATGAGTTTTAAAGTGTCCAGTAATCATTCCCAGATTGCCACAGAGGCAGCATCCTGCATCAGGGACTAAGTTCTGTAATTTTTATTTCTACCTAGCTCTGTATATAGCACCAAGCTGCCCAGGAAGCAGAGTCTCTGCTTCATGAAAAATAAACTATTATCAGCAGAAGTTGTCTGGCTGTTCATGGGTCAGGAGTACGGGAGAGAAGAGGTCAGAAATAGTTCATATTTCTTTTGTGTTGGAACTGAGCAGGCACATTAATTGTCCTCTGCCTGAGGCTTCTGGCCAGGGGCTGTGGGATTTGCACACATTGTCACTGGGACACTAATTGGGTGATCATTTGAGCACTGCAGCCCTACCAAGTGATGCAAAGCTGCTGAGCCACCCTGCCAGTGCTGATCCTCATGTCTGAGCTGCTGTCAGCTGCAAGTACTTATGTCAGGTGGCAGCCAAAACCTCTCTCTTCTTTGAAAATCCAGGCTCTGTTCTGTCCTCTGTTTGCCCCCCGTCCCTCCCCCCAGCACTGCACTGTATTTCACACCAACAGAATCAAGTCATAAGTGGCAAAGAATAAAAATAGAGGTGGAGTGTGTGCATCTGCCGTGCAACTGGCATAAGGGTGAATCTTAACTTTATACCATTGGTACAGGAGAGAAAAATGCACGAATTTGGGAAACATGGCTTGCTCTGTTATACAAACACACCTTTATAGGCAGCAATGTCCAAGCACACCAGCTCCTGGTAATGAAATCTGATGATCCAGCATTAACTCAGCACCTCAATACTTGTATTTTACAGCCTCACTAGTCCTTGTCCCTTCAGATGCATCTGCTCCCCCAGTCATACGCATACCCACCGCACCTCTCACCCAGGATTCTCCAGCCAGGCTGGAAAACCTCACACATATTGGCACTACACCACACACTGTAGCAATTCTCCCAATCCCTGCTCCTTTATCCAGCAGTGCAAGTACACGTTCCCAGAGATGGACCTGCCAAACCAGCCAGGGCTGCACTTGGGCCTCTTCACAACTGCTTTGCTCATTGTTTGTAATTCTTGCATGCTCTTACCCAGTGCACAAATTATCTCAAGTGGCAGCTTCTGCAAAATAGATCTTGAAGCAGGAATTTGGTTCAAGTTAATTGCAAAGGTGGAAGGCGATTACATAATTTCTGTCTCTGAGGACAGCTCTTACACACAACTCTACTTGGGCTAATTTGAGTGTACACTTTCTCTCCTTGAGTATCAGGGTTCTTTTTTTTCCCTCAAAGTCTTGGCCAATGCAAAAGGGAATTTCCTTCTCTGTTTACTAAGTCTCGGGGTATACCAGTGTGCCAAGAGGACTTTGTTCAAGAAAGGGGACTTTTTCCAAGGAGATCTGTCTAGTTTTGTTTTCTACAAGCTGCCAATGCCCTCACAGTACAGTGTTAATATCCACCAGCCTCTCACACTAATACATCTTAGGGAAACAGTATTGATTTACAGTTGTATATTTTTCAAAACATTTTGAAGCATTTTGGCACTCACAAGCTTCATCCCTGGCACCCATTTCTGACGGTCAGAGGTCTATTGCATGGTCAGCAGCAGACAGAAAAGATTCCTATCAGCTCTAATGCAAAGTGGGGAAAATTCTAGGCTAAATTTTGCTCTGTGAAGCATGCAAGCCGTTTCCACACACTTCCCTGGACATCTGGTTTCTAAACTGCATCCTATCTTGTGCCACCCCTCAAATATTTGGCTTGACCCTTTTCAAGTGGAGACAATTCAAAACTCACCTGGACACATTCCTGTGTCACCTGCTTTGGGTGACCCCGAGTTGGCAGGGGAGTTGGTCTTGGTCTCCAGAGGTCCCTTCCAATACTAACAACCCTGTGGTTCTGTGAAATCCATGGGGAAATTCCTGCAGGTTTCAGTAAGACTAGGTTAAACCCTTGAACAAACTTTGGGAAATGCTGCTTCTAGGGAAGGCACATCTGTCTATTTCAGAGACTGGTTTTGGATTAAGATACTTTTGGAGATAAAAGTTCAGAATTGAGACCTCTCTGCTGGGCTGATTTGGCTGCTTACTTTTAAGCAACAGGATCAGTGTAGGAAGATACTAAAGGAAATGTGGTCATCAGGTCTGAGTGACACAAGTACAGATCAACCACTGTTTTGAAGTTCTAGGTCTGCACCCTCGGGGTCAGACCACCACCAGTATCAGTCTGACTGTGCTGTTCTGTTGCCACACCTGTGCTGATTAATGTCAAATGAAATTCAGCTTTCTTTACCTCCAAAGTCCAATGTGGCTAAACAATAAACAGCTTTCCAGCAAGAAGTGAAACCTCCCCTCTGTTATGCTGGAAAAACTCTTTGGGAAAATGTTTTCATCTTCTGTGGTAGTCCCCTGTAGCATCATCTGGCTGGCAGGTTAGGGGGTCGCTGAGAGACAGAGGTTACATCTAAATAGTCATCAAAGGTCTTATTTTCTATTAATTTTCTACCTGAATCTTTTTGGAAAAATATTGAATACGAACATAGTTTTCAAGAGTCATGTAGAAAGGTGGTGAGAGAGACTTTGATGGAAGCTGTACTTTATTGCTCCCTGACTGCTCTGAGAGATTCGTGTGACCACAGCCAGTAGCCCCAGAGCGATGGCTTTGCTTGTGATTTCAAAGCCTGCATCTCATGTCTGTCTTACTGGAAGTATTTTATGTTAATGTTGCAAGGCAGTATTTGGATGAATCCCACTTTAAAAAGGTGCTATTTTCTGCTGTGGTGCTTTAAACATATCAGTCACTTGTCCTGAGTTCCCACTGGTTCCAGTGTGATATGTGGGTGGATCAGCAGGTGCAGAGGAAGAGCAGTGACAAAAAGGTTTAAAACAATCTTTGAAATCAGACAAAAATCTAAAATTTGGTTGGTTTTAAATTTAACTTAGTGCTTAAGAGTGAGTGCTGTAGGAGAAAAAATAACAAAAATTAAAATAATTAGGAGGATTAGTAATTAGGAAAAAAAAACCAACTAAATCATTAAAATAGAAGGCTAAATGTTTGAAAGAAATGTGCTAAGACCTTGTAGTTGAATGGTTAATTTCCTGTTCCATTAAAACCTTCCTCTTTCAAGAGTAACTGGCATTTGCAAAGTTCTGTCCTAGAGGGATGTTGAGGTAGTAAAGGAGAAAGGATCCAGAGGCAGGTGGAGAAAAGGGTTCCAGGGGAATCCTCCAAAGCTGTTCTGCTCATTTACACATTCAAAAAGGTGGTTGGTTCCTTTGCATTCACAACTCTGCACACACACAGAAAACACAGTATCAGAAAATATTTAGAACTATTAAGAGTTTAGAAATTTGTTAGTCTGAATTTTATAGCCAAAAAAACTATTTTATTTGGCTCCAGAAGTTAAAAGAGCATCGTGCTGGTGCATTCTGTCTTCAGGGTCTGAAGGGATGGCAACGTGCAGCTCTTTGTGGCTCCTGAGACTGAGGTTGAATATCTGCTTTAAAAACATTCATTGCTCTTACACAGCCCTTCTTGTGTGGCATCTGATTCCAAAGCATTTGGCTGAGTAGATTATTTATAGCAAATCCAGGGATGGGGGACCATGTAGCTAAGACAGATCCAAGAATACAAGAGGCTGCAATACACATAAGCATAAAAGAGCAGGTTCTACTTTACATCCCTTAGCCATCGTGAAGGCATCTCGTTATAAACAAAAGCTAGCTCTCGCATCACCAAAAGCAGCACTGCTCACCAATGAGCCGTTCTTTATCCCATGTTAATGGTGTGGGTTGAGCCATACTTTTTCCTTGTAGTCCTGTCTGAATGAGTAATGAGATTTAGGGAGCTCAGGCTGAAGTAAAACCAATGAGGTATTATTGTCTGAAAGCAGCTAAAACCTGCATGTGAGTTCTTTCATTAGGCAGTAGAAGTCAGCTCCTGGGCTTCAGCAGCCTACTTGGATCCCATGGATCAGTACCAACATTGGTTGCCCTGTGCTCTGGTCGGCTGCAGCTCTCAGTTGTGCCAGCATCCCCCAGAGCCTTCCTGGAGGTGTTGTGGGCTTTGGCCCGGGGACATTGGCACAAGCATCCTGCACCAGTCACCGTGCTCCAAGGGGGGATTGTTAAACAGATCACTCTGAATTCCTCAAGGCTCCTGGATTCTCCAGGATTCTCCAGTGTGTCAGAAAACAAACCTTGAGGCCTCTTATGTGAGCAATCATTGTGTCTATGGAATGCGAAGCATTTCCAATTCGTGAAGGCAAGCTCGGTTGCCTATACTGTACAAACACACACAAACACCATGTGGAAATAATAAGTGTGTTTATGGTGGAGATCTGTTCTTCCTTTATTATTTTAGGATTTTGTCTGGATTTGAAACAATTGTTAAGAGCATTATCTTCAGTCTTTCATTACTGACATACTCATAATATTGACTTCACCTACTAAGGCAGCTGTACTCCTTCTCAGCATATATTCCATTATTTTAAACATACCAGTTGTTCATACACAAATATGCAATATTTAGCAAGTTTAATGGCCAAACTGACATCGAGTAGTGCCATTCAATATCCTCCAGTTCTTTTAACCTTTGACTGTGGAATTCAAATTTTGATTTGCAGAAATTCATACACTGGAATTCAGGAGAGGGAAAATTGTCTGGTTTGTAAACTTCTTAGTCCTCCTCTTAGTTTCTGAGGCAATACTTCCAGTTCTGCAGTTTAGGTTCATATTTAGTGTAGCTCCAAAGGTGCATTTTTAATGTCCTGGATGTCTCCTGTGCCTGGTGGGAGTGGGGTTGTACAAGATGCTGCAGCTGAACAGGAAGTGCATTGCCCATGCCCTCCACTCATGAAAAGGTAACATGCCCTTCCTGCATGTTTTCCCCATTTAAATACAAGGAGTTACTGATATATTTACCTAAGCCTTACTAATATATACATAAGTAAAATTTATTTTCCAGGAAAATTGCTCCACAGTTCTTTCAACTGGATTTTGAAATGTCTGTGTGAAATGCCATCCCTAAAATGCAGTATTCCGTGTCAGGTTGACTGTAACATTTCATTTGTTATGAACTGAACTTTTTTCCTGCCTTTTTCCTTTTTTTTTGATTGTCTCAAAATAGTTACTCTGTGTTTGTATTTCAGATTAACTCATCATAGTTTGTCAGTGAATGAAGAGAATCAGCTTCTTGCCCAATAACAATAATTGCCTATTCCATAAAATGCTTCAACAACACTGCAAGTGTAGAGACCTTTATGAAAAGTCAGGGTTTCTGTGATGAAAAAACAATTGGAATTTTTCCAACTGTTGGAGGTTTTTCACTCATGCAAGTTGGGAACAATGTGGGATTTTAGACACAAAATCATCCTTGGTCTGTGCAGAGTAACACCCTCCTTCCACTTCCTTCCAAACTTACCTGGGCAGTGGGATATGGGAAGAGCAGAGATATGATCCTGGGTTTCCTACAGTAACGTGTGCAAAATAGATGTGGCACTGGAACCACAAGACATTTAAAAAGTACCATGAAGGATCCATGGAGAGTATAAATCAAATGTACACCACCTATAATCCTGGAATACTGTATCCAATTCAAATCTCCACCTTTGGTACTGGACAACCTTGAGGACACTCAGGGCTCTTAACTGAGCACAGCTTCCCATCCACACCCTAATCATCCATTATAGAAACTCCATACAAGGACCGGGGAGAAGGATGAAGCCCATTTTTAGGATGGGTTTATTTTTATCTTTTTTTGGGAAAAGTTTATCATCCTATTTTTTTATACCTTCCACCATGAAAGCTCAGAATGACTGAAATAGTACAGTCTGTTGGAATGGATTCTTCCCCAGGAGACTGATTTTATTTTATTATTACTGAAGAGAGCAGGAATTTATTAAACCTCAAAAAGTGGAGGAACTGGAACTTTCCTGCCAAGGTAGACATATTCCCAAGCTGCTCCAGCCCCTCCTGAGAAGCTCTTTTACTGACTTTCCCGTGTAGGGGAGAGACACAATTTTGTCCATATTATCAGCTGACAAATAAAACAACCAAATTCAGACTGGGGAGGAGAGGGAAAATTTGCTCAAAAATATATTTAAAGACATGAGCTTTCCTGTAGAGAAGTTTGTTTGGTGAGGAATGGATCTCTTGCTATGAGCTCCAATTTACACTGGCTGACCTAGAAGGAAGAAAGTGCCTGGGAAAGAATGAAAAGCAAATAAATAAAAAGCAAGAGGCAAATAAAAAATAGGCTTTCTCTTTCCCACTTTTCAAAGCCCTGTGGGTAGGATGGGACTTCTGTGTCCTACCTCTTAGGGAGCCAACAGCTTTATGTTTGTGCATAGCATGGACACAACAGGAATCTATCACACAATGGAGTGTGTGTTCCTTGTTCCTTGCTGATGCATGCTAATGACAGAAAAGTTAATTAAATCAGACAGTTGGTGTTTGCCACTGGTTCAGAGAACAGAATTCTCCAAGGTTTGGTGCCCTAGAGCAGATGGCATCCCTCCAGCTGGTTTTCCAGCCTCTCTCACAGCTACAGCGCACCCCTGAATTTATACTTCTTGCTCTCCAGATTCCCACTACCCACGTGTCTGTCCCCCTCCTCCTCCTTTTTCTTTTCCTCCCTTTCCCACTCCCTCTGTTCCTGATCACTCCAGCTCTTACACGTCTCCCACATTCCTGCTGAAACAACATTCAGCTGTAGTGGTGCTGATGATGGTTATGAGAAAGGCAGAGCTAGATAAGCCAAGGCTGAGTGAAATATCCCCTCTTTGTAACACACAGGGTTGAGAATTTGTTTGGCTTATGGAATGGGACAGTCTTGACCTTAAAGCAAACCAGAAGTTTCTTCCAGATTTGAAATACCTCAGAATTAAGGTATTTCCTCTTTGCTCGCTATCTGGATCTTCTGTTAAGTCAAAAGCACTTCAGAGACTGTTCAGTCATGCTAAGATCTCATGAATTTTAAAGTTTTGTGTCGGTCAGAGCAGATGGGCACTGGCAATGCTTGGCACAGCAGTCAAGAGCTTGGCAGGCATTACCACACCTGTGCTGTCTTTAAATTGCCTTTCTTGGGTGCGGTGACACAGGAGTCGAGATCTGGGAAGAGGTTCACTGGAAGCTGCAGGGCTTTTCAGCCAAGTGCCACTAAACCTCTGACAGTGAGCCACGGTGTCACGGCCACCTCGGAGCAAGCTGGATCAGGGATGTCTGTCTGATACGCAGTCATGCCTCTGAGCCACAGGGCTCTGCAGAGTTCACAGAGCACAGCTGAATAGAAAGGCTGATTAGCATCCTTCACGTTGGGCCACCTCATTTCCATCCCTGCACTGAGGGGAGAGCTACTGGGGCAGTGACAAACACGCAGATGTGGTGGTAACAGCACACGGGCCGGGCCGGGGGGAACAGGGCTTCTGTGTCTCTTCAGTGAGTCACTTTTCAGCCAGGAGGAGCCCACTGATGCACGGGAAGCTTGTAGAGGTTGGGAGCTCAGTTCTTTCATTTGAAGTTCCGTAAGTCATTCCACAATCGGTTTTGTTTGTCTGGCTGAGCAGAAGTGAGAGATCATGAGCAGGGGGATGTAGGCTGTAACCACGACTGGGTGTGACTTCAGGAGGTGCCATAAGGCCAAAGGTGATGTTAAACACCGAGGCAGAGGGAAGTGGGGGAAGAAGAGAAGCACTCAGATTTGCCTTCCCTCCCTGTGTTCCTGTTGCACCAGGTTTGTGAGGTGTCACCTCTTTGAAGGACTGACCTGTGCACTCAAGCACAGAGAAAATTTTCCCTCCAGTCCTCTGTATTGGGATGTTTTGGTTCTCTGCCCAGTGGTTAAAACCATGCCAAATAAAAGCAGAAACAAAAGGGAGTTGATATCATTTATTGCTTGAGACTTCAGTGACCCTTCACCTCCCTACAACTGGGCATTGGCTAATACACAGAAGTTTGGAAGTTAGGCCACCTTCTAGCAGAATAACACATGGGACTGTGTTCAGGAAGGTAGTGCAGAAGCATATATGTATTCTACCTTGTGGTTGAGATGGGAAACAAAATTGCAAAATCTACTCAGGTCCAGATTTTTTTTTAATCCTCTCTGCAGCCTCAAGCCAGAAAAATATTTTTCCCTTCCAGAAGCGATGCAAAATAAAGTAGGGGAGACAATAAGCCACATTCTCAGACTCTTATTAGCAAAAATACTTGAAAATGACCAGAAGAGTGACTAAAAGTCAAAGTAACGTGAAGGGAGAAGTCTTGACAATTATGTGAAAGGAAATTTAAATGGTCAGGGAACACTGATTTTTCAAGGACCCTGTAATGTCCTGACAGAAGCAGAAGCTTCACCCCAGGATATGCAGGGTACAGCAGAAGAGAATAAGTTTGCACAAAGAAGATTCTATGATCCAGGAGATGGCAAAATAGTGTTGAGCTTTTGTAATTGAACCTATTCATTGTCTAAAGAGCCTTTAACCTTTCAGCTACGGCAGAATAGTTGAAGCAGTATTTTTTTTTTTGCTGGGAGAAGGTAGGAGCTTGCTGTAATTCTTAAACCATTTTTAGAAGATATCACTAAAGTAGTGACAGGGCCAAACTGGAGTTTCATATCTTCCCTACTCCCAAAATGAAAGGTGGTTTTGTTCCAGCATGTCTGCCCAGATTTGAACTTGTTTAGAACCCACAGTAGGATAATAATAATAATAATGATAATATAATAACAATAATAACAATAATAACAATAATAACAATAATAACAATAATAACAATAATATCAATAATAATAATAATAATGATAATAATAATAATAATAATAATAATAATAATAATAATAATAATAATAATAATAATAATAATAATAATAGTATAGGGGCCTCTTTTTGCTTGCTTTTTGGATGCGGTCCAAAATGGCAGAACCGTTGCAGGGCAAGACTGGCTCCAAATGAATTTACAATCTTTCAGCTATTGTGGCTCAATATTGGCTCAGTTGTTCATGTGATGCTTATGCTGACAGACCCAAAATTTATCTCAGATTTGAACCTCTGAATGTCAACCTAATCTTGCTCCAGGTAAAAAACTGGAACAATATGGGTTTTGGCCCATTTTTAACATTTTAAAGTCCTGTGTCATTTGCAATGTAATGATGACACAGGCCTTCTTCTAGCAAAGACATGTAGAAACACAGCTGCATTAATTTGAAAAAGATTTCAAAACAGAACCTAATACTCAGGTTTTGGTATTTGCATTATCTGATCTGTGTTCTTGATGAACCCCCTGTGGAAAATGGTGCGTGAAAACGATTGATAGGAGATGGAACCTTCGCTTCTCCTTGGCTCAAGGTAATAAGGGAACCCACAAGGCCTTTGCTGGGATTTCACATGTTTTTCTAAGTTGAAAGACTTGCAGAGTGTTCAAGTAGCTTTTTCTCTCCGCTGGAAAGCTGCACGCTCAGTGCCAGTGTTCTGCAGCTTCTTTCTTCACGTTTCAGCAGCTAGCACGCTCTCCGTGTGCAGGAGAAGCAGCTGAGGCTTCCTTGCCGGAGAAGCGGCACCTTCGCCGGCAGAGAGCATCCTGCCGGCCGCGGTGCGCTCCGGAGCGGGGGCTTGTGCCGAAAGAGGCCGGCAACAGGCGCTTACCTTCGGACAGCTCCGGATGCCCGTCTAATGCGTCTCTTGTCGCCTACACGGCAGGGAAAAGCTTTTCCACTCTGTCTAGGAAGGAGAAAGTGTGCCAGCACAGCAAATGCCTCCCGGACTTTCCCTGCAATTCAGCAAGTGCTTTGCAGCTTGAAATTGGAAGGAAAGCCTCCGATTTAGCAGCCAGAGCTTCAGGAGGAGCAGCAGCGAGCACAGCATCGCTTTTGCAGCAGCTCCTTCCATGTGCATGTTTTTGGGAGTGGAAAGGCTTGCAGAGTGTTCAAGTAGCTTTTTCTCTCCGCTGGAAAGCTGCAGGCTCAGTGCCAGTGTTCTGCAGCTTCTTTCTTCACGTTTCAGCAGCTAGCACGCTCTCCGTGTGCAGGAGAAGCGGCTGAGGCTTCCTTGCCGGAGAAGCGGCACCTTCGCCGGCAGAGAGCCTCCGGCCGGCCGCGGTGCGCTCCGGAGCGGGGGCTTGTGCCGAAAGAGGCCGGCAACAGGCGCTTACCTTCGGACAGCTCCGGATGCCCGTCTAATGCGTCTCTTGTCGCCTACACGGCAGGGAAAAGCTTTTCCACTCTGTCTAGGAAGGAGAAAGTGTGCCAGCACAGCAAATGCCTCCCGGACTTTCCCTGCAATTCAGCAAGTGCTTTGCAGCTTGAAATTGGAAGGAAAGCCTCAGATTTAGCAGCCAGAGCTTCAGGAGGAGCAGCAGCGAGCACAGCATCGCTTTTGCAGCAGCTCCTTCCATGTGCATGTTTTTGGGAGTGGAAAGGCTTGCAGAGTGTTCAAGTAGCTTTTTCTCTCCGCTGGAAAGCTGCACGCTCAGTGCCAGTGTTCTGCAGCTTCTTTCTTCACGTTTCAGCAGCTAGCACGCTCTCCGTGTGCAGGAGAAGCGGCTGAGGCTTCCTTGCCGGAGAAGCGGCACCTTCGCCGGCAGAGAGCCTCCGGCCGGCCGCGGTGCGCTCCGGAGCGGGGGCTTGTGCCGAAAGAGGCCGGGAACAGGCGCTTACCTTCGGACAGCTCCGGATGCCCGTCTAATGCGTCTCTTGTCGCCTACACGGCAGGGAAAAGCTTTTCCACTCTGTCTAGGAAGGAGAAAGTGTGCCAGCACAGCAAATGCCTCCCGGACTTTCCCTGCAATTCAGCAAGTGCTTTGCAGCTTGAAATTGGAAGGAAAGCCTCCGATTTAGCAGCCAGAGCTTCAGGAGGAGCAGCAGCGAGCACAGCATCGCTTTTGCAGCAGCTCCTTCCATGTGCATGTTTTTGGGAGTGGAAAGGCTTGCAGAGTGTTCAAGTAGCTTTTTCTCTCCGCTGGAAAGCTGCACGCTCAGTGCCAGTGTTCTGCAGCTTCTTTCTTCACGTTTCAGCAGCTAGCACGCTCTCCGTGTGCAGGAGAAGCGGCTGAGGCTTCCTTGCCGGAGAAGCGGCACCTTCGCCGGCAGAGAGCATCCTGCCGGCCGCGGTGCGCTCCGGAGCGGGGGCTTGTGCCGAAAGAGGCCGGGAACAGGCGCTTACCTTCGGACAGCTCCGGATGCCCGTCTAATGCGTCTCTTGTCGCCTACACGGCAGGGAAAAGCTTTTCCACTCTGTCTAGGAAGGAGAAAGTGTGCCAGCACAGCAAATGCCTCCCGGACTTTCCCTGCAATTCAGCAAGTGCTTTGCAGCTTGAAATTGGAAGGAAAGCCTCAGATTTAGCAGCCAGAGCTTCAGGAGGAGCAGCAGCGAGCACAGCATCGCTTTTGCAGCAGCTCCTTCCATGTGCATGTTTTTGGGAGTTGAAAGGCTTGCAGAGTGTTCAAGTAGCTTTTTCTCTCCGCTGGAAAGCTGCAGGCTCAGTGCCAGTGTTCTGCAGCTTCTTTCTTCACGTTTCAGCAGCTAGCACGCTCTCCGTGTGCAGGAGAAGCGGCTGAGGCTTCCTTGCCGGAGAAGCGGCACCTTCGCCGGCAGAGAGCCTCCGGCCGGCCGCGGTGCGCTCCGGAGCGGGGGCTTGTGCCGAAAGAGGCCGGCAACAGGCGCTTACCTTCGGACAGCTCCGGATGCCCGTCTAATGCGTCTCTTGTCGCCTACACGGCAGGGAAAAGCTTTTCCACTCTGTCTAGGAAGGAGAAAGTGTGCCAGCACAGCAAATGCCTCCCGGACTTTCCCTGCAATTCAGCAAGTGCTTTGCAGCTTGAAATTGGAAGGAAAGCCTCAGATTTAGCAGCCAGAGCTTCAGGAGGAGCAGCAGCGAGCACAGCATCGCTTTTGCAGCAGCTCCTTCCATGTGCATGTTTTTGGGAGTGGAAAGGCTTGCAGAGTGTTCAAGTAGCTTTTTCTCTCCGCTGGAAAGCTGCAGGCTCAGTGCCAGTGTTCTGCAGCTTCTTTCTTCACGTTTCAGCAGCTAGCACGCTCTCCGTGTGCAGGAGAAGCGGCTGAGGCTTCCTTGCCGGAGAAGCGGCACCTTCGCCGGCAGAGAGCATCCTGCCGGCCGCGGTGCGCTCCGGAGCGGGGGCTTGTGTTGAAAGAGGCCGGGAACAGGCGCTTACCTTCGGACAGCTCCGGATGCCCGTCTAATGCGTCTCTTGTCGCCTACACGGCAGGGAAAAGCTTTTCCACTCTGTCTAGGAAGGAGAAAGTGTGCCAGCACAGCAAATGCCTCCCGGACTTTCCCTGCAATTCAGCAAGTGCTTTGCAGCTTGAAATTGGAAGGAAAGCCTCAGATTTAGCAGCCAGAGCTTCAGGAGGAGCAGCAGCGAGCACAGCATCGCTTTTGCAGCAGCTCCTTCCATGTGCATGTTTTTGGGAGTTGAAAGGCTTGCAGAGTGTTCAAGTAGCTTTTTCTCTCCGCTGGAAAGCTGCAGGCTCAGTGCCAGTGTTCTGCAGCTTCTTTCTTCACGTTTCAGCAGCTAGCACGCTCTCCGTGTGCAGGAGAAGCGGCTGAGGCTTCCTTGCCGGAGAAGCGGCACCTTCGCCGGCAGAGAGCATCCCGCCGGCCGCGGTGCGCTCCGGAGCGGGGGCTTGTGCCGAAAGAGGCCGGCAACAGGCGCTTACCTTCGGACAGCTCCGGATGCCCGTCTAATGCGTCTCTTGTCGCCTACACGGCAGGGAAAAGCTTTTCCACTCTGTCTAGGAAGGAGAAAGTGTGCCAGCACAGCAAATGCCTCCCGGACTTTCCCTGCAATTCAGCAAGTGCTTTGCAGCTTGAAATTGGAAGGAAAGCCTCAGATTTAGCAGCCAGAGCTTCAGGAGGAGCAGCAGCGAGCACAGCATCGCTTTTGCAGCAGCTCCTTCCATGTGCATGTTTTTGGGAGTGGAAAGGCTTGCAGAGTGTTCAAGTAGCTTTTTCTCTCCGCTGGAAAGCTGCACGCTCAGTGCCAGTGTTCTGCAGCTTCTTTCTTCACGTTTCAGCAGCTAGCACGCTCTCCGTGTGCAGGAGAAGCGGCTGAGGCTTCCTTGCCGGAGAAGCGGCACCTTCGCCGGCAGAGAGCCTCCGGCCGGCCGCGGTGCGCTCCGGAGCGGGGGCTTGTGCCGAAAGAGGCCGGCAACAGGCGCTTACCTTCGGACAGCTCCGGATGCCCGTCTAATGCGTCTCTTGTCGCCTACACGGCAGGGAAAAGCTTTTCCACTCTGTCTAGGAAGGAGAAAGTGTGCCAGCACAGCAAATGCCTCCCGGACTTTCCCTGCAATTCAGCAAGTGCTTTGCAGCTTGAAATTGGAAGGAAAGCCTCAGATTTAGCAGCCAGAGCTTCAGGAGGAGCAGCAGCGAGCACAGCATCGCTTTTGCAGCAGCTCCTACCATGTGCATGTTTTTGGGAGTTGAAAGGCTTGCAGAGTGTTCAAGTAGCTTTTTCTCTCCGCTGGAAAGCTGCACGCTCAGTGCCAGTGTTCTGCAGCTTCTTTCTTCACGTTTCAGCAGCTAGCACGCTCTCCGTGTGCAGGAGAAGCGGCTGAGGCTTCCTTGCCGGAGAAGCGGCACCTTCGCCGGCAGAGAGCCTCCGGCCGGCCGCGGTGCGCTCCGGAGCGGGGGCTTGTGTTGAAAGAGGCCGGGAACAGGCGCTTACCTTCGGACAGCTCCGGATGCCCGTCTAATGCGTCTCTTGTCGCCTACACGGCAGGGAAAAGCTTTTCCACTCTGTCTAGGAAGGAGAAAGTGTGCCAGCACAGCAAATGCCTCCCGGACTTTCCCTGCAATTCAGCAAGTGCTTTGCAGCTTGAAATTGGAAGGAAAGCCTCAGATTTAGCAGCCAGAGCTTCAGGAGGAGCAGCAGCGAGCACAGCATCGCTTTTGCAGCAGCTCCTTCCATGTGCATGTTTTTGGGAGTGGAAAGGCTTGCAGAGTGTTCAAGTAGCTTTTTCTCTCCGCTGGAAAGCTGCAGGCTCAGTGCCAGTGTTCTGCAGCTTCTTTCTTCACGTTTCAGCAGCTAGCACGCTCTCCGTGTGCAGGAGAAGCGGCTGAGGCTTCCTTGCCGGAGAAGCGGCACCTTCGCCGGCAGAGAGCATCCCGCCGGCCGCGGTGCGCTCCGGAGCGGGGGCTTGTGCCGAAAGAGGCCGGCAACAGGCGCTTACCTTCGGACAGCTCCGGATGCCCGTCTAATGCGTCTCTTGTCGCCTACACGGCAGGGAAAAGCTTTTCCACTCTGTCTAGGAAGGAGAAAGTGTGCCAGCACAGCAAATGCCTCCCGGACTTTCCCTGCAATTCAGCAAGTGCTTTGCAGCTTGAAATTGGAAGGAAAGCCTCAGATTTAGCAGCCAGAGCTTCAGGAGGAGCAGCAGCGAGCACAGCATCGCTTTTGCAGCAGCTCCTTCCATGTGCATGTTTTTGGGAGTGGAAAGGCTTGCAGAGTGTTCAAGTAGCTTTTTCTCTCCGCTGGAAAGCTGCAGGCTCAGTGCCAGTGTTCTGCAGCTTCTTTCTTCACGTTTCAGCAGCTAGCACGCTCTCCGTGTGCAGGAGAAGCGGCTGAGGCTTCCTTGCCGGAGAAGCGGCACCTTCGCCGGCAGAGAGCATCCTGCCGGCCGCGGTGCGCTCCGGAGCGGGGGCTTGTGCCGAAAGAGGCCGGCAACAGGCGCTTACCTTCGGACAGCTCCGGATGCCCGTCTAATGCGTCTCTTGTCGCCTACACGGCAGGGAAAAGCTTTTCCACTCTGTCTAGGAAGGAGAAAGTGTGCCAGCACAGCAAATGCCTCCCGGACTTTCCCTGCAATTCAGCAAGTGCTTTGCAGCTTGAAATTGGAAGGAAAGCCTCAGATTTAGCAGCCAGAGCTTCAGGAGGAGCAGCAGCGAGCACAGCATCGCTTTTGCAGCAGCTCCTTCCATGTGCATGTTTTTGGGAGTGGAAAGGCTTGCAGAGTGTTCAAGTAGCTTTTTCTCTCCGCTGGAAAGCTGCAGGCTCAGTGCCAGTGTTCTGCAGCTTCTTTCTTCACGTTTCAGCAGCTAGCACGCTCTCCGTGTGCAGGAGAAGCGGCTGAGGCTTCCTTGCCGGAGAAGCGGCACCTTCGCCGGCAGAGAGCCTCCGGCCGGCCGCGGTGCGCTCCGGAGCGGGGGCTTGTGCCGAAAGAGGCCGGGAACAGGCGCTTACCTTCGGACAGCTCCGGATGCCCGTCTAATGCGTCTCTTGTCGCCTACACGGCAGGGAAAAGCTTTTCCACTCTGTCTAGGAAGGAGAAAGTGTGCCAGCACAGCAAATGCCTCCCGGACTTTCCCTGCAATTCAGCAAGTGCTTTGCAGCTTGAAATTGGAAGGAAAGCCTCAGATTTAGCAGCCAGAGCTTCAGGAGGAGCAGCAGCGAGCACAGCATCGCTTTTGCAGCAGCTCCTTCCATGTGCATGTTTTTGGGAGTGGAAAGGCTTGCAGAGTGTTCAAGTAGCTTTTTCTCTCCGCTGGAAAGCTGCAGGCTCAGTGCCAGTGTTCTGCAGCTTCTTTCTTCACGTTTCAGCAGCTAGCACGCTCTCCGTGTGCAGGAGAAGCGGCTGAGGCTTCCTTGCCGGAGAAGCGGCACCTTCGCCGGCAGAGAGCCTCCGGCCGGCCGCGGTGCGCTCCGGAGCGGGGGCTTGTGCCGAAAGAGGCCGGCAACAGGCGCTTACCTTCGGACAGCTCCGGATGCCCGTCTAATGCGTCTCTTGTCGCCTACACGGCAGGGAAAAGCTTTTCCACTCTGTCTAGGAAGGAGAAAGTGTGCCAGCACAGCAAATGCCTCCCGGACTTTCCCTGCAATTCAGCAAGTGCTTTGCAGCTTGAAATTGGAAGGAAAGCCTCCGATTTAGCAGCCAGAGCTTCAGGAGGAGCAGCAGCGAGCACAGCATCGCTTTTGCAGCAGCTCCTTCCATGTGCATGTTTTTGGGAGTGGAAAGGCTTGCAGAGTGTTCAAGTAGCTTTTTCTCTCCGCTGGAAAGCTGCACGCTCAGTGCCAGTGTTCTGCAGCTTCTTTCTTCACGTTTCAGCAGCTAGCACGCTCTCCGTGTGCAGGAGAAGCGGCTGAGGCTTCCTTGCCGGAGAAGCGGCACCTTCGCCGGCAGAGAGCATCCCGCCGGCCGCGGTGCGCTCCGGAGCGGGGGCTTGTGCCGAAAGAGGCCGGGAACAGGCGCTTACCTTCGGACAGCTCCGGATGCCCGTCTAATGCGTCTCTTGTCGCCTACACGGCAGGGAAAAGCTTTTCCACTCTGTCTAGGAAGGAGAAAGTGTGCCAGCACAGCAAATGCCTCCCGGACTTTCCCTGCAATTCGGCAAGTGCTTTGCAGCTTGAAATTGGAAGGAAAGCCTCAGATTTAGCAGCCAGAGCTTCAGGAGGAGCAGCAGCGAGCACAGCATCGCTTTTGCAGCAGCTCCTTCCATGTGCATGTTTTTGGGAGTGGAAAGGCTTGCAGAGTGTTCAAGTAGCTTTTTCTCTCCGCTGGAAAGCTGCAGGCTCAGTGCCAGTGTTCTGCAGCTTCTTTCTTCACGTTTCAGCAGCTAGCACGCTCTCCGTGTGCAGGAGAAGCGGCTGAGGCTTCCTTGCCGGAGAAGCGGCACCTTCGCCGGCAGAGAGCATCCTGCCGGCCGCGGTGCGCTCCGGAGCGGGGGCTTGTGCCGAAAGAGGCCGGCAACAGGCGCTTACCTTCGGACAGCTCCGGATGCCCGTCTAATGCGTCTCTTGTCGCCTACACGGCAGGGAAAAGCTTTTCCACTCTGTCTAGGAAGGAGAAAGTGTGCCAGCACAGCAAATGCCTCCCGGACTTTCCCTGCAATTCGGCAAGTGCTTTGCAGCTTGAAATTGGAAGGAAAGCCTCAGATTTAGCAGCCAGAGCTTCAGGAGGAGCAGCAGCGAGCACAGCATCGCTTTTGCAGCAGCTCCTTCCATGTGCATGTTTTTGGGAGTGGAAAGGCTTGCAGAGTGTTCAAGTAGCTTTTTCTCTCCGCTGGAAAGCTGCAGGCTCAGTGCCAGTGTTCTGCAGCTTCTTTCTTCACGTTTCAGCAGCTAGCACGCTCTCCGTGTGCAGGAGAAGCGGCTGAGGCTTCCTTGCCGGAGAAGCGGCACCTTCGCCGGCAGAGAGCATCCTGCCGGCCGCGGTGCGCTCCGGAGCGGGGGCTTGTGCCGAAAGAGGCCGGCAACAGGCGCTTACCTTCGGACAGCTCCGGATGCCCGTCTAATGCGTCTCTTGTCGCCTACACGGCAGGGAAAAGCTTTTCCACTCTGTCTAGGAAGGAGAAAGTGTGCCAGCACAGCAAATGCCTCCCGGACGTTCCCTGCAATTCGGCAAGTGCTTTGCAGCTTGAAATTGGAAGGAAAGCCTCAGATTTAGCAGCCAGAGCTTCAGGAGGAGCAGCAGCGAGCACAGCATCGCTTTTGCAGCAGCTCCTTCCATGTGCATGTTTTTGGGAGTGGAAAGGCTTGCAGAGTGTTCAAGTAGCTTTTTCTCTCCGCTGGAAAGCTGCAGGCTCAGTGCCAGTGTTCTGCAGCTTCTTTCTTCACGTTTCAGCAGCTAGCACGCTCTCCGTGTGCAGGAGAAGCGGCTGAGGCTTCCTTGCCGGAGAAGCGGCACCCTCGCCGGCAGAGAGCATCCCGCAGGCCGCGGTGCGCTCCGGAGCGGGGGCTTGTGCCGAAAGAGGCCGGCAACAGGCGCTTACCTTCGGACAGCTCCGGATGCCCGTCTAATGCGTCTCTTGTCGCCTACACGGCAGGGAAAAGCTTTTCCACTCTGTCTAGGAAGGAGAAAGTGTGCCAGCACAGCAAATGCCTCCCGGACTTTCCCTGCAATTCGGCAAGTGCTTTGCAGCTTGAAATTGGAAGGAAAGCCTCAGATTTAGCAGCCAGAGCTTCAGGAGGAGCAGCAGCGAGCACAGCATCGCTTTTGCAGCAGCTCCTTCCATGTGCATGTTTTTGGGAGTGGAAAGGCTTGCAGAGTGTTCAAGTAGCTTTTTCTCTCCGCTGGAAAGCTGCAGGCTCAGTGCCAGTGTTCTGCAGCTTCTTTCTTCACGTTTCAGCAGCTAGCACGCTCTCCGTGTGCAGGAGAAGCGGCTGAGGCTTCCTTGCCGGAGAAGCGGCACCTTCGCCGGCAGAGAGCCTCCGGCCGGCCGCGGTGCGCTCCGGAGCGGGGGCTTGTGCCGAAAGAGGCCGGCAACAGGCGCTTACCTTCGGACAGCTCCGGATGCCCGTCTAATGCGTCTCTTGTCGCCTACACGGCAGGGAAAAGCTTTTCCACTCTGTCTAGGAAGGAGAAAGTGTGCCAGCACAGCAAATGCCTCCCGGACTTTCCCTGCAATTCAGCAAGTGCTTTGCAGCTTGAAATTGGAAGGAAAGCCTCAGATTTAGCAGCCAGAGCTTCAGGAGGAGCAGCAGCAAGCACAGCATCGCTTTTGCAGCAGCTCCTTCCATGTGCATGTTTTTGGGAGTGGAAAGGCTTGCAGAGTGTTCAAGTAGCTTTTTCTCTCCGCTGGAAAGCTGCAGGCTCAGTGTCAGTGTTCTGCAGCTTCTTTCTTCACGTTTCAGCAGCTAGCACGCTCTCCGTGTGCAGGAGAAGCGGCTGAGGCTTCCTTGCCGGAGAAGCGGCACCTTCGCCGGCAGAGAGCATCCTGCCGGCCGCGGTGCGCTCCGGAGCGGGGGCTTGTGCCGAAAGAGGCCGGGAACAGGCGCTTACCTTCGGACAGCTCCGGATGCCCGTCTAATGCGTCTCTTGTCGCCTACACGGCAGGGAAAAGCTTTTCCACTCTGTCTAGGAAGGAGAAAGTGTGCCAGCACAGCAAATGCCTCCCGGACTTTCCCTGCAATTCGGCAAGTGCTTTGCAGCTTGAAATTGGAAGGAAAGCCTCAGATTTAGCAGCCAGAGCTTCAGGAGGAGCAGCAGCGAGCACAGCATCGCTTTTGCAGCAGCTCCTTCCATGTGCATGTTTTTGGGAGTGGAAAGGCTTGCAGAGTGTTCAAGTAGCTTTTTCTCTCCGCTGGAAAGCTGCAGGCTCAGTGCCAGTGTTCTGCAGCTTCTTTCTTCACGTTTCAGCAGCTAGCACGCTCTCCGTGTGCAGGAGAAGCGGCTGAGGCTTCCTTGCCGGAGAAGCGGCACCTTCGCCGGCAGAGAGCCTCCGGCCGGCCGCGGTGCGCTCCGGAGCGGGGGCTTGTGCCGAAAGAGGCCGGCAACAGGCGCTTACCTTCGGACAGCTCCGGATGCCCGTCTAATGCGTCTCTTGTCGCCTACACGGCAGGGAAAAGCTTTTCCACTCTGTCTAGGAAGGAGAAAGTGTGCCAGCACAGCAAATGTCTCCCGGACTTTCCCTGCAATTCAGCAAGTGCTTTGCAGCTTGAAATTGGAAGGAAAGCCTCAGATTTAGCAGCCAGAGCTTCAGGAGGAGCAGCAGCGAGCACAGCATCGCTTTTGCAGCAGCTCCTTCCATGTGCATGTTTTTGGGAGTGGAAAGGCTTGCAGAGTGTTCAAGTAGCTTTTTCTCTCCGCTGGAAAGCTGCAGGCTCAGTGCCAGTGTTCTGCAGCTTCTTTCTTCACGTTTCAGCAGCTAGCACGCTCTCCGTGTGCAGGAGAAGCGGCTGAGGCTTCCTTGCCGGAGAAGCGGCACCTTCGCCGGCAGAGAGCCTCCGGCCGGCCGCGGTGCGCTCCGGAGCGGGGGCTTGTGCCGAAAGAGGCCGGCAACAGGCGCTTACCTTCGGACAGCTCCGGATGCCCGTCTAATGCGTCTCTTGTCGCCTACACGGCAGGGAAAAGCTTTTCCACTCTGTCTAGGAAGGAGAAAGTGTGCCAGCACAGCAAATGCCTCCCGGACTTTCCCTGCAATTCAGCAAGTGCTTTGCAGCTTGAAATTGGAAGGAAAGCCTCAGATTTAGCAGCCAGAGCTTCAGGAGGAGCAGCAGCGAGCACAGCATCGCTTTTGCAGCAGCTCCTTCCATGTGCATGTTTTTGGGAGTGGAAAGGCTTGCAGAGTGTTCAAGTAGCTTTTTCTCTCCGCTGGAAAGCTGCAGGCTCAGTGCCAGTGTTCTGCAGCTTCTTTCTTCACGTTTCAGCAGCTAGCACGCTCTCCGTGTGCAGGAGAAGCGGCTGAGGCTTCCTTGCCGGAGAAGCGGCACCTTCGCCGGCAGAGAGCCTCCGGCCGGCCGCGGTGCGCTCCGGAGCGGGGGCTTGTGCCGAAAGAGGCCGGCAACAGGCGCTTACCTTCGGACAGCTCCGGATGCCCGTCTAATGCGTCTCTTGTCGCCTACACGGCAGGGAAAAGCTTTTCCACTCTGTCTAGGAAGGAGAAAGTGTGCCAGCACAGCAAATGCCTCCCGGACGTTCCCTGCAATTCAGCAAGTGCTTTGCAGCTTGAAATTGGAAGGAAAGCCTCAGATTTAGCAGCCAGAGCTTCAGGAGGAGCAGCAGCGAGCACAGCATCGCTTTTGCAGCAGCTCCTTCCATGTGCATGTTTTTGGGAGTGGAAAGGCTTGCAGAGTGTTCAAGTAGCTTTTTCTCTCCGCTGGAAAGCTGCACGCTCAGTGCCAGTGTTCTGCAGCTTCTTTCTTCACGTTTCAGCAGCTAGCACGCTCTCCGTGTGCAGGAGAAGCGGCTGAGGCTTCCTTGCCGGAGAAGCGGCACCTTCGCCGGCAGAGAGCATCCTGCCGGCCGCGGTGCGCTCCGGAGCGGGGGCTTGTGCCGAAAGAGGCCGGGAACAGGCGCTTACCTTCGGACAGCTCCGGATGCCCGTCTAATGCGTCTCTTGTCGCCTACACGGCAGGGAAAAGCTTTTCCACTCTGTCTAGGAAGGAGAAAGTGTGCCAGCACAGCAAATGCCTCCCGGACTTTCCCTGCAATTCAGCAAGTGCTTTGCAGCTTGAAATTGGAAGGAAAGCCTCAGATTTAGCAGCCAGAGCTTCAGGAGGAGCAGCAGCGAGCACAGCATCGCTTTTGCAGCAGCTCCTTCCATGTGCATGTTTTTGGGAGTGGAAAGGCTTGCAGAGTGTTCAAGTAGCTTTTTCTCTCCGCTGGAAAGCTGCACGCTCAGTGCCAGTGTTCTGCAGCTTCTTTCTTCACGTTTCAGCAGCTAGCACGCTCTCCGTGTGCAGGAGAAGCGGCTGAGGCTTCCTTGCCGGAGAAGCGGCACCTTCGCCGGCAGAGAGCATCCTGCCGGCCGCGGTGCGCTCCGGAGCGGGGGCTTGTGCCGAAAGAGGCCGGGAACAGGCGCTTACCTTCGGACAGCTCCGGATGCCCGTCTAATGCGTCTCTTGTCGCCTACACGGCAGGGAAAAGCTTTTCCACTCTGTCTAGGAAGGAGAAAGTGTGCCAGCACAGCAAATGCCTCCCGGACTTTCCCTGCAATTCGGCAAGTGCTTTGCAGCTTGAAATTGGAAGGAAAGCCTCAGATTTAGCAGCCAGAGCTTCAGGAGGAGCAGCAGCGAGCACAGCATCGCTTTTGCAGCAGCTCCTTCAATGTGCATGTTTTTGGGAGTGGAAAGGCTTGCAGAGTGTTCAAGTAGCTTTTTCTCTCCGCTGGAAAGCTGCAGGCTCAGTGCCAGTGTTCTGCAGCTTCTTTCTTCACGTTTCAGCAGCTAGCACGCTCTCCGTGTGCAGGAGAAGCGGCTGAGGCTTCCTTGCCGGAGAAGCGGCACCTTCGCCGGCAGAGAGCCTCCGGCCGGCCGCGGTGCGCTCCGGAGCGGGGGCTTGTGCCGAAAGAGGCCGGGAACAGGCGCTTACCTTCGGACAGCTCCGGATGCCCGTCTAATGCGTCTCTTGTCGCCTACACGGCAGGGAAAAGCTTTTCCACTCTGTCTAGGAAGGAGAAAGTGTGCCAGCACAGCAAATGCCTCCCGGACTTTCCCTGCAATTCAGCAAGTGCTTTGCAGCTTGAAATTGGAAGGAAAGCCTCAGATTTAGCAGCCAGAGCTTCAGGAGGAGCAGCAGCGAGCACAGCATCGCTTTTGCAGCAGCTCCTTCCATGTGCATGTTTTTGGGAGTGGAAAGGCTTGCAGAGTGTTCAAGTAGCTTTTTCTCTCCGCTGGAAAGCTGCAGGCTCAGTGCCAGTGTTCTGCAGCTTCTTTCTTCACGTTTCAGCAGCTAGCACGCTCTCCGTGTGCAGGAGAAGCGGCTGAGGCTTCCTTGCCGGAGAAGCGGCACCTTCGCCGGCAGAGAGCCTCCGGCCGGCCGCGGTGCGCTCCGGAGCGGGGGCTTGTGCCGAAAGAGGCCGGGAACAGGCGCTTACCTTCGGACAGCTCCGGATGCCCGTCTAATGCGTCTCTTGTCGCCTACACGGCAGGGAAAAGCTTTTCCACTCTGTCTAGGAAGGAGAAAGTGTGCCAGCACAGCAAATGCCTCCCGGACGTTCCCTGCAATTCAGCAAGTGCTTTGCAGCTTGAAATTGGAAGGAAAGCCTCAGATTTAGCAGCCAGAGCTTCAGGAGGAGCAGCAGCGAGCACAGCATCGCTTTTGCAGCAGCTCCTTCCATGTGCATGTTTTTGGGAGTGGAAAGGCTTGCAGAGTGTTCAAGTAGCTTTTTCTCTCCGCTGGAAAGCTGCAGGCTCAGTGCCAGTGTTCTGCAGCTTCTTTCTTCACGTTTCAGCAGCTAGCACGCTCTCCGTGTGCAGGAGAAGCGGCTGAGGCTTCCTTGCCGGAGAAGCGGCACCTTCGCCGGCAGAGAGCATCCTGCCGGCCGCGGTGCGCTCCGGAGCGGGGGCTTGTGCCGAAAGAGGCCGGCAACAGGCGCTTACCTTCGGACAGCTCCGGATGCCCGTCTAATGCGTCTCTTGTCGCCTACACGGCAGGGAAAAGCTTTTCCACTCTGTCTAGGAAGGAGAAAGTGTGCCAGCACAGCAAATGCCTCCCGGACTTTCCCTGCAATTCAGCAAGTGCTTTGCAGCTTGAAATTGGAAGGAAAGCCTCAGATTTAGCAGCCAGAGCTTCAGGAGGAGCAGCAGCGAGCACAGCATCGCTTTTGCAGCAGCTCCTTCCATGTGCATGTTTTTGGGAGTGGAAAGGCTTGCAGAGTGTTCAAGTAGCTTTTTCTCTCCGCTGGAAAGCTGCAGGCTCAGTGCCAGTGTTCTGCAGCTTCTTTCTTCACGTTTCAGCAGCTAGCACGCTCTCCGTGTGCAGGAGAAGCGGGAGAGGCTTCCTTGCCGGAGAAGCGGCACCTTCGCCGGCAGAGAGCCTCCGGCCGGCCGCGGTGCGCTCCGGAGCGGGGGCTTGTGCCGAAAGAGGCCGGGAACAGGCGCTTACCTTCGGACAGCTCCGGATGCCCGTCTAATGCGTCTCTTGTCGCCTACACGGCAGGGAAAAGCTTTTCCACTCTGTCTAGGAAGGAGAAAGTGTGCCAGCACAGCAAATGCCTCCCGGACTTTCCCTGCAATTCGGCAAGTGCTTTGCAGCTTGAAATTGGAAGGAAAGCCTCAGATTTAGCAGCCAGAGCTTCAGGAGGAGCAGCAGCGAGCACAGCATCGCTTTTGCAGCAGCTCCTTCCATGTGCATGTTTTTGGGAGTGGAAAGGCTTGCAGAGTGTTCAAGTAGCTTTTTCTCTCCGCTGGAAAGCTGCACGCTCAGTGCCAGTGTTCTGCAGCTTCTTTCTTCACGTTTCAGCAGCTAGCACGCTCTCCGTGTGCAGGAGAAGCGGCTGAGGCTTCCTTGCCGGAGAAGCGGCACCTTCGCCGGCAGAGAGCATCCTGCCGGCCGCGGTGCGCTCCGGAGCGGGGGCTTGTGCCGAAAGAGGCCGGGAACAGGCGCTTACCTTCGGACAGCTCCGGATGCCCGTCTAATGCGTCTCTTGTCGCCTACACGGCAGGGAAAAGCTTTTCCACTCTGTCTAGGAAGGAGAAAGTGTGCCAGCACAGCAAATGCCTCCCGGACTTTCCCTGCAATTCAGCAAGTGCTTTGCAGCTTGAAATTGGAAGGAAAGCCTCAGATTTAGCAGCCAGAGCTTCAGGAGGAGCAGCAGCGAGCACAGCATCGCTTTTGCAGCAGCTCCTTCCATGTGCATGTTTTTGGGAGTGGAAAGGCTTGCAGAGTGTTCAAGTAGCTTTTTCTCTCCGCTGGAAAGCTGCAGGCTCAGTGCCAGTGTTCTGCAGCTTCTTTCTTCACGTTTCAGCAGCTAGCACGCTCTCCGTGTGCAGGAGAAGCGACTGAGGCTTCCTTGCCGGAGAAGCGGCACCTTCGCCGGCAGAGAGCCTCCGGCCGGCCGCGGTGCGCTCCGGAGCGGGGGCTTGTGCCGAAAGAGGCCGGCAACAGGCGCTTACCTTCGGACAGCTCCGGATGCCCGTCTAATGCGTCTCTTGTCGCCTACACGGCAGGGAAAAGCTTTTCCACTCTGTCTAGGAAGGAGAAAGTGTGCCAGCACAGCAAATGCCTCCCGGACGTTCCCTGCAATTCAGCAAGTGCTTTGCAGCTTGAAATTGGAAGGAAAGCCTCAGATTTAGCAGCCAGAGCTTCAGGAGGAGCAGCAGCGAGCACAGCATCGCTTTTGCAGCAGCTCCTTCCATGTGCATGTTTTTGGGAGTGGAAAGGCTTGCAGAGTGTTCAAGTAGCTTTTTCTCTCCGCTGGAAAGCTGCACGCTCAGTGCCAGTGTTCTGCAGCTTCTTTCTTCACGTTTCAGCAGCTAGCACGCTCTCCGTGTGCAGGAGAAGCGGCTGAGGCTTCCTTGCCGGAGAAGCGGCACCTTCGCCGGCAGAGAGCATCCTGCCGGCCGCGGTGCGCTCCGGAGCGGGGGCTTGTGCCGAAAGAGGCCGGGAACAGGCGCTTACCTTCGGACAGCTCCGGATGCCCGTCTAATGCGTCTCTTGTCGCCTACACGGCAGGGAAAAGCTTTTCCACTCTGTCTAGGAAGGAGAAAGTGTGCCAGCACAGCAAATGCCTCCCGGACTTTCCCTGCAATTCGGCAAGTGCTTTGCAGCTTGAAATTGGAAGGAAAGCCTCAGATTTAGCAGCCAGAGCTTCAGGAGGAGCAGCAGCGAGCACAGCATCGCTTTTGCAGCAGCTCCTTCCATGTGCATGTTTTTGGGAGTGGAAAGGCTTGCAGAGTGTTCAAGTAGCTTTTTCTCTCCGCTGGAAAGCTGCACGCTCAGTGCCAGTGTTCTGCAGCTTCTTTCTTCACGTTTCAGCAGCTAGCACGCTCTCCGTGTGCAGGAGAAGCGGCTGAGGCTTCCTTGCCGGAGAAGCGGCACCTTCGCCGGCAGAGAGCCTCCGGCCGGCCGCGGTGCGCTCCGGAGCGGGGGCTTGTGCCGAAAGAGGCCGGCAACAGGCGCTTACCTTCGGACAGCTCCGGATGCCCGTCTAATGCGTCTCTTGTCGCCTACACGGCAGGGAAAAGCTTTTCCACTCTGTCTAGGAAGGAGAAAGTGTGCCAGCACAGCAAATGCCTCCCGGACTTTCCCTGCAATTCGGCAAGTGCTTTGCAGCTTGAAATTGGAAGGAAAGCCTCAGATTTAGCAGCCAGAGCTTCAGGAGGAGCAGCAGCGAGCACAGCATCGCTTTTGCAGCAGCTCCTTCCATGTGCATGTTTTTGGGAGTTGAAAGGCTTGCAGAGTGTTCAAGTAGCTTTTTCTCTCCGCTGGAAAGCTGCAGGCTCAGTGCCAGTGTTCTGCAGCTTCTTTCTTCACGTTTCAGCAGCTAGCACGCTCTCCGTGTGCAGGAGAAGCGGGAGAGGCTTCCTTGCCGGAGAAGCGGCACCTTCGCCGGCAGAGAGCCTCCGGCCGGCCGCGGTGCGCTCCGGAGCGGGGGCTTGTGCCGAAAGAGGCCGGCAACAGGCGCTTACCTTCGGACAGCTCCGGATGCCCGTCTAATGCGTCTCTTGTCGCCTACACGGCAGGGAAAAGCTTTTCCACTCTGTCTAGGAAGGAGAAAGTGTGCCAGCACAGCAAATGCCTCCCGGACTTTCCCTGCAATTCGGCAAGTGCTTTGCAGCTTGAAATTGGAAGGAAAGCCTCAGATTTAGCAGCCAGAGCTTCAGGAGGAGCAGCAGCGAGCACAGCATCGCTTTTGCAGCAGCTCCTTCCATGTGCATGTTTTTGGGAGTTGAAAGGCTTGCAGAGTGTTCAAGTAGCTTTTTCTCTCCGCTGGAAAGCTGCACGCTCAGTGCCAGTGTTCTGCAGCTTCTTTCTTCACGTTTCAGCAGCTAGCACGCTCTCCGTGTGCAGGAGAAGCGGCTGAGGCTTCCTTGCCGGAGAAGCGGCACCTTCGCCGGCAGAGAGCCTCCGGCCGGCCGCGGTGCGCTCCGGAGCGGGGGCTTGTGCCGAAAGAGGCCGGCAACAGGCGCTTACCTTCGGACAGCTCCGGATGCCCGTCTAATGCGTCTCTTGTCGCCTACACGGCAGGGAAAAGCTTTTCCACTCTGTCTAGGAAGGAGAAAGTGTGCCAGCACAGCAAATGCCTCCCGGACTTTCCCTGCAATTCAGCAAGTGCTTTGCAGCTTGAAATTGGAAGGAAAGCCTCAGATTTAGCAGCCAGAGCTTCAGGAGGAGCAGCAGCGAGCACAGCATCGCTTTTGCAGCAGCTCCTTCCATGTGCATGTTTTTGGGAGTGGAAAGGCTTGCAGAGTGTTCAAGTAGCTTTTTCTCTCCGCTGGAAAGCTGCAGGCTCAGTGCCAGTGTTCTGCAGCTTCTTTCTTCACGTTTCAGCAGCTAGCACGCTCTCCGTGTGCAGGAGAAGCGGCTGAGGCTTCCTTGCCGGAGAAGCGGCACCTTCGCCGGCAGAGAGCATCCTGCCGGCCGCGGTGCGCTCCGGAGCGGGGGCTTGTGCCGAAAGAGGCCGGCAACAGGCGCTTACCTTCGGACAGCTCCGGATGCCCGTCTAATGCGTCTCTTGTCGCCTACACGGCAGGGAAAAGCTTTTCCACTCTGTCTAGGAAGGAGAAAGTGTGCCAGCACAGCAAATGCCTCCCGGACTTTCCCTGCAATTCGGCAAGTGCTTTGCAGCTTGAAATTGGAAGGAAAGCCTCAGATTTAGCAGCCAGAGCTTCAGGAGGAGCAGCAGCGAGCACAGCATCGCTTTTGCAGCAGCTCCTTCCATGTGCATGTTTTTGGGAGTGGAAAGGCTTGCAGAGTGTTCAAGTAGCTTTTTCTCTCCGCTGGAAAGCTGCAGGCTCAGTGCCAGTGTTCTGCAGCTTCTTTCTTCACGTTTCAGCAGCTAGCACGCTCTCCGTGTGCAGGAGAAGCGGCTGAGGCTTCCTTGCCGGAGAAGCGGCACCTTCGCCGGCAGAGAGCATCCTGCCGGCCGCGGTGCGCTCCGGAGCGGGGGCTTGTGCCGAAAGAGGCCGGGAACAGGCGCTTACCTTCGGACAGCTCCGGATCGCCGTCTAATGCGTCTCTTGTCGCCTACACGGCAGGGAAAAGCTTTTCCACTCTGTCTAGGAAGGAGAAAGTGTGCCAGCACAGCAAATGCCTCCCGGACTTTCCCTGCAATTCGGCAAGTGCTTTGCAGCTTGAAATTGGAAGGAAAGCCTCAGATTTAGCAGCCAGAGCTTCAGGAGGAGCAGCAGCGAGCACAGCATCGCTTTTGCAGCAGCTCCTTCCATGTGCATGTTTTTGGGAGTTGAAAGGCTTGCAGAGTGTTCAAGTAGCTTTTTCTCTCCGCTGGAAAGCTGCAGGCTCAGTGCCAGTGTTCTGCAGCTTCTTTCTTCACGTTTCAGCAGCTAGCACGCTCTCCGTGTGCAGGAGAAGCGGCTGAGGCTTCCTTGCCGGAGAAGCGGCACCCTCGCCGGCAGAGAGCATCCCGCCGGCCGCGGTGCGCTCCGGAGCGGGGGCTTGTGCCGAAAGAGGCCGGGAACAGGCGCTTACCTTCGGACAGCTCCGGATGCCCGTCTAATGCGTCTCTTGTCGCCTACACGGCAGGGAAAAGCTTTTCCACTCTGTCTAGGAAGGAGAAAGTGTGCCAGCACAGCAAATGCCTCCCGGACTTTCCCTGCAATTCAGCAAGTGCTTTGCAGCTTGAAATTGGAAGGAAAGCCTCAGATTTAGCAGCCAGAGCTTCAGGAGGAGCAGCAGCGAGCACAGCATCGCTTTTGCAGCAGCTCCTTCCATGTGCATGTTTTTGGGAGTGGAAAGGCTTGCAGAGTGTTCAAGTAGCTTTTTCTCTCCGCTGGAAAGCTGCACGCTCAGTGCCAGTGTTCTGCAGCTTCTTTCTTCACGTTTCAGCAGCTAGCACGCTCTCCGTGTGCAGGAGAAGCGGCTGAGGCTTCCTTGCCGGAGAAGCGGCACCTTCGCCGGCAGAGAGCATCCCGCCGGCCGCGGTGCGCTCCGGAGCGGGGGCTTGTGCCGAAAGAGGCCGGGAACAGGCGCTTACCTTCGGACAGCTCCGGATGCCCGTCTAATGCGTCTCTTGTCGCCTACACGGCAGGGAAAAGCTTTTCCACTCTGTCTAGGAAGGAGAAAGTGTGCCAGCACAGCAAATGCCTCCCGGACTTTCCCTGCAATTCAGCAAGTGCTTTGCAGCTTGAAATTGGAAGGAAAGCCTCAGATTTAGCAGCCAGAGCTTCAGGAGGAGCAGCAGCGAGCACAGCATCGCTTTTGCAGCAGCTCCTTCCATGTGCATGTTTTTGGGAGTGGAAAGGCTTGCAGAGTGTTCAAGTAGCTTTTTCTCTCCGCTGGAAAGCTGCACGCTCAGTGCCAGTGTTCTGCAGCTTCTTTCTTCACGTTTCAGCAGCTAGCACGCTCTCCGTGTGCAGGAGAAGCGGCTGAGGCTTCCTTGCCGGAGAAGCGGCACCTTCGCCGGCAGAGAGCATCCCGCCGGCCGCGGTGCGCTCCGGAGCGGGGGCTTGTGCCGAAAGAGGCCGGGAACAGGCGCTTACCTTCGGACAGCTCCGGATGCCCGTCTAATGCGTCTCTTGTCGCCTACACGGCAGGGAAAAGCTTTTCCACTCTGTCTAGGAAGGAGAAAGTGTGCCAGCACAGCAAATGCCTCCCGGACTTTCCCTGCAATTCGGCAAGTGCTTTGCAGCTTGAAATTGGAAGGAAAGCCTCAGATTTAGCAGCCAGAGCTTCAGGAGGAGCAGCAGCGAGCACAGCATCGCTTTTGCAGCAGCTCCTTCAATGTGCATGTTTTTGGGAGTTGAAAGGCTTGCAGAGTGTTCAAGTAGCTTTTTCTCTCCGCTGGAAAGCTGCACGCTCAGTGCCAGTGTTCTGCAGCTTCTTTCTTCACGTTTCAGCAGCTAGCACGCTCTCCGTGTGCAGGAGAAGCGGGAGAGGCTTCCTTGCCGGAGAAGCGGCACCTTCGCCGGCAGAGAGCCTCCGGCCGGCCGCGGTGCGCTCCGGAGCGGGGGCTTGTGCCGAAAGAGGCCGGGAACAGGCGCTTACCTTCGGACAGCTCCGGATGCCCGTCTAATGCGTCTCTTGTCGCCTACACGGCAGGGAAAAGCTTTTCCACTCTGTCTAGGAAGGAGAAAGTGTGCCAGCACAGCAAATGCCTCCCGGACTTTCCCTGCAATTCGGCAAGTGCTTTGCAGCTTGAAATTGGAAGGAAAGCCTCAGATTTAGCAGCCAGAGCTTCAGGAGGAGCAGCAGCGAGCACAGCATCGCTTTTGCAGCAGCTCCTTCCATGTGCATGTTTTTGGGAGTGGAAAGGCTTGCAGAGTGTTCAAGTAGCTTTTTCTCTCCGCTGGAAAGCTGCAGGCTCAGTGCCAGTGTTCTGCAGCTTCTTTCTTCACGTTTCAGCAGCTAGCACGCTCTCCGTGTGCAGGAGAAACGGCTGAGGCTTCCTTGCCGGAGAAGCGGCACCTTCGCCGGCAGAGAGCATCCTGCCGGCCGCGGTGCGCTCCGGAGCGGGGGCTTGTGCCGAAAGAGGCCGGGAACAGGCGCTTACCTTCGGACAGCTCCGGATGCCCGTCTAATGCGTCTCTTGTCGCCTACACGGCAGGGAAAAGCTTTTCCACTCTGTCTAGGAAGGAGAAAGTGTGCCAGCACAGCAAATGCCTCCCGGACTTGCCCTGCAATTCGGCAAGTGCTTTGCAGCTTGAAATTGGAAGGAAAGCCTCAGATTTAGCAGCCAGAGCTTCAGGAGGAGCAGCAGCGAGCACAGCATCGCTTTTGCAGCAGCTCCTTCCATGTGCATGTTTTTGGGAGTGGAAAGGCTTGCAGAGTGTTCAAGTAGCTTTTTCTCTCCGCTGGAAAGCTGCACGCTCAGTGCCAGTGTTCTGCAGCTTCTTTCTTCACGTTTCAGCAGCTAGCACGCTCTCCGTGTGCAGGAGAAGCGGCTGAGGCTTCCTTGCCGGAGAAGCGGCACCTTCGCCGGCAGAGAGCCTCCGGCCGGCCGCGGTGCGCTCCGGAGCGGGGGCTTGTGCCGAAAGAGGCCGGCAACAGGCGCTTACCTTCGGACAGCTCCGGATGCCCGTCTAATGCGTCTCTTGTCGCCTACACGGCAGGGAAAAGCTTTTCCACTCTGTCTAGGAAGGAGAAAGTGTGCCAGCACAGCAAATGCCTCCCGGACTTTCCCTGCAATTCAGCAAGTGCTTTGCAGCTTGAAATTGGAAGGAAAGCCTCAGATTTAGCAGCCAGAGCTTCAGGAGGAGCAGCAGCGAGCACAGCATCGCTTTTGCAGCAGCTCCTTCCATGTGCATGTTTTTGGGAGTGGAAAGGCTTGCAGAGTGTTCAAGTAGCTTTTTCTCTCCGCTGGAAAGCTGCAGGCTCAGTGCCAGTGTTCTGCAGCTTCTTTCTTCACGTTTCAGCAGCTAGCACGCTCTCCGTGTGCAGGAGAAGCGGGAGAGGCTTCCTTGCCGGAGAAGCGGCACCTTCGCCGGCAGAGAGCCTCCGGCCGGCCGCGGTGCGCTCCGGAGCGGGGGCTTGTGCCGAAAGAGGCCGGGAACAGGCGCTTACCTTCGGACAGCTCCGGATGCCCGTCTAATGCGTCTCTTGTCGCCTACACGGCAGGGAAAAGCTTTTCCACTCTGTCTAGGAAGGAGAAAGTGTGCCAGCACAGCAAATGCCTCCCGGACTTTCCCTGCAATTCAGCAAGTGCTTTGCAGCTTGAAATTGGAAGGAAAGCCTCAGATTTAGCAGCCAGAGCTTCAGGAGGAGCAGCAGCGAGCACAGCATCGCTTTTGCAGCAGCTCCTTCCATGTGCATGTTTTTGGGAGTGGAAAGGCTTGCAGAGTGTTCAAATAGCTTTTTCTCTCCGCTGGAAAGCTGCAGGCTCAGTGCCAGTGTTCTGCAGCTTCTTTCTTCACGTTTCAGCAGCTAGCACGCTCTCCGTGTGCAGGAGAAGCGGCTGAGGCTTCCTTGCCGGAGAAGCGGCACCTTCGCCGGCAGAGAGCCTCCGGCCGGCCGCGGTGCGCTCCGGAGCGGGGGCTTGTGCCGAAAGAGGCCGGCAACAGGCGCTTACCTTCGGACAGCTCCGGATGCCCGTCTAATGCGTCTCTTGTCGCCTACACGGCAGGGAAAAGCTTTTCCACTCTGTCTAGGAAGGAGAAAGTGTGCCAGCACAGCAAATGCCTCCCGGACTTTCCCTGCAATTCAGCAAGTGCTTTGCAGCTTGAAATTGGAAGGAAAGCCTCAGATTTAGCAGCCAGAGCTTCAGGAGGAGCAGCAGCGAGCACAGCATCGCTTTTGCAGCAGCTCCTTCCATGTGCATGTTTTTGGGAGTGGAAAGGCTTGCAGAGTGTTCAAGTAGCTTTTTCTCTCCGCTGGAAAGCTGCAGGCTCAGTGCCAGTGTTCTGCAGCTTCTTTCTTCACGTTTCAGCAGCTAGCACGCTCTCCGTGTGCAGGAGAAGCGGCTGAGGCTTCCTTGCCGGAGAAGCGGCACCTTCGCCGGCAGAGAGCATCCCGCCGGCCGCGGTGCGCTCCGGAGCGGGGGCTTGTGCCGAAAGAGGCCGGGAACAGGCGCTTACCTTCGGACAGCTCCGGATGCCCGTCTAATGCGTCTCTTGTCGCCTACACGGCAGGGAAAAGCTTTTCCACTCTGTCTAGGAAGGAGAAAGTGTGCCAGCACAGCAAATGCCTCCCGGACTTTCCCTGCAATTCAGCAAGTGCTTTGCAGCTTGAAATTGGAAGGAAAGCCTCAGATTTAGCAGCCAGAGCTTCAGGAGGAGCAGCAGCGAGCACAGCATCGCTTTTGCAGCAGCTCCTTCCATGTGCATGTTTTTGGGAGTGGAAAGGCTTGCAGAGTGTTCAAGTAGCTTTTTCTCTCCGCTGGAAAGCTGCAGGCTCAGTGCCAGTGTTCTGCAGCTTCTTTCTTCACGTTTCAGCAGCTAGCACGCTCTCCGTGTGCAGGAGAAGCGGGAGAGGCTTCCTTGCCGGAGAAGCGGCACCTTCGCCGGCAGAGAGCCTCCGGCCGGCCGCGGTGCGCTCCGGAGCGGGGGCTTGTGCCGAAAGAGGCCGGCAACAGGCGCTTACCTTCGGACAGCTCCGGATGCCCGTCTAATGCGTCTCTTGTCGCCTACACGGCAGGGAAAAGCTTTTCCACTCTGTCTAGGAAGGAGAAAGTGTGCCAGCACAGCAAATGCCTCCCGGACTTTCCCTGCAATTCGGCAAGTGCTTTGCAGCTTGAAATTGGAAGGAAAGCCTCAGATTTAGCAGCCAGAGCTTCAGGAGGAGCAGCAGCGAGCACAGCATCGCTTTTGCAGCAGCTCCTTCCATGTGCATGTTTTTGGGAGTGGAAAGGCTTGCAGAGTGTTCAAGTAGCTTTTTCTCTCCGCTGGAAAGCTGCACGCTCAGTGCCAGTGTTCTGCAGCTTCTTTCTTCACGTTTCAGCAGCTAGCACGCTCTCCGTGTGCAGGAGAAGCGGCTGAGGCTTCCTTGCCGGAGAAGCGGCACCTTCGCCGGCAGAGAGCATCCTGCCGGCCGCGGTGCGCTCCGGAGCGGGGGCTTGTGCCGAAAGAGGCCGGCAACAGGCGCTTACCTTCGGACAGCTCCGGATGCCCGTCTAATGCGTCTCTTGTCGCCTACACGGCAGGGAAAAGCTTTTCCACTCTGTCTAGGAAGGAGAAAGTGTGCCAGCACAGCAAATGCCTCCCGGACTTTCCCTGCAATTCAGCAAGTGCTTTGCAGCTTGAAATTGGAAGGAAAGCCTCAGATTTAGCAGCCAGAGCTTCAGGAGGAGCAGCAGCGAGCACAGCATCGCTTTTGCAGCAGCTCCTTCCATGTGCATGTTTTTGGGAGTGGAAAGGCTTGCAGAGTGTTCAAGTAGCTTTTTCTCTGCGCTGGAAAGCTGCAGGCTCAGTGCCAGTGTTCTGCAGCTTCTTTCTTCACGTTTCAGCAGCTAGCACGCTCTCCGTGTGCAGGAGAAGCGGCTGAGGCTTCCTTGCCGGAGAAGCGGCACCTTCGCCGGCAGAGAGCATCCCGCCGGCCGCGGTGCGCTCCGGAGCGGGGGCTTGTGCCGAAAGAGGCCGGGAACAGGCGCTTACCTTCGGACAGCTCCGGATGCCCGTCTAATGCGTCTCTTGTCGCCTACACGGCAGGGAAAAGCTTTTCCACTCTGTCTAGGAAGGAGAAAGTGTGCCAGCACAGCAAATGCCTCCCGGACTTTCCCTGCAATTCAGCAAGTGCTTTGCAGCTTGAAATTGGAAGGAAAGCCTCAGATTTAGCAGCCAGAGCTTCAGGAGGAGCAGCAGCGAGCACAGCATCGCTTTTGCAGCAGCTCCTTCCATGTGCATGTTTTTGGGAGTGGAAAGGCTTGCAGAGTGTTCAAGTAGCTTTTTCTCTCCGCTGGAAAGCTGCACGCTCAGTGCCAGTGTTCTGCAGCTTCTTTCTTCACGTTTCAGCAGCTAGCACGCTCTCCGTGTGCAGGAGAAGCGGCTGAGGCTTCCTTGCCGGAGAAGCGGCACCTTCGCCGGCAGAGAGCATCCCGCCGGCCGCGGTGCGCTCCGGAGCGGGGGCTTGTGCCGAAAGAGGCCGGGAACAGGCGCTTACCTTCGGACAGCTCCGGATGCCCGTCTAATGCGTCTCTTGTCGCCTACACGGCAGGGAAAAGCTTTTCCACTCTGTCTAGGAAGGAGAAAGTGTGCCAGCACAGCAAATGCCTCCCGGACTTTCCCTGCAATTCAGCAAGTGCTTTGCAGCTTGAAATTGGAAGGAAAGCCTCAGATTTAGCAGCCAGAGCTTCAGGAGGAGCAGCAGCGAGCACAGCATCGCTTTTGCAGCAGCTCCTTCCATGTGCATGTTTTTGGGAGTGGAAAGGCTTGCAGAGTGTTCAAGTAGCTTTTTCTCTCCGCTGGAAAGCTGCAGGCTCAGTGCCAGTGTTCTGCAGCTTCTTTCTTCACGTTTCAGCAGCTAGCACGCTCTCCGTGTGCAGGAGAAGCGGGAGAGGCTTCCTTGCCGGAGAAGCGGCACCTTCGCCGGCAGAGAGCCTCCGGCCGGCCGCGGTGCGCTCCGGAGCGGGGGCTTGTGCCGAAAGAGGCCGGGAAGAGGCGCTTACCTTCGGACAGCTCCGGATGCCCGTCTAATGCGTCTCTTGTCGCCTACACGGCAGGGAAAAGCTTTTCCACTCTGTCTAGGAAGGAGAAAGTGTGCCAGCACAGCAAATGCCTCCCGGACTTTCCCTGCAATTCAGCAAGTGCTTTGCAGCTTGAAATTGGAAGGAAAGCCTCAGATTTAGCAGCCAGAGCTTCAGGAGGAGCAGCAGCGAGCACAGCATCGCTTTTGCAGCAGCTCCTTCCATGTGCATGTTTTTGGGAGTGGAAAGGCTTGCAGAGTGTTCAAGTAGCTTTTTCTCTCCGCTGGAAAGCTGCACGCTCAGTGCCAGTGTTCTGCAGCTTCTTTCTTCACGTTTCAGCAGCTAGCACGCTCTCCGTGTGCAGGAGAAGCGGCTGAGGCTTCCTTGCCGGAGAAGCGGCACCTTCGCCGGCAGAGAGCATCCTGCCGGCCGCGGTGCGCTCCGGAGCGGGGGCTTGTGCCGAAAGAGGCCGGCAACAGGCGCTTACCTTCGGACAGCTCCGGATGCCCGTCTAATGCGTCTCTTGTCGCCTACACGGCAGGGAAAAGCTTTTCCACTCTGTCTAGGAAGGAGAAAGTGTGCCAGCACAGCAAATGCCTCCCGGACTTTCCCTGCAATTCAGCAAGTGCTTTGCAGCTTGAAATTGGAAGGAAAGCCTCAGATTTAGCAGCCAGAGCTTCAGGAGGAGCAGCAGCGAGCACAGCATCGCTTTTGCAGCAGCTCCTTCAATGTGCATGTTTTTGGGAGTTGAAAGGCTTGCAGAGTGTTCAAGTAGCTTTTTCTCTCCGCTGGAAAGCTGCACGCTCAGTGCCAGTGTTCTGCAGCTTCTTTCTTCACGTTTCAGCAGCTAGCACGCTCTCCGTGTGCAGGAGAAGCGGGAGAGGCTTCCTTGCCGGAGAAGCGGCACCTTCGCCGGCAGAGAGCCTCCGGCCGGCCGCGGTGCGCTCCGGAGCGGGGGCTTGTGCCGAAAGAGGCCGGGAACAGGCGCTTACCTTCGGACAGCTCCGGATGCCCGTCTAATGCGTCTCTTGTCGCCTACACGGCAGGGAAAAGCTTTTCCACTCTGTCTAGGAAGGAGAAAGTGTGCCAGCACAGCAAATGCCTCCCGGACTTTCCCTGCAATTCGGCAAGTGCTTTGCAGCTTGAAATTGGAAGGAAAGCCTCAGATTTAGCAGCCAGAGCTTCAGGAGGAGCAGCAGCGAGCACAGCATCGCTTTTGCAGCAGCTCCTTCCATGTGCATGTTTTTGGGAGTGGAAAGGCTTGCAGAGTGTTCAAGTAGCTTTTTCTCTCCGCTGGAAAGCTGCAGGCTCAGTGCCAGTGTTCTGCAGCTTCTTTCTTCACGTTTCAGCAGCTAGCACGCTCTCCGTGTGCAGGAGAAACGGCTGAGGCTTCCTTGCCGGAGAAGCGGCACCTTCGCCGGCAGAGAGCATCCTGCCGGCCGCGGTGCGCTCCGGAGCGGGGGCTTGTGCCGAAAGAGGCCGGGAACAGGCGCTTACCTTCGGACAGCTCCGGATGCCCGTCTAATGCGTCTCTTGTCGCCTACACGGCAGGGAAAAGCTTTTCCACTCTGTCTAGGAAGGAGAAAGTGTGCCAGCACAGCAAATGCCTCCCGGACTTTCCCTGCAATTCGGCAAGTGCTTTGCAGCTTGAAATTGGAAGGAAAGCCTCAGATTTAGCAGCCAGAGCTTCAGGAGGAGCAGCAGCGAGCACAGCATCGCTTTTGCAGCAGCTCCTTCCATGTGCATGTTTTTGGGAGTGGAAAGGCTTGCAGAGTGTTCAAGTAGCTTTTTCTCTCCGCTGGAAAGCTGCACGCTCAGTGCCAGTGTTCTGCAGCTTCTTTCTTCACGTTTCAGCAGCTAGCACGCTCTCCGTGTGCAGGAGAAGCGGCTGAGGCTTCCTTGCCGGAGAAGCGGCACCTTCGCCGGCAGAGAGCCTCCGGCCGGCCGCGGTGCGCTCCGGAGCGGGGGCTTGTGCCGAAAGAGGCCGGCAACAGGCGCTTACCTTCGGACAGCTCCGGATGCCCGTCTAATGCGTCTCTTGTCGCCTACACGGCAGGGAAAAGCTTTTCCACTCTGTCTAGGAAGGAGAAAGTGTGCCAGCACAGCAAATGCCTCCCGGACTTTCCCTGCAATTCAGCAAGTGCTTTGCAGCTTGAAATTGGAAGGAAAGCCTCAGATTTAGCAGCCAGAGCTTCAGGAGGAGCAGCAGCGAGCACAGCATCGCTTTTGCAGCAGCTCCTTCCATGTGCATGTTTTTGGGAGTGGAAAGGCTTGCAGAGTGTTCAAGTAGCTTTTTCTCTCCGCTGGAAAGCTGCAGGCTCAGTGCCAGTGTTCTGCAGCTTCTTTCTTCACGTTTCAGCAGCTAGCACGCTCTCCGTGTGCAGGAGAAGCGGGAGAGGCTTCCTTGCCGGAGAAGCGGCACCTTCGCCGGCAGAGAGCCTCCGGCCGGCCGCGGTGCGCTCCGGAGCGGGGGCTTGTGCCGAAAGAGGCCGGGAACAGGCGCTTACCTTCGGACAGCTCCGGATGCCCGTCTAATGCGTCTCTTGTCGCCTACACGGCAGGGAAAAGCTTTTCCACTCTGTCTAGGAAGGAGAAAGTGTGCCAGCACAGCAAATGCCTCCCGGACTTTCCCTGCAATTCGGCAAGTGCTTTGCAGCTTGAAATTGGAAGGAAAGCCTCAGATTTAGCAGCCAGAGCTTCAGGAGGAGCAGCAGCGAGCACAGCATCGCTTTTGCAGCAGCTCCTTCCATGTGCATGTTTTTGGGAGTTGAAAGGCTTGCAGAGTGTTCAAGTAGCTTTTTCTCTCCGCTGGAAAGCTGCACGCTCAGTGCCAGTGTTCTGCAGCTTCTTTCTTCACGTTTCAGCAGCTAGCACGCTCTCCGTGTGCAGGAGAAGCGGGAGAGGCTTCCTTGCCGGAGAAGCGGCACCTTCGCCGGCAGAGAGCCTCCGGCCGGCCGCGGTGCGCTCCGGAGCGGGGGCTTGTGCCGAAAGAGGCCGGGAACAGGCGCTTACCTTCGGACAGCTCCGGATGCCCGTCTAATGCGTCTCTTGTCGCCTACACGGCAGGGAAAAGCTTTTCCACTCTGTCTAGGAAGGAGAAAGTGTGCCAGCACAGCAAATGCCTCCCGGACTTTCCCTGCAATTCAGCAAGTGCTTTGCAGCTTGAAATTGGAAGGAAAGCCTCAGATTTAGCAGCCAGAGCTTCAGGAGGAGCAGCAGCGAGCACAGCATCGCTTTTGCAGCAGCTCCTTCCATGTGCATGTTTTTGGGAGTGGAAAGGCTTGCAGAGTGTTCAAGTAGCTTTTTCTCTCCGCTGGAAAGCTGCAGGCTCAGTGCCAGTGTTCTGCAGCTTCTTTCTTCACGTTTCAGCAGCTAGCACGCTCTCCGTGTGCAGGAAAAACGGCTGAGGCTTCCTTGCCGGAGAAGCGGCACCTTCGCCGGCAGAGAGCATCCTGCCGGCCGCGGTGCGCTCCGGAGCGGGGGCTTGTGCCGAAAGAGGCCGGGAACAGGCGCTTACCTTCGGACAGCTCCGGATGCCCGTCTAATGCGTCTCTTGTCGCCTACACGGCAGGGAAAAGCTTTTCCACTCTGTCTAGGAAGGAGAAAGTGTGCCAGCACAGCAAATGCCTCCCGGACTTTCCCTGCAATTCGGCAAGTGCTTTGCAGCTTGAAATTGGAAGGAAAGCCTCAGATTTAGCAGCCAGAGCTTCAGGAGGAGCAGCAGCGAGCACAGCATCGCTTTTGCAGCAGCTCCTTCCATGTGCATGTTTTTGGGAGTGGAAAGGCTTGCAGAGTGTTCAAGTAGCTTTTTCTCTCCGCTGGAAAGCTGCAGGCTCAGTGCCAGTGTTCTGCAGCTTCTTTCTTCACGTTTCAGCAGCAAGCACGCTCTCCGTGTGCAGGAGAAGCGGCTGAGGCTTCCTTGCCGGAGAAGCGGCACCCTCGCCGGCAGAGAGCATCCCGCCGGCCGCGGTGCGCTCCGGAGCGGGGGCTTGTGCCGAAAGAGGCCGGCAACAGGCGCTTACCTTCGGACAGCTCCGGATGCTCGTCTAATGCGTCTCTTGTCGCCTACACGGCAGGGAAAAGCTTTTCCACTCTGTCTAGGAAGGAGAAAGTGTGCCAGCACAGCAAATGCCTCCCGGACTTTCCCTGCAATTCGGCAAGTGCTTTGCAGCTTGAAATTGGAAGGAAAGCCTCAGATTTAGCAGCCAGAGCTTCAGGAGGAGCAGCAGCGAGCACAGCATCGCTTTTGCAGCAGCTCCTTCCATGTGCATGTTTTTGGGAGTGGAAAGGCTTGCAGAGTGTTCAAGTAGCTTTTTCTCTCCGCTGGAAAGCTGCACGCTCAGTGCCAGTGTTCTGCAGCTTCTTTCTTCACGTTTCAGCAGCTAGCACGCTCTCCGTGTGCAGGAGAAGCGGCTGAGGCTTCCTTGCCGGAGAAGCGGCACCTTCGCCGGCAGAGAGCATCCTGCCGGCCGCGGTGCGCTCCGGAGCGGGGGCTTGTGCCGAAAGAGGCCGGCAACAGGCGCTTACCTTCGGACAGCTCCGGATGCCCGTCTAATGCGTCTCTTGTCGCCTACACGGCAGGGAAAAGCTTTTCCACTCTGTCTAGGAAGGAGAAAGTGTGCCAGCACAGCAAATGCCTCCCGGAGTTTCCCTGGAATTCGGCAAGTGCTTTGCAGCTTGAAATTGGAAGGAAAGCCTCAGATTTAGCAGCCAGAGCTTCAGGAGGAGCAGCAGCGAGCACAGCATCGCTTTTGCAGCAGCTCCTTCCATGTGCATGTTTTTGGGAGTGGAAAGGCTTGCAGAGTGTTCAAGTAGCTTTTTCTCTCCGCTGGAAAGCTGCAGGCTCAGTGTCAGTGTTCTGCAGCTTCTTTCTTCACGTTTCAGCAGCTAGCACGCTCTCCGTGTGCAGAAGCGGCTGAGGCTTCCTTGCCGGAGAAGCGGCACCTTCGCCGGCAGAGAGCATCCTGCCGGCCGCGGTGCGCTCCGGAGCGGGGGCTTGTGCCGAAAGAGGCCGGGAACAGGCGCTTACCTTCGGACAGCTCCGGATGCCCGTCTAATGCGTCTCTTGTCGCCTACACGGCAGGGAAAAGCTTTTCCACTCTGTCTAGGAAGGAGAAAGTGTGCCAGCACAGCAAATGCCTCCCGGACTTTCCCTGCAATTCAGCAAGTGCTTTGCAGCTTGAAATTGGAAGGAAAGCCTCAGATTTAGCAGCCAGAGCTTCAGGAGGAGCAGCAGCGAGCACAGCATCGCTTTTGCAGCAGCTCCTTCCATGTGCATGTTTTTGGGAGTGGAAAGGCTTGCAGAGTGTTCAAGTAGCTTTTTCTCTCCGCTGGAAAGCTGCAGGCTCAGTGCCAGTGTTCTGCAGCTTCTTTCTTCACGTTTCAGCAGCTAGCACGCTCTCCGTGTGCAGGAGAAGCGGCTGAGGCTTCCTTGCCGGAGAAGCGGCACCTTCGCCGGCAGAGAGCCTCCGGCCGGCCGCGGTGCGCTCCGGAGCGGGGGCTTGTGCCGAAAGAGGCCGGCAACAGGCGCTTACCTTCGGACAGCTCCGGATGCCCGTCTAATGCGTCTCTTGTCGCCTACACGGCAGGGAAAAGCTTTTCCACTCTGTCTAGGAAGGAGAAAGTGTGCCAGCACAGCAAATGTCTCCCGGACTTTCCCTGCAATTCAGCAAGTGCTTTGCAGCTTGAAATTGGAAGGAAAGCCTCAGATTTAGCAGCCAGAGCTTCAGGAGGAGCAGCAGCGAGCACAGCATCGCTTTTGCAGCAGCTCCTTCCATGTGCATGTTTTTGGGAGTGGAAAGGCTTGCAGAGTGTTCAAGTAGCTTTTTCTCTCCGCTGGAAAGCTGCAGGCTCAGTGCCAGTGTTCTGCAGCTTCTTTCTTCACGTTTCAGCAGCTAGCACGCTCTCCGTGTGCAGGAGAAGCGGCTGAGGCTTCCTTGCCGGAGAAGCGGCACCTTCGCCGGCAGAGAGCATCCTGCCGGCCGCGGTGCGCTCCGGAGCGGGGGCTTGTGCCGAAAGAGGCCGGGAACAGGCGCTTACCTTCGGACAGCTCCGGATGCCCGTCTAATGCGTCTCTTGTCGCCTACACGGCAGGGAAAAGCTTTTCCACTCTGTCTAGGAAGGAGAAAGTGTGCCAGCACAGCAAATGCCTCCCGGACTTTCCCTGCAATTCGGCAAGTGCTTTGCAGCTTGAAATTGGAAGGAAAGCCTCAGATTTAGCAGCCAGAGCTTCAGGAGGAGCAGCAGCGAGCACAGCATCGCTTTTGCAGCAGCTCCTTCCATGTGCATGTTTTTGGGAGTGGAAAGGCTTGCAGAGTGTTCAAGTAGCTTTTTCTCTCCGCTGGAAAGCTGCAGGCTCAGTGCCAGTGTTCTGCAGCTTCTTTCTTCACGTTTCAGCAGCTAGCACGCTCTCCGTGTGCAGGAGAAGCGGCTGAGGCTTCCTTGCCGGAGAAGCGGCACCTTCGCCGGCAGAGAGCATCCTGCCGGCCGCGGTGCGCTCCGGAGCGGGGGCTTGTGCCGAAAGAGGCCGGGAACAGGCGCTTACCTTCGGACAGCTCCGGATGCCCGTCTAATGCGTCTCTTGTCGCCTAGACGGCAGGGAAAAGCTTTTCCACTCTGTCTAGGAAGGAGAAAGTGTGCCAGCACAGCAAATGCCTCCCGGACTTTCCCTGCAATTCGGCAAGTGCTTTGCAGCTTGAAATTGGAAGGAAAGCCTCAGATTTAGCAGCCAGAGCTTCAGGAGGAGCAGCAGCGAGCACAGCATCGCTTTTGCAGCAGCTCCTTCCATGTGCATGTTTTTGGGAGTGGAAAGGCTTGCAGAGTGTTCAAGTAGCTTTTTCTCTCCGCTGGAAAGCTGCAGGCTCAGTGCCAGTGTTCTGCAGCTTCTTTCTTCACGTTTCAGCAGCAAGCACGCTCTCCGTGTGCAGGAGAAGCGGCTGAGGCTTCCTTGCCGGAGAAGCGGCACCCTCGCCGGCAGAGAGCATCCCGCCGGCCGCGGTGCGCTCCGGAGCGGGGGCTTGTGCCGAAAGAGGCCGGGAACAGGCGCTTACCTTCGGACAGCTCCGGATGCTCGTCTAATGCGTCTCTTGTCGCCTACACGGCAGGGAAAAGCTTTTCCACTCTGTCTAGGAAGGAGAAAGTGTGCCAGCACAGCAAATGCCTCCCGGACTTTCCCTGCAATTCGGCAAGTGCTTTGCAGCTTGAAATTGGAAGGAAAGCCTCAGATTTAGCAGCCAGAGCTTCAGGAGGAGCAGCAGCGAGCACAGCATCGCTTTTGCAGCAGCTCCTTCCATGTGCATGTTTTTGGGAGTGGAAAGGCTTGCAGAGTGTTCAAGTAGCTTTTTCTCTTCGCTGGAAAGCTGCACGCTCAGTGCCAGTGTTCTGCAGCTTCTTTCTTCACGTTTCAGCAGCTAGCACGCTCTCCGTGTGCAGGAGAAGCGGCTGAGGCTTCCTTGCCGGAGAAGCGGCACCTTCGCCGGCAGAGAGCATCCTGCCGGCCGCGGTGCGCTCCGGAGCGGGGGCTTGTGCCGAAAGAGGCCGGCAACAGGCGCTTACCTTCGGACAGCTCCGGATGCCCGTCTAATGCGTCTCTTGTCGCCTACACGGCAGGGAAAAGCTTTTCCACTCTGTCTAGGAAGGAGAAAGTGTGCCAGCACAGCAAATGCCTCCCGGAGTTTCCCTGGAATTCGGCAAGTGCTTTGCAGCTTGAAATTGGAAGGAAAGCCTCAGATTTAGCAGCCAGAGCTTCAGGAGGAGCAGCAGCGAGCACAGCATCGCTTTTGCAGCAGCTCCTTCCATGTGCATGTTTTTGGGAGTGGAAAGGCTTGCAGAGTGTTCAAGTAGCTTTTTCTCTCCGCTGGAAAGCTGCAGGCTCAGTGTCAGTGTTCTGCAGCTTCTTTCTTCACGTTTCAGCAGCTAGCACGCTCTCCGTGTGCAGGAGAAGCGGCTGAGGCTTCCTTGCCGGAGAAGCGGCACCTTCGCCGGCAGAGAGCATCCTGCCGGCCGCGGTGCGCTCCGGAGCGGGGGCTTGTGCCGAAAGAGGCCGGGAACAGGCGCTTACCTTCGGACAGCTCCGGATGCCCGTCTAATGCGTCTCTTGTCGCCTACACGGCAGGGAAAAGCTTTTCCACTCTGTCTAGGAAGGAGAAAGTGTGCCAGCACAGCAAATGCCTCCCGGACTTTCCCTGCAATTCAGCAAGTGCTTTGCAGCTTGAAATTGGAAGGAAAGCCTCAGATTTAGCAGCCAGAGCTTCAGGAGGAGCAGCAGCGAGCACAGCATCGCTTTTGCAGCAGCTCCTTCCATGTGCATGTTTTTGGGAGTGGAAAGGCTTGCAGAGTGTTCAAGTAGCTTTTTCTCTCCGCTGGAAAGCTGCAGGCTCAGTGCCAGTGTTCTGCAGCTTCTTTCTTCACGTTTCAGCAGCTAGCACGCTCTCCGTGTGCAGGAGAAGCGGCTGAGGCTTCCTTGCCGGAGAAGCGGCACCTTCGCCGGCAGAGAGCCTCCGGCCGGCCGCGGTGCGCTCCGGAGCGGGGGCTTGTGCCGAAAGAGGCCGGCAACAGGCGCTTACCTTCGGACAGCTCCGGATGCCCGTCTAATGCGTCTCTTGTCGCCTACACGGCAGGGAAAAGCTTTTCCACTCTGTCTAGGAAGGAGAAAGTGTGCCAGCACAGCAAATGCCTCCCGGAGTTTCCCTGGAATTCGGCAAGTGCTTTGCAGCTTGAAATTGGAAGGAAAGCCTCAGATTTAGCAGCCAGAGCTTCAGGAGGAGCAGCAGCGAGCACAGCATCGCTTTTGCAGCAGCTCCTTCCATGTGCATGTTTTTGGGAGTGGAAAGGCTTGCAGAGTGTTCAAGTAGCTTTTTCTCTCCGCTGGAAAGCTGCAGGCTCAGTGTCAGTGTTCTGCAGCTTCTTTCTTCACGTTTCAGCAGCTAGCACGCTCTCCGTGTGCAGGAGAAGCGGCTGAGGCTTCCTTGCCGGAGAAGCGGCACCTTCGCCGGCAGAGAGCATCCTGCCGGCCGCGGTGCGCTCCGGAGCGGGGGCTTGTGCCGAAAGAGGCCGGGAACAGGCGCTTACCTTCGGACAGCTCCGGATGCCCGTCTAATGCGTCTCTTGTCGCCTACACGGCAGGGAAAAGCTTTTCCACTCTGTCTAGGAAGGAGAAAGTGTGCCAGCACAGCAAATGCCTCCCGGACTTTCCCTGCAATTCAGCAAGTGCTTTGCAGCTTGAAATTGGAAGGAAAGCCTCAGATTTAGCAGCCAGAGCTTCAGGAGGAGCAGCAGCGAGCACAGCATCGCTTTTGCAGCAGCTCCTTCCATGTGCATGTTTTTGGGAGTGGAAAGGCTTGCAGAGTGTTCAAGTAGCTTTTTCTCTCCGCTGGAAAGCTGCAGGCTCAGTGCCAGTGTTCTGCAGCTTCTTTCTTCACGTTTCAGCAGCTAGCACGCTCTCCGTGTGCAGGAGAAGCGGCTGAGGCTTCCTTGCCGGAGAAGCGGCACCTTCGCCGGCAGAGAGCCTCCGGCCGGCCGCGGTGCGCTCCGGAGCGGGGGCTTGTGCCGAAAGAGGCCGGCAACAGGCGCTTACCTTCGGACAGCTCCGGATGCCCGTCTAATGCGTCTCTTGTCGCCTACACGGCAGGGAAAAGCTTTTCCACTCTGTCTAGGAAGGAGAAAGTGTGCCAGCACAGCAAATGTCTCTCGGACTTTCCCTGCAATTCAGCAAGTGCTTTGCAGCTTGAAATTGGAAGGAAAGCCTCAGATTTAGCAGCCAGAGCTTCAGGAGGAGCAGCAGCGAGCACAGCATCGCTTTTGCAGCAGCTCCTTCCATGTGCATGTTTTTGGGAGTGGAAAGGCTTGCAGAGTGTTCAAGTAGCTTTTTCTCTCCGCTGGAAAGCTGCAGGCTCAGTGCCAGTGTTCTGCAGCTTCTTTCTTCACGTTTCAGCAGCTAGCACGCTCTCCGTGTGCAGGAGAAGCGGCTGAGGCTTCCTTGCCGGAGAAGCGGCACCTTCGCCGGCAGAGAGCATCCTGCCGGCCGCGGTGCGCTCCGGAGCGGGGGCTTGTGCCGAAAGAGGCCGGCAACAGGCGCTTACCTTCGGACAGCTCCGGATGCCCGTCTAATGCGTCTCTTGTCGCCTACACGGCAGGGAAAAGCTTTTCCACTCTGTCTAGGAAGGAGAAAGTGTGCCAGCACAGCAAATGCCTCCCGGACTTTCCCTGCAATTCGGCAAGTGCTTTGCAGCTTGAAATTGGAAGGAAAGCCTCAGATTTAGCAGCCAGAGCTTCAGGAGGAGCAGCAGCGAGCACAGCATCGCTTTTGCAGCAGCTCCTTCCATGTGCATGTTTTTGGGAGTGGAAAGGCTTGCAGAGTGTTCAAGTAGCTTTTTCTCTCCGCTGGAAAGCTGCAGGCTCAGTGCCAGTGTTCTGCAGCTTCTTTCTTCACGTTTCAGCAGCTAGCACGCTCTCCGTGTGCAGGAGAAGCGGGAGAGGCTTCCTTGCCGGAGAAGCGGCACCTTCGCCGGCAGAGAGCCTCCGGCCGGCCGCGGTGCGCTCCGGAGCGGGGGCTTGTGCCGAAAGAGGCCGGCAACAGGCGCTTACCTTCGGACAGCTCCGGATGCCCGTCTAATGCGTCTCTTGTCGCCTACACGGCAGGGAAAAGCTTTTCCACTCTGTCTAGGAAGGAGAAAGTGTGCCAGCACAGCAAATGCCTCCCGGACTTTCCCTGCAATTCAGCAAGTGCTTTGCAGCTTGAAATTGGAAGGAAAGCCTCAGATTTAGCAGCCAGAGCTTCAGGAGGAGCAGCAGCGAGCACAGCATCGCTTTTGCAGCAGCTCCTTCCATGTGCATGTTTTTGGGAGTGGAAAGGCTTGCAGAGTGTTCAAGTAGCTTTTTCTCTCCGCTGGAAAGCTGCAGGCTCAGTGCCAGTGTTCTGCAGCTTCTTTCTTCACGTTTCAGCAGCTAGCACGCTCTCCGTGTGCAGGAGAAGCGGCTGAGGCTTCCTTGCCGGAGAAGCGGCACCTTCGCCGGCAGAGAGCATCCTGCCGGCCGCGGTGCGCTCCGGAGCGGGGGCTTGTGCCGAAAGAGGCCGGGAACAGGCGCTTACCTTCGGACAGCTCCGGATGCCCGTCTAATGCGTCTCTTGTCGCCTACACGGCAGGGAAAAGCTTTTCCACTCTGTCTAGGAAGGAGAAAGTGTGCCAGCACAGCAAATGCCTCCCGGACTTTCCCTGCAATTCGGCAAGTGCTTTGCAGCTTGAAATTGGAAGGAAAGCCTCAGATTTAGCAGCCAGAGCTTCAGGAGGAGCAGCAGCGAGCACAGCATCGCTTTTGCAGCAGCTCCTTCCATGTGCATGTTTTTGGGAGTGGAAAGGCTTGCAGAGTGTTCAAGTAGCTTTTTCTCTCCGCTGGAAAGCTGCAGGCTCAGTGCCAGTGTTCTGCAGCTTCTTTCTTCACGTTTCAGCAGCAAGCACGCTCTCCGTGTGCAGGAGAAGCGGCTGAGGCTTCCTTGCCGGAGAAGCGGCACCCTCGCCGGCAGAGAGCATCCCGCCGGCCGCGGTGCGCTCCGGAGCGGGGGCTTGTGCCGAAAGAGGCCGGGAACAGGCGCTTACCTTCGGACAGCTCCGGATGCTCGTCTAATGCGTCTCTTGTCGCCTACACGGCAGGGAAAAGCTTTTCCACTCTGTCTAGGAAGGAGAAAGTGTGCCAGCACAGCAAATGCCTCCCGGACTTTCCCTGCAATTCGGCAAGTGCTTTGCAGCTTGAAATTGGAAGGAAAGCCTCAGATTTAGCAGCCAGAGCTTCAGGAGGAGCAGCAGCGAGCACAGCATCGCTTTTGCAGCAGCTCCTTCCATGTGCATGTTTTTGGGAGTGGAAAGGCTTGCAGAGTGTTCAAGTAGCTTTTTCTCTTCGCTGGAAAGCTGCACGCTCAGTGCCAGTGTTCTGCAGCTTCTTTCTTCACGTTTCAGCAGCTAGCACGCTCTCCGTGTGCAGGAGAAGCGGCTGAGGCTTCCTTGCCGGAGAAGCGGCACCTTCGCCGGCAGAGAGCATCCTGCCGGCCGCGGTGCGCTCCGGAGCGGGGGCTTGTGCCGAAAGAGGCCGGCAACAGGCGCTTACCTTCGGACAGCTCCGGATGCCCGTCTAATGCGTCTCTTGTCGCCTACACGGCAGGGAAAAGCTTTTCCACTCTGTCTAGGAAGGAGAAAGTGTGCCAGCACAGCAAATGCCTCCCGGAGTTTCCCTGGAATTCGGCAAGTGCTTTGCAGCTTGAAATTGGAAGGAAAGCCTCAGATTTAGCAGCCAGAGCTTCAGGAGGAGCAGCAGCGAGCACAGCATCGCTTTTGCAGCAGCTCCTTCCATGTGCATGTTTTTGGGAGTGGAAAGGCTTGCAGAGTGTTCAAGTAGCTTTTTCTCTCCGCTGGAAAGCTGCAGGCTCAGTGTCAGTGTTCTGCAGCTTCTTTCTTCACGTTTCAGCAGCTAGCACGCTCTCCGTGTGCAGGAGAAGCGGCTGAGGCTTCCTTGCCGGAGAAGCGGCACCTTCGCCGGCAGAGAGCATCCTGCCGGCCGCGGTGCGCTCCGGAGCGGGGGCTTGTGCCGAAAGAGGCCGGGAACAGGCGCTTACCTTCGGACAGCTCCGGATGCCCGTCTAATGCGTCTCTTGTCGCCTACACGGCAGGGAAAAGCTTTTCCACTCTGTCTAGGAAGGAGAAAGTGTGCCAGCACAGCAAATGCCTCCCGGACTTTCCCTGCAATTCAGCAAGTGCTTTGCAGCTTGAAATTGGAAGGAAAGCCTCAGATTTAGCAGCCAGAGCTTCAGGAGGAGCAGCAGCGAGCACAGCATCGCTTTTGCAGCAGCTCCTTCCATGTGCATGTTTTTGGGAGTGGAAAGGCTTGCAGAGTGTTCAAGTAGCTTTTTCTCTCCGCTGGAAAGCTGCAGGCTCAGTGCCAGTGTTCTGCAGCTTCTTTCTTCACGTTTCAGCAGCTAGCACGCTCTCCGTGTGCAGGAGAAGCGGCTGAGGCTTCCTTGCCGGAGAAGCGGCACCTTCGCCGGCAGAGAGCCTCCGGCCGGCCGCGGTGCGCTCCGGAGCGGGGGCTTGTGCCGAAAGAGGCCGGCAACAGGCGCTTACCTTCGGACAGCTCCGGATGCCCGTCTAATGCGTCTCTTGTCGCCTACACGGCAGGGAAAAGCTTTTCCACTCTGTCTAGGAAGGAGAAAGTGTGCCAGCACAGCAAATGTCTCTCGGACTTTCCCTGCAATTCAGCAAGTGCTTTGCAGCTTGAAATTGGAAGGAAAGCCTCAGATTTAGCAGCCAGAGCTTCAGGAGGAGCAGCAGCGAGCACAGCATCGCTTTTGCAGCAGCTCCTTCCATGTGCATGTTTTTGGGAGTGGAAAGGCTTGCAGAGTGTTCAAGTAGCTTTTTCTCTCCGCTGGAAAGCTGCAGGCTCAGTGCCAGTGTTCTGCAGCTTCTTTCTTCACGTTTCAGCAGCTAGCACGCTCTCCGTGTGCAGGAGAAGCGGCTGAGGCTTCCTTGCCGGAGAAGCGGCACCTTCGCCGGCAGAGAGCATCCTGCCGGCCGCGGTGCGCTCCGGAGCGGGGGCTTGTGCCGAAAGAGGCCGGGAACAGGCGCTTACCTTCGGACAGCTCCGGATGCCCGTCTAATGCGTCTCTTGTCGCCTACACGGCAGGGAAAAGCTTTTCCACTCTGTCTAGGAAGGAGAAAGTGTGCCAGCACAGCAAATGCCTCCCGGACTTTCCCTGCAATTCGGCAAGTGCTTTGCAGCTTGAAATTGGAAGGAAAGCCTCAGATTTAGCAGCCAGAGCTTCAGGAGGAGCAGCAGCGAGCACAGCATCGCTTTTGCAGCAGCTCCTTCCATGTGCATGTTTTTGGGAGTGGAAAGGCTTGCAGAGTGTTCAAGTAGCTTTTTCTCTCCGCTGGAAAGCTGCAGGCTCAGTGCCAGTGTTCTGCAGCTTCTTTCTTCACGTTTCAGCAGCTAGCACGCTCTCCGTGTGCAGGAGAAGCGGGAGAGGCTTCCTTGCCGGAGAAGCGGCACCTTCGCCGGCAGAGAGCCTCCGGCCGGCCGCGGTGCGCTCCGGAGCGGGGGCTTGTGCCGAAAGAGGCCGGCAACAGGCGCTTACCTTCGGACAGCTCCGGATGCCCGTCTAATGCGTCTCTTGTCGCCTACACGGCAGGGAAAAGCTTTTCCACTCTGTCTAGGAAGGAGAAAGTGTGCCAGCACAGCAAATGCCTCCCGGACTTTCCCTGCAATTCAGCAAGTGCTTTGCAGCTTGAAATTGGAAGGAAAGCCTCAGATTTAGCAGCCAGAGCTTCAGGAGGAGCAGCAGCGAGCACAGCATCGCTTTTGCAGCAGCTCCTTCCATGTGCATGTTTTTGGGAGTGGAAAGGCTTGCAGAGTGTTCAAGTAGCTTTTTCTCTCCGCTGGAAAGCTGCAGGCTCAGTGCCAGTGTTCTGCAGCTTCTTTCTTCACGTTTCAGCAGCTAGCACGCTCTCCGTGTGCAGGAGAAGCGGCTGAGGCTTCCTTGCCGGAGAAGCGGCACCTTCGCCGGCAGAGAGCATCCTGCCGGCCGCGGTGCGCTCCGGAGCGGGGGCTTGTGCCGAAAGAGGCCGGCAACAGGCGCTTACCTTCGGACAGCTCCGGATGCCCGTCTAATGCGTCTCTTGTCGCCTACACGGCAGGGAAAAGCTTTTCCACTCTGTCTAGGAAGGAGAAAGTGTGCCAGCACAGCAAATGCCTCCCGGACTTTCCCTGCAATTCGGCAAGTGCTTTGCAGCTTGAAATTGGAAGGAAAGCCTCAGATTTAGCAGCCAGAGCTTCAGGAGGAGCAGCAGCGAGCACAGCATCGCTTTTGCAGCAGCTCCTTCCATGTGCATGTTTTTGGGAGTGGAAAGGCTTGCAGAGTGTTCAAGTAGCTTTTTCTCTCCGCTGGAAAGCTGCAGGCTCAGTGCCAGTGTTCTGCAGCTTCTTTCTTCACGTTTCAGCAGCAAGCACGCTCTCCGTGTGCAGGAGAAGCGGCTGAGGCTTCCTTGCCGGAGAAGCGGCACCCTCGCCGGCAGAGAGCATCCCGCCGGCCGCGGTGCGCTCCGGAGCGGGGGCTTGTGCCGAAAGAGGCCGGCAACAGGCGCTTACCTTCGGACAGCTCCGGATGCTCGTCTAATGCGTCTCTTGTCGCCTACACGGCAGGGAAAAGCTTTTCCACTCTGTCTAGGAAGGAGAAAGTGTGCCAGCACAGCAAATGCCTCCCGGACTTTCCCTGCAATTCAGCAAGTGCTTTGCAGCTTGAAATTGGAAGGAAAGCCTCAGATTTAGCAGCCAGAGCTTCAGGAGGAGCAGCAGCGAGCACAGCATCGCTTTTGCAGCAGCTCCTTCCATGTGCATGTTTTTGGGAGTGGAAAGGCTTGCAGAGTGTTCAAGTAGCTTTTTCTCTCCGCTGGAAAGCTGCACGCTCAGTGCCAGTGTTCTGCAGCTTCTTTCTTCACGTTTCAGCAGCTAGCACGCTCTCCGTGTGCAGGAGAAGCGGCTGAGGCTTCCTTGCCGGAGAAGCGGCACCTTCGCCGGCAGAGAGCATCCTGCCGGCCGCGGTGCGCTCCGGAGCGGGGGCTTGTGCCGAAAGAGGCCGGCAACAGGCGCTTACCTTCGGACAGCTCCGGATGCCCGTCTAATGCGTCTCTTGTCGCCTACACGGCAGGGAAAAGCTTTTCCACTCTGTCTAGGAAGGAGAAAGTGTGCCAGCACAGCAAATGCCTCCCGGAGTTTCCCTGGAATTCGGCAAGTGCTTTGCAGCTTGAAATTGGAAGGAAAGCCTCAGATTTAGCAGCCAGAGCTTCAGGAGGAGCAGCAGCGAGCACAGCATCGCTTTTGCAGCAGCTCCTTCCATGTGCATGTTTTTGGGAGTGGAAAGGCTTGCAGAGTGTTCAAGTAGCTTTTTCTCTCCGCTGGAAAGCTGCAGGCTCAGTGTCAGTGTTCTGCAGCTTCTTTCTTCACGTTTCAGCAGCTAGCACGCTCTCCGTGTGCAGGAGAAGCGGCTGAGGCTTCCTTGCCGGAGAAGCGGCACCTTCGCCGGCAGAGAGCATCCTGCCGGCCGCGGTGCGCTCCGGAGCGGGGGCTTGTGCCGAAAGAGGCCGGGAACAGGCGCTTACCTTCGGACAGCTCCGGATGCCCGTCTAATGCGTCTCTTGTCGCCTACACGGCAGGGAAAAGCTTTTCCACTCTGTCTAGGAAGGAGAAAGTGTGCCAGCACAGCAAATGCCTCCCGGACTTTCCCTGCAATTCAGCAAGTGCTTTGCAGCTTGAAATTGGAAGGAAAGCCTCAGATTTAGCAGCCAGAGCTTCAGGAGGAGCAGCAGCGAGCACAGCATCGCTTTTGCAGCAGCTCCTTCCATGTGCATGTTTTTGGGAGTGGAAAGGCTTGCAGAGTGTTCAAGTAGCTTTTTCTCTCCGCTGGAAAGCTGCAGGCTCAGTGCCAGTGTTCTGCAGCTTCTTTCTTCACGTTTCAGCAGCTAGCACGCTCTCCGTGTGCAGGAGAAGCGGCTGAGGCTTCCTTGCCGGAGAAGCGGCACCTTCGCCGGCAGAGAGCATCCTGCCGGCCGCGGTGCGCTCCGGAGCGGGGGCTTGTGCCGAAAGAGGCCGGGAACAGGCGCTTACCTTCGGACAGCTCCGGATGCCCGTCTAATGCGTCTCTTGTCGCCTACACGGCAGGGAAAAGCTTTTCCACTCTGTCTAGGAAGGAGAAAGTGTGCCAGCACAGCAAATGCCTCCCGGACTTTCCCTGCAATTCGGCAAGTGCTTTGCAGCTTGAAATTGGAAGGAAAGCCTCAGATTTAGCAGCCAGAGCTTCAGGAGGAGCAGCAGCGAGCACAGCATCGCTTTTGCAGCAGCTCCTTCCATGTGCATGTTTTTGGGAGTGGAAAGGCTTGCAGAGTGTTCAAGTAGCTTTTTCTCTCCGCTGGAAAGCTGCAGGCTCAGTGCCAGTGTTCTGCAGCTTCTTTCTTCACGTTTCAGCAGCTAGCACGCTCTCCGTGTGCAGGAGAAGCGGGAGAGGCTTCCTTGCCGGAGAAGCGGCACCTTCGCCGGCAGAGAGCCTCCGGCCGGCCGCGGTGCGCTCCGGAGCGGGGGCTTGTGCCGAAAGAGGCCGGCAACAGGCGCTTACCTTCGGACAGCTCCGGATGCCCGTCTAATGCGTCTCTTGTCGCCTACACGGCAGGGAAAAGCTTTTCCACTCTGTCTAGGAAGGAGAAAGTGTGCCAGCACAGCAAATGCCTCCCGGACTTTCCCTGCAATTCAGCAAGTGCTTTGCAGCTTGAAATTGGAAGGAAAGCCTCAGATTTAGCAGCCAGAGCTTCAGGAGGAGCAGCAGCGAGCACAGCATCGCTTTTGCAGCAGCTCCTTCCATGTGCATGTTTTTGGGAGTGGAAAGGCTTGCAGAGTGTTCAAGTAGCTTTTTCTCTCCGCTGGAAAGCTGCAGGCTCAGTGCCAGTGTTCTGCAGCTTCTTTCTTCACGTTTCAGCAGCTAGCACGCTCTCCGTGTGCAGGAGAAGCGGCTGAGGCTTCCTTGCCGGAGAAGCGGCACCTTCGCCGGCAGAGAGCATCCTGCCGGCCGCGGTGCGCTCCGGAGCGGGGGCTTGTGCCGAAAGAGGCCGGCAACAGGCGCTTACCTTCGGACAGCTCCGGATGCCCGTCTAATGCGTCTCTTGTCGCCTACACGGCAGGGAAAAGCTTTTCCACTCTGTCTAGGAAGGAGAAAGTGTGCCAGCACAGCAAATGCCTCCCGGACTTTCCCTGCAATTCAGCAAGTGCTTTGCAGCTTGAAATTGGAAGGAAAGCCTCAGATTTAGCAGCCAGAGCTTCAGGAGGAGCAGCAGCGAGCACAGCATCGCTTTTGCAGCAGCTCCTTCCATGTGCATGTTTTTGGGAGTTGAAAGGCTTGCAGAGTGTTCAAGTAGCTTTTTCTCTCCGCTGGAAAGCTGCAGGCTCAGTGCCAGTGTTCTGCAGCTTCTTTCTTCACGTTTCAGCAGCTAGCACGCTCTCCGTGTGCAGGAGAAGCGGGAGAGGCTTCCTTGCCGGAGAAGCGGCACCCTCGCCGGCAGAGAGCATCCCGCCGGCCGCGGTGCGCTCCGGAGCGGGGGCTTGTGCCGAAAGAGGCCGGGAACAGGCGCTTACCTTCGGACAGCTCCGGATGCCCGTCTAATGCGTCTCTTGTCGCCTACACGGCAGGGAAAAGCTTTTCCACTCTGTCTAGGAAGGAGAAAGTGTGCCAGCACAGCAAATGCCTCCCGGACTTTCCCTGCAATTCGGCAAGTGCTTTGCAGCTTGAAATTGGAAGGAAAGCCTCAGATTTAGCAGCCAGAGCTTCAGGAGGAGCAGCAGCGAGCACAGCATCGCTTTTGCAGCAGCTCCTTCCATGTGCATGTTTTTGGGAGTGGAAAGGCTTGCAGAGTGTTCAAGTAGCTTTTTCTCTCCGCTGGAAAGCTGCACGCTCAGTGCCAGTGTTCTGCAGCTTCTTTCTTCACGTTTCAGCAGCTAGCACGCTCTCCGTGTGCAGGAGAAGCGGCTGAGGCTTCCTTGCCGGAGAAGCGGCACCTTCGCCGGCAGAGAGCATCCTGCCGGCCGCGGTGCGCTCCGGAGCGGGGGCTTGTGCCGAAAGAGGCCGGCAACAGGCGCTTACCTTCGGACAGCTCCGGATGCCCGTCTAATGCGTCTCTTGTCGCCTACACGGCAGGGAAAAGCTTTTCCACTCTGTCTAGGAAGGAGAAAGTGTGCCAGCACAGCAAATGCCTCCCGGAGTTTCCCTGGAATTCGGCAAGTGCTTTGCAGCTTGAAATTGGAAGGAAAGCCTCAGATTTAGCAGCCAGAGCTTCAGGAGGAGCAGCAGCGAGCACAGCATCGCTTTTGCAGCAGCTCCTTCCATGTGCATGTTTTTGGGAGTGGAAAGGCTTGCAGAGTGTTCAAGTAGCTTTTTCTCTCCGCTGGAAAGCTGCAGGCTCAGTGTCAGTGTTCTGCAGCTTCTTTCTTCACGTTTCAGCAGCTAGCACGCTCTCCGTGTGCAGGAGAAGCGGCTGAGGCTTCCTTGCCGGAGAAGCGGCACCTTCGCCGGCAGAGAGCATCCTGCCGGCCGCGGTGCGCTCCGGAGCGGGGGCTTGTGCCGAAAGAGGCCGGGAACAGGCGCTTACCTTCGGACAGCTCCGGATGCCCGTCTAATGCGTCTCTTGTCGCCTACACGGCAGGGAAAAGCTTTTCCACTCTGTCTAGGAAGGAGAAAGTGTGCCAGCACAGCAAATGCCTCCCGGACTTTCCCTGCAATTCAGCAAGTGCTTTGCAGCTTGAAATTGGAAGGAAAGCCTCAGATTTAGCAGCCAGAGCTTCAGGAGGAGCAGCAGCGAGCACAGCATCGCTTTTGCAGCAGCTCCTTCCATGTGCATGTTTTTGGGAGTGGAAAGGCTTGCAGAGTGTTCAAGTAGCTTTTTCTCTCCGCTGGAAAGCTGCAGGCTCAGTGCCAGTGTTCTGCAGCTTCTTTCTTCACGTTTCAGCAGCTAGCACGCTCTCCGTGTGCAGGAGAAGCGGCTGAGGCTTCCTTGCCGGAGAAGCGGCACCTTCGCCGGCAGAGAGCATCCTGCCGGCCGCGGTGCGCTCCGGAGCGGGGGCTTGTGCCGAAAGAGGCCGGCAACAGGCGCTTACCTTCGGACAGCTCCGGATGCCCGTCTAATGCGTCTCTTGTCGCCTACACGGCAGGGAAAAGCTTTTCCACTCTGTCTAGGAAGGAGAAAGTGTGCCAGCACAGCAAATGCCTCCCGGACTTTCCCTGCAATTCAGCAAGTGCTTTGCAGCTTGAAATTGGAAGGAAAGCCTCAGATTTAGCAGCCAGAGCTTCAGGAGGAGCAGCAGCGAGCACAGCATCGCTTTTGCAGCAGCTCCTTCCATGTGCATGTTTTTGGGAGTGGAAAGGCTTGCAGAGTGTTCAAGTAGCTTTTTCTCTCCGCTGGAAAGCTGCAGGCTCAGTGCCAGTGTTCTGCAGCTTCTTTCTTCACGTTTCAGCAGCTAGCACGCTCTCCGTGTGCAGGAGAAGCGGGAGAGGCTTCCTTGCCGGAGAAGCGGCACCTTCGCCGGCAGAGAGCATCCCGCCGGCCGCGGTGCGCTCCGGAGCGGGGGCTTGTGCCGAAAGAGGCCGGCAACAGGCGCTTACCTTCGGACAGCTCCGGATGCCCGTCTAATGCGTCTCTTGTCGCCTACACGGCAGGGAAAAGCTTTTCCACTCTGTCTAGGAAGGAGAAAGTGTGCCAGCACAGCAAATGCCTCCCGGACTTTCCCTGCAATTCAGCAAGTGCTTTGCAGCTTGAAATTGGAAGGAAAGCCTCAGATTTAGCAGCCAGAGCTTCAGGAGGAGCAGCAGCGAGCACAGCATCGCTTTTGCAGCAGCTCCTTCCATGTGCATGTTTTTGGGAGTGGAAAGGCTTGCAGAGTGTTCAAGTAGCTTTTTCTCTCCGCTGGAAAGCTGCACGCTCAGTGCCAGTGTTCTGCAGCTTCTTTCTTCACGTTTCAGCAGCTAGCACGCTCTCCGTGTGCAGGAGAAGCGGCTGAGGCTTCCTTGCCGGAGAAGCGGCACCTTCGCCGGCAGAGAGCATCCCGCCGGCCGCGGTGCGCTCCGGAGCGGGGGCTTGTGCCGAAAGAGGCCGGGAACAGGCGCTTACCTTCGGACAGCTCCGGATGCCCGTCTAATGCGTCTCTTGTCGCCTACACGGCAGGGAAAAGCTTTTCCACTCTGTCTAGGAAGGAGAAAGTGTGCCAGCACAGCAAATGCCTCCCGGACTTTCCCTGCAATTCAGCAAGTGCTTTGCAGCTTGAAATTGGAAGGAAAGCCTCAGATTTAGCAGCCAGAGCTTCAGGAGGAGCAGCAGCGAGCACAGCATCGCTTTTGCAGCAGCTCCTTCCATGTGCATGTTTTTGGGAGTGGAAAGGCTTGCAGAATGTTCAAGTAGCTTTTTCTCTCCGCTGGAAAGCTGCACGCTCAGTGCCAGTGTTCTGCAGCTTCTTTCTTCACGTTTCAGCAGCTAGCACGCTCTCCGTGTGCAGGAGAAGCGGGAGAGGCTTCCTTGCCGGAGAAGCGGCACCTTCGCCGGCAGAGAGCATCCCGCCGGCCGCGGTGCGCTCCGGAGCGGGGGCTTGTGCCGAAAGAGGCCGGCAACAGGCGCTTACCTTCGGACAGCTCCGGATGCCCGTCTAATGCGTCTCTTGTCGCCTACACGGCAGGGAAAAGCTTTTCCACTCTGTCTAGGAAGGAGAAAGTGTGCCAGCACAGCAAATGCCTCCCGGACTTTCCCTGCAATTCAGCAAGTGCTTTGCAGCTTGAAATTGGAAGGAAAGCCTCAGATTTAGCAGCCAGAGCTTCAGGAGGAGCAGCAGCGAGCACAGCATCGCTTTTGCAGCAGCTCCTTCCATGTGCATGTTTTTGGGAGTGGAAAGGCTTGCAGAGTGTTCAAGTAGCTTTTTCTCTCCGCTGGAAAGCTGCACGCTCAGTGCCAGTGTTCTGCAGCTTCTTTCTTCACGTTTCAGCAGCTAGCACGCTCTCCGTGTGCAGGAGAAGCGGCTGAGGCTTCCTTGCCGGAGAAGCGGCACCTTCGCCGGCAGAGAGCATCCCGCCGGCCGCGGTGCGCTCCGGAGCGGGGGCTTGTGCCGAAAGAGGCCGGGAACAGGCGCTTACCTTCGGACAGCTCCGGATGCCCGTCTAATGCGTCTCTTGTCGCCTACACGGCAGGGAAAAGCTTTTCCACTCTGTCTAGGAAGGAGAAAGTGTGCCAGCACAGCAAATGCCTCCCGGACTTTCCCTGCAATTCGGCAAGTGCTTTGCAGCTTGAAATTGGAAGGAAAGCCTCAGATTTAGCAGCCAGAGCTTCAGGAGGAGCAGCAGCGAGCACAGCATCGCTTTTGCAGCAGCTCCTTCCATGTGCATGTTTTTGGGAGTGGAAAGGCTTGCAGAGTGTTCAAGTAGCTTTTTCTCTCCGCTGGAAAGCTGCACGCTCAGTGCCAGTGTTCTGCAGCTTCTTTCTTCACGTTTCAGCAGCTAGCACGCTCTCCGTGTGCAGGAGAAGCGGCTGAGGCTTCCTTGCCGGAGAAGCGGCACCTTCGCCGGCAGAGAGCATCCTGCCGGCCGCGGTGCGCTCCGGAGCGGGGGCTTGTGCCGAAAGAGGCCGGGAACAGGCGCTTACCTTCGGACAGCTCCGGATGCCCGTCTAATGCGTCTCTTGTCGCCTACACGGCAGGGAAAAGCTTTTCCACTCTGTCTAGGAAGGAGAAAGTGTGCCAGCACAGCAAATGCCTCCCGGACTTTCCCTGCAATTCGGCAAGTGCTTTGCAGCTTGAAATTGGAAGGAAAGCCTCAGATTTAGCAGCCAGAGCTTCAGGAGGAGCAGCAGCGAGCACAGCATCGCTTTTGCAGCAGCTCCTTCCATGTGCATGTTTTTGGGAGTGGAAAGGCTTGCAGAGTGTTCAAGTAGCTTTTTCTCTCCGCTGGAAAGCTGCAGGCTCAGTGCCAGTGTTCTGCAGCTTCTTTCTTCACGTTTCAGCAGCTAGCACGCTCTCCGTGTGCAGGAGAAGCGGCTGAGGCTTCCTTGCCGGAGAAGCGGCACCTTCGCCGGCAGAGAGCATCCTGCCGGCCGCGGTGCGCTCCGGAGCGGGGGCTTGTGCCGAAAGAGGCCGGGAACAGGCGCTTACCTTCGGACAGCTCCGGATGCCCGTCTAATGCATCTCTTGTCGCCTACACGGCAGGAAAAAGCTTTTCCACTCTGTCTAGGAAGGAGAAACTGTGCCAGCAAAGCAAATGCCAACTTGGTTACAGTAGTGCAAACTTGGTCTAGTTTTAGACTACCAAGTGGGTCCTGAAAACTGATACCCAGAACAGTAGTTTCTGAGTTTTGTTTCCCAGGGAAAAGGCCTGTACAGTGGTTCAGGGTCCTGAAACTTTAAATAGGCGGGTGCCTACTAGAATTCGGCGTCTTGCAGGATACCTCCCAGACGCAATGTGACACCAGTGCCAACTTTGTCTGGTTTGAGAGTGCCCAGTGGGTCCTGAAAATTGACACCCAGAACAGTGGCTTATGAGTTTTGTTTCCCAGGTAAAAGGCCTGTAGAATTGTTCTAGAGCCAGACGACTTATATTGACGTGTGCCTCCTCGTATTTGGCGTGTCGCAGAATGCCTCCAAGATGCAAGCTGGCACCACTGCCAACTTAGGCTGGTTTTAGACTGCCAAGTGCGTCCGCACAACTGACACGCAGAACAGTGTCTTCTGAGTTTTGTTTCCCTGGGAAAAAGCCTGTACATTGGTTCAGGGCCCTGAGGCCTTAAATTTCCGGGTGCCTCCTGGAATTCCGCCTCTAGAAGGATGCCTCCGTGATGCAAGGTGGCATCAGCGCCAACTTGGTCTGGTTTGAGAGTGCAGGATGGGTCCTGAAAACTGACACCCAGAGCAGTGGTTTGTGAGTTTTGTTTCCCAGGGAAAAAGCCTGTAGAATGGTTCAGGAGCCTGAGGCCTTACATTGCCGTGTGACTCCTAGTATTTGGCCTCTCGCAGGATGCCTTGCAGACGCAAGTTGGCACCAATGCCAACTTGTTCTGGTTTGAGAGTGCCAAGTGGGTCCTGAAAACTGACACCCAGAACAGTGGCTTGTGAGTTTTATTTTTCCCAGGTAAAAAGCCTGTACAGTGGTTCAGGGTCCTGAGGCCTTAAATGGCCAGGTGCCTCCTGGAGATCCGCCTCTCGCAGGATGCCTCCCAGATGCAAGGTGGCTCCAGCGCAAACTTGGTCTGGTTTGAGACTGCCAAGTGCGTCCTTAAAACTGACACCCAGAACAGTGGCTTCTGAGTTTTGTTTCCAAGGGAAAAAGCCTGTACATTGGTTCAGATTCCTGAGGCCTTACATTTCAGGGTGCCTCCTGGAATTCGGCCTCTCGCAGGATGCCTCCAAGACGCAAGGTGGCACCGGTGCCCACTAAGTCTGGTTTCAGAGTGCCAAGTGGGTGCTGCAAATTGACACCCAGAACAGTGGCTTCTGAGGTTTGTTTACCAGGGAAAAAGCCTGTACAATGGTTCAGGGTCTGGAGGCCTTAAATTTAAGGGTGCCTCCTGGAATTCAGCCTCCTGCATGATGCCTCCCAGACGAAGGCTGGCAGCAGTGCCAACTTTCGCTGGTTTGAGAGTTCCTAGTGGGTCCTGAAAATTGAAACCCAGAACAGTGGCTTCAGAGTTTTGTTTCCTAGGGAAAAAGCCTGTAGAGTGGTTCAGGGTTTTGAGGCCATAAATGGCCAGGTGCCTCCTGGAATTCAGCGTCTCACAGGATGCCTCCCAGACGCAAAGTGGCACAAGTGCCAACTTGGTCTGGTTTGAGAGTGCCAAGTGGGTGCTGAAAACTGACACCCAGAACAGTGGCTTCTGAGTTTTTTCCTGTGGGCAATAGCCTGTACAGTGGTTCAGGGTCCTGAGGCCTTAAATTTCAGGGTCCCTCCTGGAGATCCGCCTCTCGCACGATGTTCCCCAGACGCTTAGCGGCACCAGTGCCAACTTGGTATGATTTGAGAGTGCCTAGTGGGTCCTGCAAACTGACACCAAGAACAGTGGCTGCTGAGATTTGTTTCCCAGGGAAAAAGCCTGTACAATGGTTCAGGGTCCTGAGGCCTTAAATGGCCAGGTGCCTCCTGGAATTCCGCGTCTCGCAGGATGCCTCCCAGATGCAATGGGACACCAGTGCCAACTTGGTCGTGTTTGAGAGTGCCTAGTGGGTCCTGAAAACTGACACCCAGAACAGTGGTTTGTGAGTTTTGTTTCCCAGGGAAATAGCCTGTACAGTGGTTCAGGGTCCTGAGGCCTTAAATTGCCGGGTGCCTCCAGGAGATCCGCCTCCTGCAGGATTTTCCCAGATGCTATGCGGCAGCATTGCCCATTTAGTCTGGTTTGAGAGTGCCAAGTGGGTCCTGAAAACTGATACCCAGAACAGTGGCTTCTGAGTTTTGTTTCCCAGGGGAATACCCTGTAGAGTGGTTCAGGGTCCTGCCGCGTTAAATTTCCGGGTGCCTCCTGGAATTCGGCCTCTCGCAGGATGCCTCCCAGACGCAAGCTGTCACAAGTGCCAACATGGTCTCGTTTGAGAGTGCCAAGAGGGTCCTGCAAACTGACACTAAGAACAGTGGCTTCTGAGTTTTGTTTCCCAGGGAAAAAGCCTGTACAATGGTTCAGGGTCCTGCGGCCTTAAATTTCCGGGTGCCTCCTTGAATTCCGCCTCACACAGGATGCCTCCCAGATGCAAGGTGGCACCAGTGCCAACTTGGTCTGGTTTGAGAGTGCCTAGTGGGTCCTGAAAACTGACACTAAGAACAGTGGCTTTTGAGTTTTGTTTCCCAGAGAAAAGGCCTGTAGAGTGGTTCAGGGTCCTGAGGCCTTAAATTTCAGGGTCCCTCCTGGAGATCCACGTCTCGCAGGATGTTCCCCAGACGCTTAGAGGCACCAGTGCTAACTTGGTCTGGTTTGAGAGTGCCAAGTGGGTCCTGCAAACTGACACCAAGAACAGTGGCTGCTGAGATTTGTTTCCCAGGGAAAAAGCCTGTACAATGGTTCAGGGTCCTGAGGCCTTAAATGGCCAGGTGCCTCCTGGAATTCCGCGTCTCGCAGGATGCGTTTCAGACGAAGGGTGGCAGCAGTGCCAACTTGGTCTGGTTTGAGAGTGCCAAGTGGGTCCTGAAAATTGACACCCAGAACAGTGGCTTGTGAGTTTTGTTTCCCAGGGAAAAGGCCTGTACACTGGTTGAGGGGACTGAAACTTTAAAAGGCCAGGTGCCTTCTTGAATTCGGCCTCTCGCAGGATGCCTCCCAGACGCAATGTGACACCAGTGCCAACTTGGTCTGGTTTAAGAGTGCAAGTGGGTCCTGAAAACTGACACCCAGAACAGTGGCTTCTGAGTTTTTTTTCTCTGGGCAATAGCCTGTACAGTGGTTCTGGGTCCTGAGGCCTTAAATTTCAGGGTCCCTCCTGGAGATCCGCCTCTCGCAGGATGTTCCCCAGACGCTTAGCGGCACCAGTGCCAACTTGATCTGGTTTGAGAGTGCCTAGTGGGTCCTGCAAACTGACACCAAGAACAGTGGCTGCTGAGATTTGTTTCCCAGGAAAAAAGCCTGTACAATGGTTCAGGGTCCGGAGGCCTTAAATGGCCAGGTGCCTCCTGGAATTCCGCCTCTCGCAGGATGCGTTTAAGACGAAGGGTGGCAGCAGTGCCAACTTGGTCTTGTTTGAGAGTGCCTAGTGGGTCCTGAAAACTGACACCCAGAACAGTGGTTTGTGAATTTTGTTTCCCAGGGAAAAGGCCTGTACAATGGTTCGGGGTCCTGCGGCCTTAAATTGCCGGGTGCCTCCTGGAGATCCGCCTCCTGCAGGATTTTCCCAGATGCTATGCAGCAGCATTGCCCATTTAGTCTGGTTTGAGAGTGTCAAGTGGGTCCTGAAAACTGACACCAAGAACGTTGTCTTCTGAGTTTTGTTTCCCAGGGAAAAAGCCTGTAAAGTGGTTCAGGGTCCTGAGGCCTTAAATTGCCAGGTTCCTCCTGGAATTCGGCCTCTCGCAGGATGCCTCCCAGACACTAAGTGGCACCAGTGCCAACTTCGTCTCGTTTGACAATGCCAAGTGGGTCCTGCAAACTGACACCAAGAACAGTGGCTTGCGAGTTTTGTCTCCCAGGGAAAAAGCCTCTAGAATGTTTCAGGGGCCTGAGGCCTTAAATGGCCAGGTGATTCCTGGAATTCCGCCTCTCGAAGGATGCCTCCCAGACGCAATGTGGCACAAGTGCCAACTTGGGCTGGTTTGAGAGTGCCAAGTGGGTTCTGCAAACTGACACCCAGAACTGTGGCTTCTGAGTTTTGGCTCCCAGGGAAAAAGCCTGTACAGTGGTTCAGGGTCCTGAGGCCTTAAATTTCAGGGTCCCTCCTGGAGATCCGCCTCTCGCAGGATGTTTCCCAGACGCTTAGCGGCACCGGTGCCCACTTAGTCTGGTTTGAGAGTGCCAAGTGGGTGCTGAAAACTGACACCCAGAACAGTGGCTTCTGAGTTTTGTTTCCCAGGGAAAAAGCCTGTACGGTGGTTCAGGATCCTGAGGCCTTAAATTTCAGGGTGCCTAGGTGAATTCCGCCTCTCGCAGGATGCCTCCCAAACACAAGCTGGCACCAATGCATTCTTGGTCTGGTTTGACAGTGCAGAGTGGGTTCTGCAAACTGACACCCAGAACAGTGGCTTCTGAGTTTTTTTTCCCAGGGAAAAAGCCTGTAGAGTGGTTCAGGGTCTTGAGGCCATAAATGGCCAGGTGCCTCCTGGAATTCCGCGTCTCGCAGGATGCGTTTCAGAGGAAGGGTGGCAGCAGTGCCAACTTGGTCTGGTTTGAGAGTGCCAAGTGGGTCCTGAAAATTGACACCCAGAACAGTGGCTTGTGGGTTTTGTTTAACAGGGAAAAGGCCTGTACACTGGTTGAGGGGCCTGAAACTTTAAAAGTCCAGGTGCCTTCTTGAATTCGGCCTCTCGCAGGATGCCTCCCAGACGCAATGTGACACCAGTGCCAACTTGGTCTTGTTTGAGAGTGCCTAGTGGGTCCTGAAAACTGACACCCAGAACAGTGGTTTGTGAGTTTTGTTTCCCAGGGAAAAAGCCTGTACAATGCTTCGGGGTCCTGCGGCCTTAAATTGCCGGGTGCCTCCCGGAGATCCTCCTCCTGCAGGAGTTTCCCAGATGCTATGCGGCAGCATTGCCCATTTAGTCTGGTTTGAGAGTGTCAAGTGGGTCCTGAAAACTGACACCAAGAACGTTGTCTTCTGAGTTTTGTTTCCCAGGGAAAAAGCCTGTAAAGTGGTTCAGGGTCCTGAGGCCTTAAATTGCCAGGTTCCTCCTGGAATTCGGCCTCTCGCAGGATGCCTCCCAGACACTAAGTGGCACCAGTGCCAACTTCGTCTCGTTTGACAATGCCAAGTGGGTCCTGCAAACTGACACCCAGAACAGTGTTTTGTGAGTTTTGTTTCCCAGGGAAAAAGCCTGTAAAGTGGTTCAGGGTCCTGCGGCCTTATATTGCCGGGTGTCTCCTAGAATTCTGCCTCACACAGGATGCCTCCCAGATGCAAGGTGGCACCAGTGCCAACTTGGTCTGGTTTGAGAGTGCCAAGTGGGTCCTGAAAACTGACACTCAGAACAGCGGCTTCTGAGTTTTGTTTCCCAGGGAAAAAGCCTGTAGAGTGGTTCAGGGTCCTGCCGCGTTAAATTTCAGGGTGCCTCCTGGAATTCCGCCTCTCGCAGGATGCCTCCCAGACACAATGTGGCACCCGTGCAAACTTGGTCTGGTTTGGGAGTGTCAAGTGGGACCTGAAAACTGACACCCAGAACAGTGGTTTGTGAATTTTGTTTCCCAGGGAAAAAGCCTGTACAATGGTTCGGGGCCCTGCGGCCTTAAATTGCCGGGTGCCTCCAGGAGATCCGCCTCTTGCAGGATTTTTCCCAGATGCTATGCGGCACCATTGCCCACTTAGTCTGGTTTGAGAGTGTCAAGTGGGTCCTCCAAACTGACACCCAGAACAGTGGCTTCTGAGTTTTGTTTCCCAGGGAAATACCCTGTAGAGTGGTTCAGGGTCCTGCCGCGTTAAATTTCAGGGTGCCTCCTGGAATTCGGCCTCTCGCAGGATGCCTCCCAGACGCAAGCTGTCACAAGTGCCAACATGGTCTCGTTTGAGAGTGCCAAGTGGGTCCTGAAAACTTACACCCAGAACAGTGGCTTCTGAGTTTTGTTTCCCAGGGAAAAACACTGTACAGTGGTTCAGGGTCCTGAGGCCTTAAATGGCCAGGTGCCTCGTCGAATTCCACCTTTCTCAGGATGCCTCCCAGACGCAAGGTGGCACCCGTGCCAACTTGGTCTGGTTTGAGAGTGCCAAGTGGGTCCTGCAAACTGACACTAAGAACAGTGGCTTCTGAGTTTTGTTTCCCAGGGAAATACCCTTTAGAGTGGTTCAGGGTCCTGCGGCCTTAAATTTCCGGGTGCCTCCTTGAATTCCGCCTCACACAGGATGCCTCCCAGATGCAAGGTGGCACCAGTGCCAACTTGGTCTGGTTTGAGAGTGCCTAGTGGGTCCTGAAAACTGACACCCAGAACAGTGGCTTTTGAGTTTTGTTTCCCAGAGAAAAGGCCTGTAGAGTGGTTCAGGGTTCTGAGGCCTTAAATTGCCGGGTCCCTCTTGGAATTCGGCCCCTGCAGGATGTCTTCCAGATGCAAAGTGGCACCCGTGCCAACTTGGTCTGGTTTAAGAGTGCAAGTGGGTCCTGAAAACTGACACCCAGAACAGTGGCTTGTGAGTTTTTTTTCTCTGGGCAATAGCCTGTACAATGGTTCAGGGTCCTGAGGCCTTAAATTTCAGGGTCCCTCCAGGAGATCCGCCTCTTGCAGTATTTTTCCCAGATGCTATGCGGCACCATTGCCCACTTAGTCTGGTTTGAGAGTGTCAAGTGGGTCCTGAAAACTGACACCAAGAACATTGTCTTCTGAGTTTTGCTTCCCAGGGAAAAAGCCTGTAAATTGGTTCAGGGGCCTGAGGCCTTAAATGGCCAAGTTCCTCCTGGAATTCGGCCCCTAGCAGGATGCCTCCCAGACACATAGTGGCACCAGTGCCAACTTTGTCTGGTTTGAGAATGCCAAGTGGGTTCTGCAAACTGACACCCAGAACAGTGGCTTCTGAGTTTTTTTTCCCAGGGAAAAAGCTTGTAGAGTGGTTCAGGGTCTTGAGGCCATAAATGGCCAGGTGCCTCCTGGAATTCCGCGTCTCGCAGGATGCGATTCAGAGGACGGGTGGCAGCAGTGCCAACTTGGTCTGGTTTGAGAGTGCCAAGTGGGTCCTGAAAATTGACACCCAGAACAGTGGCTTGTGAGTTTTGTTTCCCAGGGAAAAGGCCTGTACACTGGTTCAGGGGCCTGAAACTTTAAATGGCCAGGTGCCTTCTTGAATTAGGCCTCTCGCAGGATGCCTCCCAGACGCAATGTGACACCAGTGCCAACTTGGTCTTGTTTGAGAGTGCCTAGTGGGTCCTGAAAACTGACACCCAGAACAGTGGTTTGTGAGTTTTGTTTCCTAGGGAAAAAGCCTGTACAATGGTTCGGGGTCCTGCGGCCTTAAATTGCCGGGTGCCTCCTGGAGATCCGCCTCCTGCAGGATTTTCCCAGATGCTATGCAGCAGCATTGCCCATTTAGTCTGGTTTGAGAGTGTCAAGTGGGTCCTGAAAACTGACACCAAGAACATTGTCTTCTGAGTGTTGTTTCCCAGGGAAAAAGCCTGTAAAGTGGTTCAGGGTCCTGAGGCCTTAAATGGCCAGGTTCCTCCAGGAATTCGGCCTCTCGCAGGATGCCTCGCAGACACTAAGTGGCACCAGTGCCAACTTCGTCTCGTTTGACAATGCCAAGTGGGTCCTGCAAACTGACACCCAGAACAGCGGCTTCTGAGTTTTGTTTCCCAGGGAAAAAGCCTGTACAGTGGTTCAGGGTCCTGAGGCCTTAAATTTCAGGGTGCCTCCTGGAATTCCGCCTCTCGCAGGATGCCTCCCAGACGCAATGTGGCACCCGTGCAAACTTGGTCTGGTTTGGGAGTGTCAAGTGGGTCCTGAAAACTGACACCCAGAACAGTGGTTTGTGAATTTTGTTTCCCAGGGAAAAAGCCTGTACAATGGTTCGGGGCCCTGCGGCCTTAAATTGCCGCGTGCCTCCGGGAGATCCGCCTCTTGCAGGATTTTTCCCAGATGCTATGCGGCACCATTGCCCACTTAGTCTGGTTTGAGAGTGTCAAGTGGGTCCTCCAAACTGACACCCAGAACAGTGGCTTCTGAGTTTTGTTTCCCAGGGAAATACCCTGTAAAGTGGTTCAGGGTCCTGCCGCGTTAAATTTCAGGGTGCCTCCTGGAATTCGGCCTCTCGCAGGATGCCTCCCAGACGCAAGCTGTCACAAGTGCCAACATGGTCTCGTTTGAGAGTGCCAAGTGGGTCCTGCAAACTGACACTAAGAACAGTGGCTTCTGAGTTTTGTTTCGCAGGGAAAAAGCCTGTACAATGGTTCAGGGTCCTGCGGCCTTAAATTTCCGGGTGCCTCCTTGAATTCCGCCTCACACAGGATGCCTCCCAGATGCAAGGTGGCACCAGTGCCAACTTGGTCTGGTTTGAGAGTGCCTAGTGGGTCCTGAAAACTGACACCCAGAACAGTGGCTTTTGAGTTTTGTTTCCCAGAGAAAAGGCCTGTAGAGTGGTTCAGGGTCCTGAGGCCTTAAATTGCCGGGTCCCTCTTGGAATTCGGCCCCTAGCAGGATGCCTTCCAGACGCTTAGAGGCACCAGTGCCAACTTGGTCTGGTTTAAGAGTGCAAGTGGGTCCTGCAAACTGACACCCAGAACAGTGGCTTGTGAGTTTTTTTTCTCTGGGCAATAGCCTGTACAGTGGTTCAGGGTCCTGAGGCCTTAAATTTCAGGGTCCCTCCTGGAGATCCACCTCTCGCAGGATGTTCCCCAGACGCTTAGCGGCACCAGTGCCAACTTGGTCTGGTTTGAGAGTGCCTAGTGGGTCCTGCAAACTGACACCAAGAACAGTGGCTGCTGAGATTTGTTTCCCAGGGAAAAAGCCTCTAGAATGTTTCAGGGGCCTGAGGCCTTAAATGGCCGGGTGATTCCTGGAATTCCGCCTCTCGAAGGATGCCTCTCAGACGCAAGGTGGCTGCAGTGCCAACTTGGGCTGGTTTGAGAGTGCCAAGTGAGTTCTGCAAACTGACACCCAGAACAGTGGCTTTTGAGTTTTGTTTCCCAGAGAAAAGGCCTGTAGAGTGGTTCAGGGTCCTGAGGCCTTAAATTGCCGGGTCCCTCTTGGAATTCGGCCCCTTGCAGGATGCCTTCCAGACGCTTAGAGGCACCAGTGCCAACTTGGTCTGGTTTAAGAGTGCATGTGGGTCCTGCAAACTGACACCCAGAACAGTGGCTTGTGAGTTTTTTTTCTCTGGGCAATAGCCTGTACAGTGGTTCAGGGTCCTGAGGCCTTAAATTTCAGGGTCCCTCCTGGAGATCCACCTCTCGCAGGATGTTCCCCAGACGCTTAGCGGCACCAGTGCCAACTTGGTCTGGTTTGAGAGTGCCTAGTGGGTCCTGCAAACTGACACCAAGAACAGTGGCTGCTGAGATTTGTTTCCCAGGGAAAAAGCCTCTAGAATGTTTCAGGGGCCTGAGGCCTTAAATGGCCGGGTGATTCCTGGAATTCCGCCTCTCGAAGGATGCCTCTCAGACGCAAGGTGGCTGCAGTGCCAACTTGGGCTGGTTTGAGAGTGCCAAGTGAGTTCTGCAAACTGACACCCAGAACTGTGGCTTCTGAGTTTTGGCTCCCAGGGAAAAAGCCTGTACAGTGGTTCAGGGTCCTGAGGCCTTAAATTTCAGGGTGCCTCCTGGAATTCCACCTCTCGCTGGATGCCTCCCAGACGCAATGTGGCACAAGTGCCAACTTGGTCTGGTTTGGGAGTGTCAAGTGGGTCCTGAAAACTGACACCCAGAACAGTGGTTTGTGAGTTTTGTTTCCGAGGGAAATAGCCTGTAGAGTGGTTCAGGGTCCTGAGGCCTTAAATTGCCGGGTGCCTCCAGGAGATCCGCCTCTTGCAGTATTTTTCCCAGACGTTATGCGACACCATTGCCCACTTAGTCTGGTTTGAGAGTGTCAAGTGGGTCCTGAAAACTGACACCAAGAACATTGTCTTCTGAGTTTTGCTTCCCAGGGAAAAAGCCTGTAAAGTGGTTCAGGGTCCTGAGGCCTTAAATGGCCAAGTTCCTCCTGGAATTCGGCCCCTAGCAGGATGCCTCCCAGACACATAGTGGCACCAGTGCCAACTTCATCTCGTTTGAGAATGCCAAGTGGGTCCTGCAAACTGACACCCAGAACAGTGGCTTCTGAGTTTTGTTTCCCAGGGAAAAAGCCTGTACAATGGTTCAGGGTCCTGAGGCCTTAAATTTCAGGGTGCCTAGGTGAATTCCGCCTCTCGCAGGATGTCTCCCAAACACAAGCTGGCACCAATGCATTCTTGGTCTGGTTTGACAGTGCACAGTGGGTCCTGCAAACTGACACCCAGAACAGTGGCTTCTGAGTTTTTTTTCCCAGGGAAAAAGCCTGTAGAGTGGTTCAGGGTCTTGAGGCCATAAATGGCCAGGTGCCTCCTGGAATTCGGCCCCTTGCAGGATGCCTTCCAGACGCAAAGTGGCACCCGTGCCAACTTGGTCTGGTTTGAGAGTGCCAAGTGGGTCCTGAAAATTGACACCCAGAACAGTGGCTTGTGAGTTTTGTTTCCCAGGGAAAAGGCCTGTACACTGGTTCAGGGTCCTGAAACTTTAAATGGCCAGGTGCCTTCTTGAATTCGGCCTCTCGCAGGATGCCTCCCAGACGCAATGTGACACCAGTGCCAACTTGGTCTTGTTTGAGAGTGCCTAGTGGGTCCTGAAAACTGACACCCAGAACAGTGGTTTGTGAGTTTTGTTTCCCAGGGAAAAAGCCTGTACAATGGTTCGGGGTCCTGCGGCCTTAAATTGCCGGGTGCCTCCTGGAGATCCGCCTCCTGCAGGATTTTCCCAGATGCTATGCAGCAGCATTGCCCATTTAGTCTGGTTTGAGAGTGTCAAGTGGGTCCTGAAAACTGACACCAAGAACATTGTCTTCTGAGTTTTGCTTCCCAGGGAAAAAGCCTGTACGATGGTTCAGGGTCCTGCGGCCTTATATTGCCGGGTGTCTCCTAGAATTCAGCCTCACACAAGATGCCTCCCAGATGCAAGGTGGCACCAGTGCCAACTTGGTCTGGTTTGAGAGTGCCAAGTGGGTCCTGAAAACTGACACCCAGAACAGCGGCTTCTGAGTTTTGTTTCCCAGGGAAAAAGCCTGTACAGTGGTTCAGGGTCCTGCCGCGTTAAATTTCAGGGTGCCTCCTGGAATTCCGCCTCTCGCAGGATGCCTCCCAGATGCAATGTGGCACCCGTGCCAACTTGGTCTGGTTTGGGAGTGTCAAGTGGGACCTGAAAACTGACACCCAGAACAGTGGTTTGTGAATTTTGTTTCCCAGGGAAAAAGCCTGTACGATGGTTCAGGGTCCTGCGGCCTTAAATTGCCGGGTGCCTCCTGGAGATCCGCCTCTTGCAGGATTTTTCCCAGATGCTATGCGGCACCATTACCCACTTAGTCTGGTTTGAGAGTGTCAAGTGGGTCCTCCAAACTGACACCCAGAACAGTGGCTTCTGAGTTTTGTTTCCCAGGGAAATACCCTGTAGAGTGGTTCAGGGTCCTGCCGCGTTAAATTTCAGTGTGCCTCCTGGAATTCGGCCTCTCGCAGGATGCCTCCCAGACGCAAGCTTTCACAAGTGCCAACATGGTCTCGTTTGAGAATGCCAAGTGGGTCCTGAAAACTGACACCCAGAACAGTGGCTTCTGAGTTTTGTTTCCCAGGGAAAAACACTGTACAGTGGTTCAGGGTCCTGAGGCCTTAAATGGCCAGGTGCCTCGTCGAATTCCGCCTTTCTCAGGATGCCTCCCAGACGCAAGGTGGCACCCGTGCCAACTTGGTCTGGTTTGAGAGTGCCAAGTGGGTCCTGCAAACTGACACTAAGAACAGTGGCTTCTGAGTTTTGTTTCCCAGGGAAAAAGCCTGTACAATGGTTCAGGGTCCTGCGGCCTTAAATTGCCGGGTGCCTCCTTGAATTCCGCCTCACACAGGATGCCTCCCAGATGCAAGGTGGCACCAGTGCCAACTTGGTCTGGTTTGAGAGTGTCAAGTGGGTCCTGAAAACTGACACCCAGAACAGTGGCTTTTGAGTTTTTTATCCCAGGGAAAAAGCCTGTAGAGTGGTTCAGGGTCTTGAGGCCATAAATGGCCAGGTGCCTCCTGGAATTCGGCCCCTTGCAGGATGCCTTCCAGACGCAAAGTGGCACCCGTGCCAACTTGGTCTGGTTTGAGAGTGCCAAGTGGGTCCTGAAAATTGACACCCAGAACAGTGGCTTGTGAGTTTTGTTTCCCAGGGAAAAGGCCTGTACACTGGTTCAGGGTCCTGAAACTTTAAATGGCCAGGTGCCTTCTTGAATTCGGCCTCTCGCAGGATGCCTCCCAGACGCAATGTGACACCAGTGCCAACTTGGTCTTGTTTGAGAGTGCCTAGTGGGTCCTGAAAACTGACACCCAGAACAGTGGTTTGTGAGTTTTGTTTCCCAGGGAAAAAGCCTGTACAATGGTTCGGGGTCCTGCGGCCTTAAATTGCCGAGTGCCTCCTGGAGATCCGCCTCCTGCAGGATTTTCCCAGATGCTATGCAGCAGCATTGCCCATTTAGTCTGGTTTGAGAGTGTCAAGTGGGTCCTGAAAACTGACACCAAGAACATTGTCTTCTGAGTTTTGCTTCCCAGGGAAAAAGCCTGTACGATGGTTCAGGGTCCTGCGGCCTTATATTGCCGGGTGTCTCCTAGAATTCAGCCTCACACAAGATGCCTCCCAGATGCAAGGTGGCACCAGTGCCAACTTGGTCGGGTTTGAGAGTGCCAAGTGGGTCCTGAAAACTGACACCCAGAACAGTGGCTTCTGAGTTTTGTTTCCCAGGGAAAAAGCCTGTACAGTGGTTCAGGGTCCTGCCGCGTTAAATTTCAGGGTGCCTCCTGGAATTCCGCCTCTCGCAGGATGCCTCCCAGATGCAATGTGGCACCCGTGCCAACTTGGTCTGGTTTGGGAGTGTCAAGTGGGACCTGAAAACTGACACCCAGAACAGTGGTTTGTGAATTTTGTTTCCCAGGGAAAAAGCCTGTACGATGGTTCAGGGTCCTGCGGCCTTAAATTGCCGGGTGCCTCCTGGAGATCCGCCTCTTGCAGGATTTTTCCCAGATGCTATGCGGCACCATTACCCACTTAGTCTGGTTTGAGAGTGTCAAGTGGGTCCTCCAAACTGACACCCAGAACAGTGGCTTCTGAGTTTTGTTTCCCAGGGAAATACCCTGTAGAGTGGTTCAGGGTCCTGCCGCGTTAAATTTCAGTGTGCCTCCTGGAATTCGGCCTCTCGCAGGATGCCTCCCAGACGCAAGCTTTCACAAGTGCCAACATGGTCTCGTTTGAGAATGCCAAGTGGGTCCTGAAAACTGACACCCAGAACAGTGGCTTCTGAGTTTTGTTTCCCAGGGAAAAACACTGTACAGTGGTTCAGGGTCCTGAGGCCTTAAATGGCCAGGTGCCTCGTCGAATTCCGCCTTTCTCAGGATGCCTCCCAGACGCAAGGTGGCACCCGTGCCAACTTGGTCTGGTTTAAGAGTGCCAAGTGGGTCCTGCAAACTGACACTAAGAACAGTGGCTTCTGAGTTTTGTTTCCCAGGGAAAAAGCCTGTACAATGGTTCAGGGTCCTGCGGCCTTAAATTTCCGGGTGCCTCCTTGAATTCCGCCTCACACAGGATGCCTCTCAGACGCAATGTGGCACAAGTGCCAACTTGGTCTGGTTTGGGAGTGTCAAGTGGGTCCTGAAAACTGACACCCAGAACAGTGGTTTGTGAGTTTTGTTTCCCAGGGAAATAGCCTATAGAGTGGTTCAGGGTCCTGAGGCCTTAAATTGCCGGGTGCCTCCAGGAGATCCGCCTCTTGCAGTATTTTTCCCAGACGCTATGCGACACCATTGCCCACTTAGTCTGGTTTGAGAGTGTCAAGTGGGTCCTGAAAACTGACACCAAGAAGATTGTCTTCTGAGTTTTGCTTCCCAGGGAAAAAGCCTGTAAAGTGGTTCAGGGTCCTGAGGCCTTAAATGACCAAGTTCCTCCTGGAATTCGGCCCCTAGCAGGATGCCTCCCAGACACATAGTGGCACCAGTGCCAACTTTGTCTGGTTTGAGAATGCCAAGTGGGTCCTGCAAACTGACACCAAGAACAGTGGCTTCTGAGTTTTGTTTCCCAGGGAAAAAGCCTGTACAATGGTTCAGGGTCCTGCGGCCTTAAATTGCCGGGTGCCTCCTAGAATTCCGCCTCACACAGGATGCCTCCCAGATGCAAGGTGGCACCAGTGCCAACTTGGTCTGGTTTGAGAGTGCCTAGTGGGTCCTGAAAACTGACACCCAGAACAGTGGCTTGTGAGTTTTCTTTCCCAGGGAAAAGGCCTGTAGAGTGGTTCAGGGGCCTGAGGCCTTAAATTGCCGGGTGCCTCTTGGAATTCGGCCCCTAGCAGGATGCCTCCCAGACGCAAAGTGGCACCCGTGCCAACTTGGTCTGGTTTGAGAGTGCCAAGCGGGTCCTGAAAACTGAAACCCAGAACAGTGGCTTCTGAGTTTTTTCTCCCTGGAAAATAGCCTGTACAGTGGTTCAGGGTCCTGAGGCCTTAAATTTCAGGGTCCCTCCTGGAGATCCGCCTCTCGCAGGATGTTTCCCAGACGCTTAGCGGCACCGGTGCCCACTTAGTCTGGTTTGAGAGTGCCAAGTGGGTGCTGAAAACTGACACCCAGAACAGTGGCTTCTGAGTTTTGTTTCCCAGGGAAACAGCCTGTACAGTGGTTCAGGATCCTGAGGCCTTAAATTTCAGGGTGCCTAGGTGAATTCCGCCTCTCGCAGGATGCCTCCCAGACGCAAAGTGGCACCAGTGCCAACTTGGTCTGATTTGAGAGTGCCAAGTGGGTCTCCAAACTGATACCCAGAACAGTGGCTTTTGAGTTTTGTTTCCCAGGGAAATACCCTGTAGAGTGGTTCAGGGTACTGCCGCGTTAAATTTCAGGGTGCCTCCTGGAATTCGGCCTCTCGCAGGATGCCTCCCAGACGCAATGTGACACCAGTGCCAACATGGTCTCGTTTGAGAGTGCCTAGTGGGTCCTGAAAACTGACATCCAGAACAGTGGCTTCTGAGTTTTGTTTCGCAGGGAAATACCCTGTAGAATGGTTCAGGGTCCGGCGGCCTTAAATTGCCGGGTGCCTCCTAGAATTTCGCCTCACACAGGATGCCTCCCAGATGCAAGGTGGCACCAGTGCCAACTTGGTCTGGTTTGAGAGTTCCTAGTGGGTCCTGAAAAATGACACCCAGAACAGTGGCTTGTGAGTTTTGTTTCCCAGGGAAATACCCTTTAGAGTGGTTCAGGGTCCTGCGGCCTTAAATTGCCGGGTCCCTCTTGGAATTCGGCCCCTAGCAGGATGACTCCCAGATGCAAAGTGTCACCCGTGCCAACTTGGTCTGGTTTAAGAGTGCAAGCGGGTCCTGCAAACTGACACCCAGAACAGTGGCTTGTGAGTTTTGTTTCCCAGGGAAAAGGCCTGTAGAGTGGTTCAGGGTCCTGCGGCCTTAAATTGCCGGGTCCCTCTTGGAATTCGGCCCCTAGCAGGATGCCTCCCAGACGCAAAGTGTCACCCATGCCAACTTGGTCTGGTTTAAGAGTGCAAGCGGGTCCTGCAAACTGACACCCAGAACAGTGGCTTGTGAGTTTTTTTTCTCTGGGCAATAGCCTGTACAGTGGTTCAGGGTCCTGAGGCCTTAAATTTCAGGGTCCCTCCTGGAGATCCACCTCTCGCAGGATGTTCCCCAGACGCTTAGCGGCACCAGTGCCAACTTGGTCTGGTTTGAGAGTGCCTAGTGGGTCCTGCAAACTGACACCAAGAACAGTGGCTTGCGAGTTTTGTCTCCCAGGGAAAAAGCCTCTAGAATGTTTCAGGGGCCTGAGGCCTTAAATGGCCGGGTGATTCCTGGAATTCCGCCTCTCGAAGGATGCCTCTCAGACGCAAGGTGGCTGCAGTGCCAACTTGGGCTGGTTTGAGAGTGCCAAGTGGGTTCTGCAAACTGACACCCAGAACTGTGGCTTCTGAGTTTTGGCTCCCAGGGAAAAAGCCTGTACAGTGGTTCAGGGTCCTGAGGCCTTAAATTTCAGGGTGCCTCCTGGAATTCCGCCTCTCGCTGGATGCCTCCCAGACGCAATGTGGCACAAGTGCCAACTTGGTCTGGTTTGGGAGTGTCAAGTGGGTCCTGAAAACTGACACCCAGAACAGTGGTTTGTGAGTTTTGTTTCCCAGGGAAATAGCCTGTAGAGTGGTTCAGGGTCCTGAGGCCTTAAATTGCCGGGTGCCTCCAGGAGATCCGCCTCTTGCAGTATTTTTCCCAGACGCTATGCGACACCATTGCCCACTTAGTCTGGTTTGAGAGTGTCAAGTGGGTCCTGAAAACTGACACCAAGAACATTGTCTTCTGAGTTTTGCTTCCCAGGGAAAAAGCCTGTAAAGTGGTTCAGGGTCCTGAGGCCTTAAATGACCAAGTTCCTCCTGGAATTCGGCCCCTAGCAGGATGCCTCCCAGACACATAGTGGCACCAGTGCCAACTTTGTCTGGTTTGAGAATGCCAAGTGGGTCCTGCAAACTGACACCAAGAACAGTGGCTTCTGAGTTTTGTTTCCCAGGGAAAAAGCCTGTACAATGGTTCAGGGTCCTGCGGCCTTAAATTGCCGGGTGCCTCCTAGAATTCCGCCTCACACAGGATGCCTCCCAGATGCAAGGTGGCACCAGTGCCAACTTGGTCTGGTTTGAGAGTGCCTAGTGGGTCCTGAAAACTGACACCCAGAACAGTGGCTTGTGAGTTTTCTTTCCCAGGGAAAAGGCCTGTAGAGTGGTTCAGGGGCCTGAGGCCTTAAATTGCCGGGTGCCTCTTGGAATTCGGCCCCTAGCAGGATGCCTCCCAGAGGAAAAGTGGCACCCGTGCCAACTTGGTCTGGTTTGAGAGTGCCAAGCGGGTCCTGAAAACTGACACCCAGAACAGTGGCTTCTGAGTTTTTTCTCCCTGGAAAATAGCCTGTACAGTGGTTCAGGGTCCTGAGGCCTTAAATTTCAGGGTCCCTCCTGGAGATCCGCCTCTCGCAGGATGTTTCCCAGACGCTTAGCGGCACCGGTGCCCACTTAGTCTGGTTTGAGAGTGCCAAGTGGGTGCTGAAAACTGACACCCAGAACAGTGGCTTCTGAGTTTTGTTTCCCAGGGAAAAAGCCTGTACAGTGGTTCAGGATCCTGAGGCCTTAAATTTCAGGGTGCCTAGGTGAATTCCGCCTCTCGCAGGATGCCTCCCAGACGCAAAGTAGCACCAGTGCCAACTTGGTCTGATTTGAGTGTGCCAAGTGGGTCTCCAAACTGATACCCAGAACAGTGGCTTTTGAGTTTTGTTTCCCAGGGAAATACCCTGTAGAGCGGTTCAGGGTCCTGCCGCGTTAAATTTCAGGGTGCCTCCTGGAATTCGGCCTCTCGCAGGATGCCTCCCAGACGCAAGCTGTCACAAGTGCCAACATGGTCTCGTTTGAGAGTGCCTAGTGGGTCCTGAAAACTGACACCCAGAACAGTGGCTTCTGAGTTTTGTTTCGCAGGGAAATACCCTGTAGAATGGTTCAGGGTCCTGCGGCCTTAAATTGCCGGGTGCCTCCTAGAATTTCGCCTCACACAGGATGCCTCCCAGATCCAAGGTGGCACCAGTGCCAACTTGGTCTGGTTTGAGAGTTCCTAGTGGGTCCTGAAAAATGACAACCAGAACAGTGGCTTGTGAGTTTTGTTTCCCAGGGAAATACCCTTTAGAGTGGTTCAGGGTCCTGCGGCCTTAAATTGCCGGGTCCCTCTTGGAATTCGGCCCCTAGCAGGATGACTCCCAGATGCAAAGTGTCACCCGTGCCAACTTGGTCTGGTCTGGTCTGGTTTAAGAGTGCAAGCGGGTCCTGCAAACTGACACCCAGAACAGTGGCTTGTGAGTTTTGTTTCCCAGGGAAAAGGCCTGTAGAGTGGTTCAGGGTCCTGCGGCCTTAAATTGCCGGGTCCCTCTTGGAATTCGGCCCCTAGCAGGATGCCTCCCAGACGCAAAGTGTCACCCATGCCAACTTGGTCTGGTTTAAGAGTGCAAGCGGGTCCTGCAAACTGACACCCAGAACAGTGGCTTGTGAGTTTTTTTTCTCTGGGCAATAGCCTGTACAGTGGTTCAGGGTCCTGAGGCCTTAAATTTCAGGGTCCCTCCTGGAGATCCACCTCTCGCAGGATGTTCCCCAGACGCTTAGCGGCACCAGTGCCAACTTGGTCTGGTTTGAGAGTGCCTAGTGGGTCCTGCAAACTGACACCAAGAACATTGTCTTCTGAGTTTTGCTTCCCAGGGAAAAAGCCTGTAAAGTGGTTCAGGGTCCTGCCGCGTTAAATGACCAAGTTCCTCCTGGAATTCGGCCCCTAGCAGGATGCCTCCCAGACACATAGTGGCACCAGTGCCAACTTTGTCTGGTTTGAGAATGCCAAGTGGGTCCTGCAAACTGACACCAAGAACAGTGGCTTCTGAGTTTTGTTTCCCAGGGAAAAAGCCTGTACAATGGTTCAGGGTCCTGCGGCCTTAAATTGCCGGGTGCCTCCTAGAATTCCGCCTCACACAGGATGCCTCCCAGATGCAAGGTGGCACCAGTGCCAACGTGGTCTGGTTTGAGAGTGCCTAATGGGTCCTGAAAACTGACACCCAGAACAGTGGCTTGTGAGTTTTCTTTCCCAGGGAAAAGGCCTGTAGAGTGGTTCAGGGGCCTGAGGCCTTAAATTGCCGGGTGCCTCTTGGAATTCGGCCCCTAGCAGGATGCCTCCCAGACGCAAAGTGGCACCCGTGCCAACTTGGTCTGGTTTGAGAGTGCCAAGCGGGTCCTGAAAACTGAAACCCAGAACAGTGGCTTCTGAGTTTTTTCTCCCTGGAAAATAGCCTGTACAGTGGTTCAGGGTCCTGAGGCCTTAAATTTCAGGGTCCCTCCTGGAGATCCGCCTCTCGCAGGATGTTTCCCAGACGCTTAGCGGCACCGGTGCCCACTTAGTCTGGTTTGAGAGTGCCAAGTGGGTGCTGAAAACTGACACCCAGAACAGTGGCTTCTGAGTTTTGTTTCCCAGGGAAAAAGCCTGTACAGTGGTTCAGGATCCTGAGGCCTTAAATTTCAGGGTGCCTAGGTGAATTCCGCCTCTCGCAGGATGCCTCCCAGACGCAAAGTGGCACCAGTGCCAACTTGGTCTGATTTGAGAGTGCCAAGTGGGTCTCCAAACTGATACCCAGAACAGTGGCTTTTGAGTTTTGTTTCCCAGGGAAATACCCTGTAGAGTGGTTCAGGGTCCTGCCGCGTTAAATTTCAGGGTGCCTCCTGGAATTCGGCCTCTCGCAGGATGCCTCCCAGACGCAATGTGACACCAGTGCCAACATGGTCTCGTTTGAGAGTGCCTAGTGGGTCCTGAAAACTGACATCCAGAACAGTGGCTTCTGAGTTTTGTTTCGCAGGGAAATACCCTGTAGAATGGTTCAGGGTCCGGCGGCCTTAAATTGCCGGGTGCCTCCTAGAATTTCGCCTCACACAGGATGCCTCCCAGATGCAAGGTGGCACCAGTGCCAACTTGGTCTGGTTTGAGAGTTCCTAGTGGGTCCTGAAAAATGACACCCAGAACAGTGGCTTCTGAGTTTTGTTTCCCAGGGAAATACCCTTTAGAGTGGTTCAGGGTCCTGCGGCCTTAAATTGCCGGGTCCCTCTTGGAATTCGGCCCCTAGCAGGATGACTCCCAGATGCAAAGTGTCACCCGTGCCAACTTGGTCTGGTTTAAGAGTGCAAGCGGGTCCTGCAAACTGACACCCAGAACAGTGGCTTGTGAGTTTTGTTTCCCAGGGAAAAGGCCTGTAGAGTGGTTCAGGGTCCTGCGGCCTTAAATTGCCGGGTCCCTCTTGGAATTCGGCCCCTAGCAGGATGCCTCCCAGACGCAAAGTGTCACCCATGCCAACTTGGTCTGGTTTAAGAGTGCAAGCGGGTCCTGCAAACTGACACCCAGAACAGTGGCTTGTGAGTTTTTTTTCTCTGGGCAATAGCCTGTACAGTGGTTCAGGGTCCTGAGGCCTTAAATTTCAGGGTCCCTCCTGGAGATCCACCTCTCGCAGGATGTTCCCCAGACGCTTAGCGGCACCAGTGCCAACTTGGTCTGGTTTGAGAGTGCCAAGCGTGTCCTGCAAACTGACACCAAGAACAGTGGCTTCTGAGTTTTGTTTCCCAGGGAAAAAGCCTGTACAGTGGTTCAGGATCCTGAGGCCTTAAATTTCAGGGTGCCTAGGTGAATTCCGCCTCTCGCAGGATGCCTCCCAGACGCAAAGTGGCACCAGTGCCAACTTGGTCTGATTTGAGTGTGCCAAGTGGGTCTCCAAACTGATACCCAGAACAGTGGCTTTTGAGTTTTGTTTCCCAGGGAAATACCCTGTAGAGCGGTTCAGGGTCCTGCCGCGTTAAATTTCAGGGTGCCTCCTGGAATTCGGCCTCTCGCAGGATGCCTCCCAGACGCAAGCTGTCACAAGTGCCAACATGGTCTCGTTTGAGAGTGCCTAGTGGGTCCTGAAAACTGACACCCAGAACAGTGGCTTGTGAGTTTTGTTTCCCAGGGAAATACCCTTTAGAGTGGTTCAGGGTCCTGCGGCCTTAAATTGCCGGGTCCCTCTTGGAATTCGGCCCCTAGCAGGATGACTCCCAGATGCAAAGTGTCACCCGTGCCAACTTGGTCTGGTCTGGTCTGGTTTAAGAGTGCAAGCGGGTCCTGCAAACTGACACCCAGAACAGTGGCTTGTGAGTTTTGTTTCCCAGGGAAAAGGCCTGTAGAGTGGTTCAGGGTCCTGCGGCCTTAAATTGCCGGGTCCCTCTTGGAATTCGGCCCCTAGCAGGATGCCTCCCAGACGCAAAGTGTCACCCATGCCAACTTGGTCTGGTTTAAGAGTGCAAGCGGGTCCTGCAAACTGACACCCAGAATAGTGGCTTGTGAGTTTTTTTTCTCTGGGCAATAGCCTGTACAGTGGTTCAGGGTCCTGAGGCCTTAAATTTCAGGGTCCCTCCTGGAGATCCACCTCTCGCAGGATGTTCCCCAGACGCTTAGCGGCACCAGTGCCAACTTGGTCTGGTTTGAGAGTGCCTAGTGGGTCCTGCAAACTGACACCAAGAACATTGTCTTCTGAGTTTTGCTTCCCAGGGAAAAAGCCTGTAAAGTGGTTCAGGGTCCTGCCGCGTTAAATGACCAAGTTCCTCCTGGAATTCGGCCCCTAGCAGGATGCCTCCCAGACACATCGTGGCACCAGTGCCAACTTTGTCTGGTTTGAGAATGCCAAGTGGGTCCTGCAAACTGACACCAAGAACAGTGGCTTCTGAGTTTTGTTTCCCAGGGAAAAAGCCTGTAGAATGGTTCAGGGTCCTGCGGCCTTAAATTGCCGGGTGCCTCCTAGAATTCCGCCTCACACAGGATGCCTCCCAGATGCAAGGTGGCACCAGTGCCAACGTGGTCTGGTTTGAGAGTGCCTAATGGGTCCTGAAAACTGACACCCAGAACAGTGGCTTGTGAGTTTTCTTTCCCAGGGAAAAGGCCTGTAGAGTGGTTCAGGGGCCTGAGGCCTTAAATTGCCGGGTGCCTCTTGGAATTCGGCCCCTAGCAGGATGCCTCCCAGACGCAAAGTAGCACCCGTGCCAACTTGGTCTGGTTTGAGAGTGCCAAGCGGGTCCTGAAAACTGAAACCCAGAACAGTGGCTTCTGAGTTTTTTCTCCCTGGAAAATAGCCTGTACAGTGGTTCAGGGTCCTGAGGCCTTAAATTTCAGGGTCCCTCCTGGAGATCCGCCTCTCGCAGGATGTTTCCCAGACGCTTAGCGGCACCGGTGCCCACTTAGTCTGGTTTGAGAGTGCCAAGTGGGTGCTGAAAACTGACACCCAGAACAGTGGCTTCTGAGTTTTGTTTCCCAGGGAAAAAGCCTGTACAGTGGTTCAGGATCCTGAGGCCTTAAATTTCAGGGTGCCTAGGTGAATTCCGCCTCTCGCAGGATGCCTCCCAGACGCAAAGTGGCACCAGTGCCAACTTGGTCTGATTTGAGAGTGCCAAGTGGGTCTCCAAACTGATACCCAGAACAGTGGCTTTTGAGTTTTGTTTCCCAGGGAAATACCCTGTAGAGTGGTTCAGGGTCCTGCCGCGTTAAATTTCAGGGTGCCTCCTGGAATTCGGCCTCTCGCAGGATGCCTCCCAGACGCAATGTGACACCAGTGCCAACATGGTCTCGTTTGAGAGTGCCTAGTGGGTCCTGAAAACTGACATCCAGAACAGTGGCTTCTGAGTTTTGTTTCGCAGGGAAATACCCTGTAGAATGGTTCAGGGTCCGGCGGCCTTAAATTGCCGGGTGCCTCCTAGAATTTCGCCTCACACAGGATGCCTCCCAGATGCAAGGTGGCACCAGTGCCAACTTGGTCTGGTTTGAGAGTTCCTAGTGGGTCCTGAAAAATGACACCCAGAACAGTGGCTTCTGAGTTTTGTTTCCCAGGGAAATACCCTTTAGAGTGGTTCAGGGTCCTGCGGCCTTAAATTGCCGGGTCCCTCTTGGAATTCGGCCCCTAGCAGGATGACTCCCAGATGCAAAGTGTCACCCGTGCCAACTTGGTCTGGTTTAAGAGTGCAAGCGGGTCCTGCAAACTGACACCCAGAACAGTGGCTTGTGAGTTTTGTTTCCCAGGGAAAAGGCCTGTAGAGTGGTTCAGGGTCCTGCGGCCTTAAATTGCCGGGTCCCTCTTGGAATTCGGCCCCTAGCAGGATGCCTCCCAGACGCAAAGTGTCACCCATGCCAACTTGGTCTGGTTTAAGAGTGCAAGCGGGTCCTGCAAACTGACACCCAGAACAGTGGCTTGTGAGTTTTTTTTCTCTGGGCAATAGCCTGTACAGTGGTTCAGGGTCCTGAGGCCTTAAATTTCAGGGTCCCTCCTGGAGATCCACCTCTCGCAGGATGTTCCCCAGACGCTTAGCGGCACCAGTGCCAACTTGGTCTGGTTTGAGAGTGCCAAGCGGGTCCTGCAAACTGACACCAAGAACAGTGGCTTGCGAGTTTTGTCTCCCAGGGAAAAAGCCTGTACAGTGGTTCAGGATCCTGAGGCCTTAAATTTCAGGGTGCCTAGGTGAATTCCGCCTCTCGCAGGATGCCTCCCAGACGCAAAGTGGCACCAGTGCCAACTTGGTCTGATTTGAGAGTGCCAAGTGGGTCTCCAAACTGATACCCAGAACAGTGGCTTTTGAGTTTTGTTTCCCAGGGAAATACCCTGTAGAGTGGTTCAGGGTCCTGCCGCGTTAAATTTCAGGGTGCCTCCTGGAATTCGGCCTCTCGCAGGATGCCTCCCAGACGCAATGTGACACCAGTGCCAACATGGTCTCGTTTGAGAGTGCCTAGTGGGTCCTGAAAACTGACATCCAGAACAGTGGCTTCTGAGTTTTGTTTCGCAGGGAAATACCCTGTAGAATGGTTCAGGGTCCGGCGGCCTTAAATTGCCGGGTGCCTCCTAGAATTTCGCCTCACACAGGATGCCTCCCAGATGCAAGGTGGCACCAGTGCCAACTTGGTCTGGTTTGAGAGTTCCTAGTGGGTCCTGAAAAATGACACCCAGAACAGTGGCTTGTGAGTTTTGTTTCCCAGGGAAATACCCTTTAGAGTGGTTCAGGGTCCTGCGGCCTTAAATTGCCGGGTCCCTCTTGGAATTCGGCCCCTAGCAGGATGACTCCCAGATGCAAAGTGTCACCCGTGCCAACTTGGTCTGGTTTAAGAGTGCAAGCGGGTCCTGCAAACTGACACCCAGAACAGTGGTTTGTGAGTTTTGTTTCCCAGGGAAAAGGCCTGTAGAGTGGTTCAGGGTCCTGCGGCCTTAAATTGCCGGGTCCCTCTTGGAATTCGGCCCCTAGCAGGATGCCTCCCAGACGCAAAGTGTCACCCATGCCAACTTGGTCTGGTTTAAGAGTGCAAGCGGGTCCTGCAAACTGACACCCAGAACAGTGGCTTGTGAGTTTTTTTTCTCTGGGCAATAGCCTGTACAGTGGTTCAGGGTCCTGAGGCCTTAAATTTCAGGGTCCCTCCTGGAGATCCACCTCTCGCAGGATGTTCCCCAGACGCTTAGCGGCACCAGTGCCAACTTGGTCTGGTTTGAGAGTGCCTAGTGGGTCCTGCAAACTGACACCAAGAACAGTGGCTTGCGAGTTTTGTCTCCCAGGGAAAAAGCCTCTAGAATGTTTCAGGGGCCTGAGGCCTTAAATGGCCGGGTGATTCCTGGAATTCCGCCTCTCGAAGGATGCCTCCCAGACGCAAGGTGGCTGCAGTGCCAACTTGGGCTGGTTTGAGAGTGCCAAGTGGGTTCTGCAAACTGACACCCAGAACTGTGGCTTCTGAGTTTTGGCTCCCAGGGAAAAAGCCTGTACAGTGGTTCAGGGTCCTGAGGCCTTAAATTTCAGGGTGCCTCCTGGAATTCCGCCTCTCGCTGGATGCCTCCCAGACGCAATGTGGCACAAGTGCCAACTTGGTCTGGTTTGGGAGTGTCAAGTGGGTCCTGAAAACTGACACCCAGAACAGTGGTTTGTGAGTTTTGTTTCCCAGGGAAATAGCCTGTAGAGTGGTTCAGGGTCCTGAGGCCTTAAATTGCCGGGTGCCTCCAGGAGATCCGCCTCTTGCAGTATTTTTCCAAGACGCTATGCGACACCATTGCCCACTTAGTCTGGTTTGAGAGTGTCAAGTGGGTCCTGAAAACTGACACCAAGAACATTGTCTTCTGAGTTTTGCTTCCCAGGGAAAAAGCCTGTAAAGTGGTTCAGGGTCCTGAGGCCTTAAATGACCAAGTTCCTCCTGGAATTCGGCCCCTAGCAGGATGCCTCCCAGACACATAGTGGCACCAGTGCCAACTTTGTCTGGTTTGAGAATGCCAAGTGGGTCCTGCAAACTGACACCAAGAACAGTGGCTTCTGAGTTTTGTTTCCCAGGGAAAAAGCCTGTACAATGGTTCAGGGTCCTGCGGCCTTAAATTGCCGGGTGCCTCCTAGAATTCCGCCTCACACAGGATGCCTCCCAGATGCAAGGTGGCACCAGTGCCAACTTGGTCTGGTTTGAGAGTGCCTAGTGGGTCCTGAAAACTGACACCCAGAACAGTGGCTTGTGAGTTTTCTTTCCCAGGGAAAAGGCCTGTAGAGTGGTTCAGGGGCCTGAGGCCTTAAATTGCCGGGTGCCTCTTGGAATTCGGCCCCTAGCAGGATGCCTCCCAGACGCAAAGTGGCACCCGTGCCAACTTGGTCTGGTTTGAGAGTGCCAAGCGGGTCCTGAAAACTGAAACCCAGAACAGTGGCTTCTGAGTTTTTTCTCCCTGGAAAATAGCCTGTACAGTGGTTCAGGGTCCTGAGGCCTTAAATTTCAGGGTCCCTCCTGGAGATCCGCCTCTCGCAGGATGTTTCCCAGACGCTTAGCGGCACCGGTGCCCACTTAGTCTGGTTTGAGAGTGCCAAGTGGGTGCTGAAAACTGACACCCAGAACAGTGGCTTCTGAGTTTTGTTTCCCAGGGAAAAAGCCTGTACAGTGGTTCAGGATCCTGAGGCCTTAAATTTCAGGGTGCCTAGGTGAATTCCGCCTCTCGCAGGATGCCTCCCAGACGCAAAGTGGCACCAGTGCCAACTTGGTCTGATTTGAGAGTGCCAAGTGGGTCTCCAAACTGATACCCAGAACAGTGGCTTTTGAGTTTTGTTTCCCAGGGAAATACCCTGTAGAGTGGTTCAGGGTCCTGCCGCGTTAAATTTCAGGGTGCCTCCTGGAATTCGGCCTCTCGCAGGATGCCTCCCAGACGCAAGCTGTCACAAGTGCCAACATGGTCTCGTTTGAGAGTGCCTAGTGGGTCCTGAAAACTGACACCCAGAACAGTGGCTTCTGAGTTTTGTTTCGCAGGGAAATACCCTGTAGAATGGTTCAGGGTCCTGCGGCCTTAAATTGCCGGGTGCCTCCTAGAATTTCGCCTCACACAGGATGCCTCCCAGATGCAAGGTGGCACCAGTGCCAACTTGGTCTGGTTTGAGAGTTCCTAGTGGGTCCTGAAAAATGACACCCAGAACAGTGGCTTGTGAGTTTTGTTTCCCAGGGAAATACCCTTTAGAGTGGTTCAGGGTCCTGCGGCCTTAAATTGCCGGGTCCCTCTTGGAATTCGGCCCCTAGCAGGATGACTCCCAGATGCAAAGTGTCACCCGTGCCAACTTGGTCTGGTTTAAGAGTGCAAGCGGGACCTGCAAACTGACACCGAGAACAGTGGCTTGTGAGTTTTGTTTCCCAGGGAAAAGGCCTGTAGAGTGGTTCAGGGTCCTGCGGCCTTAAATTGCCGGGTCCCTCTTGGAATTCGGCCCCTAGCAGGATGCCTCCCAGACGCAAAGTGTCACCCATGCCAACTTGGTCTGGTTTAAGAGTGCAAGCGGGTCCTGCAAACTGACACCCAGAATAGTGGCTTGTGAGTTTTTTTTCTCTGGGCAATAGCCTGTACAGTGGTTCAGGGTCCTGAGGCCTTAAATTTCAGGGTCCCTCCTGGAGATCCACCTCTCGCAGGATGTTCCCCAGACGCTTAGCGGCACCAGTGCCAACTTGGGCTGGTTTGAGAGTGCCTAGTGGGTCCTGCAAACTGACACCAAGAACAGTGGCTTCTGAGTTTTGTTTCCCAGGGAAAAAGCCTGAACAATGGTTCAGGGTCCTGCGGCCTTAAATTGCCGGGTGCCTCCTAGAATTCCGCCTCACACAGGATGCCTCCCAGATGCAAGGTGGCACCAGTGCCAACGTGGTCTGGTTTGAGAGTGCCAAGCGGGTCCTGAAAACTGAAACCCAGAACAGTGGCTTCTGAGTTTTTTCTCCCTGGAAAATAGCCTGTACAGTGGTTCAGGGTCCTGAGGCCTTAAATTTCAGGGTCCCTCCTGGAGATCCGCCTCTCGCAGGATGTTTCCCAGACGCTTAGCGGCACCGGTGCCCACTTAGTCTGGTTTGAGAGTGCCAAGTGGGTGCTGAAAACTGACACCCAGAACAGTGGCTTCTGAGTTTTGTTTCCCAGGGAAAAAGCCTGTACAGTGGTTCAGGATCCTGAGGCCTTAAATTTCAGGGTGCCTAGGTGAATTCCGCCTCTCGCAGGATGCCTCCCAGACGCAAAGTGGCACCAGTGCCAACTTGGTCTGATTTGAGTGTGCCAAGTGGGTCTCCAAACTGATACCCAGAACAGTGGCTTTTGAGTTTTGTTTCCCAGGGAAATACCCTGTAGAGTGGTTCAGGGTCCTGCCGCGTTAAATTTCAGGGTGCCTCCTGGAATTCGGCCTCTCGCAGGATGCCTCCCAGACGCAAGCTGTCACAAGTGCCAACATGGTCTCGTTTGAGAGTGCCTAGTGGGTCCTGAAAACTGACACCCAGAACAGTGGCTTCTGAGTTTTGTTTCGCAGGGAAATACCTTGTAGAATGGTTCAGGGTCCTGCGGCCTTAAATTGCCGGGTGCCTCCTAGAATTTCGCCTCACACAGGATGCCTCCCAGATGCAAGGTGGCACCAGTGCCAACTTGGTCTGGTTTGAGAGTTTTTAGTGGGTCCTGAAAAATGACAACCAGAACAGTGGCTTGTGAGTTTTGTTTCCCAGGGAAATACCCTTTAGAGTGGTTCAGGGTCCTGCGGCCTTAAATTGCCGGGTCCCTCTTGGAATTCGGCCCCTAGCAGGATGACTCCCAGATGCAAAGTGTCACCCGTGCCAACTTGGTCTTGTTTAAGAGTGCAAGCGGGTCCTGCAAACTGACACCCAGAACAGTGGCTTGTGAGTTTTGTTTCCCAGGGAAAAGGCCTGAAGAGTGGTTCAGGGTCCTGCGGCCTTAAATTGCCGGGTCCCTCTTGGAATTCGGCCCCTAGCAGGATGCCTCCCAGACGCTTAGCGGCACAAGTGCCAACTTGGTCTGGTTTGAGAGTGCCAAGTGGGTCCTGAAAACTGACACCAAGAACAGTGGCTTGCGAGTTTTGTCTCCCAGGGAAAAAGCCTCTAGAATGTTTCAGGGGCCTGAGGCCTTAAATGGCCGGGTGATTCCTGGAATTCCGCCTCTCGAAGGATGCCTCTCAGACGCAAGGTGGCTGCAGTGCCAACTTGGGCTGGTTTGAGAGTGCCAAGTGGGTTCTGCAAACTGACACCCAGAACTGTGGCTTCTGAGTTTTGGCTCCCAGGGAAAAAGCCTGTACAGTGGTTCAGGGTCCTGAGGCCTTAAATTTCAGGGTGCCTCCTGGAATTCCGCCTCTCGCTGGATGCCTCCCAGACGCAATGTGGCACAAGTGCCAACTTGGTCTGGTTTGGGAGTGTCAAGTGGGTCCTGAAAACTGACACCCAGAACAGTGGTTTGTGAGTTTTGTTTCCCAGGGAAATAGCCTGTAGAGTGGTTCAGGGTCCTGAGGCCTTAAATTGCCGGGTGCCTCCAGGAGATCCGCCTCTTGCAGGATTTTTCCCAGACACTATGCAACACCATTGCCCACTTAGTCTGGTTTGACAGTGTCAAGTGGGTCCTGAAAACTGACACCAAGAACATTGTCTTCTGAGTTTTGCTTCCCAGGGAAAAAGCCTGTAAAGTGGTTCAGGGTCCTGAGGCCTTAAATGACCAAGTTCCTCCTGGAATTCGGCCCCTAGCAGGATGCCTCCCAGACACATAGTGGCACCAGTGCCAACTTTGTCTGGTTTGAGAATGCCAAGTGGGTCCTGCAAACTGACACCAAGAACAGTGGCTTCTGAGTTTTGTTTCGCAGGGAAATACCCTGTAGAATGGTTCAGGGTCCTGCGGCCTTAAATTGCCGGGTGCCTCCTAGAATTCCGCCTCACACAGGATGCCTCCCAGATGCAAGGTGGCACCAGTGCCAACTTGGTCTGGTTTGAGAGTGCCTAGCGGGTCCTGAAAACTGACACCCAGAACAGTGGCTTGTGAGTTTTCTTTCCCAGGGAAAAGGCCTGTAGAGTGGTTCAGGGGCCTGAGGCCTTAAATTGCCGGGTGCCTCTTGGAATTCGGCCCCTAGCAGGATGCCTCCCAGACGCAAAGTGGCACCCGTGCCAACTTGGTCTGGTTTGAGAGTGCCAAGCGGGTCCTGAAAACTGAAACCCAGAACAGTGGCTTCTGAGTTTTTTCTCCCTGGAAAATAGCCTGTACACTGGTTCAGGGTCCTGAGGCCTTAAATTTCAGGGTCCCTCCTGGAGATCCGCCTCTCGCAGGATGTTTTCCAGACGCTTAGCGGCACCGGTGCCCACTTAGTCTGGTTTGAGAGTGCCAAGTGGGTGCTGAAAACTGACACCCAGAACAGTGGCTTCTGAGTTTTGTTTCCCAGGGAAAAAGCCTGTACAGTGGTTCAGGATCCTGAGGCCTTAAATTTCAGGGTGCCTAGGTGAATTCCGCCTCTCGCAGGATGCCTCCCAGACGCAAAGTGGCACCAGTGCCAACTTGGTCTGATTTCAGAGTGCCAAGTGGGTCTCCAAACTGATACCCAGAACAGTGGCTTTTGAGTTTTGTTTCCCAGGGAAATACCCTGTAGAGTGGTTCAGGGTCCTGCCGCGTTAAATTTCAGGGTGCCTCCTGGAATTCGGCCTCTCGCAGGATGCCTCCCAGACGCAAGCTGTCACAAGTGCCAACATGGTCTCGTTTGAGAGTGCCTAGTGGGTCCTGAAAAATGACACCCAGAACAGTGGCTTGTGAGTTTTGTTTCCCAGGGAAATACCCTTTAGAGTGGTTCAGGGTCCTGCGGCCTTAAATTGCCGGGTCCCTCTTGGAATTCGGCCCCTAGCAGGATGACTCCCAGATGCAAAGTGTCACCCATGCCAACTTGGTCTGGTTTAAGAGTGCAAGCGGGTCCTGAAAACTGACACCCAGAACAGTGGCTTGTGAGTTTTTTTTCTCTGGGCAATAGCCTGTACAGTGGTTCAGGGTCCTGAGGCCTTAAATTTCAGGGTCCCTCCTGGAGATCCACCTCTCGCAGGATGTTCCCGAGACGCTTAGCGGCACCAGTGCCAACTTGGTCTGGTTTGAGAGTGCCAAGTGGGTCCTGAAAACTGACACCAAGAACAGTGGCTTGCGAGTTTTGTCTCCCAGGGAAAAAGCCTCTAGAATGTTTCAGGGGCCTGAGGCCTTAAATGGCCGGGTGATTCCTGGAATTCCGCCTCTCGAAGGATGCCTCTCAGACGCAAGGTGGCTGCAGTGCCAACTTGGGCTGGTTTGAGAGTGCCAAGTGGGTTCTGCAAACTGACACCCAGAACTGTGGCTTCTGAGTTTTGGCTCCCAGGGAAAAAGCCTGTACAGTGGTTCAGGGTCCTGAGGCCTTAAATTTCAGGGTGCCTCCTGGAATTCCGCCTCTCGCTGGATGCCTCTCAGACGCAATGTGGCACAAGTGCCAACTTGGTCTGGTTTGGGAGTGTCAAGTGGGTCCTGAAAACTGACACCCAGAACAGTGGTTTGTGAGTTTTGTTTCCCAGGGAAATAGCCTGTAGAGTGGTTCAGGGTCCTGAGGCCTTAAATTGCCGGGTGCCTCCAGGAGATCCGCCTCTTGCAGTATTTTTCCCAGACGCTATGCGACACCATTGCCCACTTAGTCTGGTTTGAGAGTGTCAAGTGGGTCCTGAAAACTGACACCAAGAACATTGTCTTCTGAGTTTTGCTTCCCAGGGAAAAAGCCTGTAAAGTGGTTCAGGGTCCTGAGGCCTTAAATGGCCAAGTTCCTCCTGGAATTCGGCCCCTAGCAGGATGCCTCCCAGACACATAGTGGCACCAGTGCCAACTTCGTCTGTTTTGAGAATGCCAAGTGGGTCCTGCAAACTGACACCAAGAACAGTGGCTTCTGAGTTTTGTTTCCCAGGGAAAAAGCCTGTACAATGGTTCAGGGTCCTGCGGCCTTAAATTGCCGGGTGCCTCCTAGAATTCTGCCTCACACAGGATGCCTCCCAGATGCAAGGTGGCACCAGTGCCAACTTGGTCTGGTTTGAGAGTGCCTAGTGGGTCCTGAAAACTGACACCCAGAACAGTGGCTTGTGAGTTTTCTTTCCCAGGGAAAAGGCCTGTAGAGTGGTTCAGGGGCCTGAGGCCTTAAATTGCCGGGTGCCTCTTGGAATTCGGCCCCTAGCAGGATGCCTCCCAGACGCAAAGTGGCACCCGTGCCAACTTGGTCTGGTTTGAGAGTGCCAAGCGGGTCCTGAAAACTGAAACCCAGAACAGTGGCTTCTGAGTTTTTTCTCCCTGGAAAATAGCCTGTACAGTGGTTCAGGGTCCTGAGGCCTTAAATTTCAGGGTCCCTCCTGGAGATCCGCCTCTCACAGGATGTTTCCCAGACGCTTAGCGGCACTGGTGCCCACTTAGTCTGGTTTGAGAGTGCCAAGTGGGTGCTGAAAACTAACACCCAGAACAGTGGCTTCTGAGTTTTGTTTCCCAGGGAAATACCCTTTAGAGTGGTTCAGGATCCTGCGGCCTTAAATTGCCGGGTCCCTCTTGGAATTCGGCCCCTAGCAGGATGCCTCCCAGACGCAAAGTGTCGCCCATGCCAACTTGGTCTGGTTTAAGAGTGCAAGCGGGTCCTGCAAACTGACACCCAGAACAGTGGCTTGTGAGTTTTGTTTCCCAGGGAAAAGGCCTGTAGAGTGGTTCAGGGTCCTGCGGCCTTAAATTGCCGGGTCCCTCTTGGAATTCGGCCCCTAGCAGGATGCCTCCCAGACGCAAAGTGTCACCCATGCCAACTTGGTCTGGTTTAAGAGTGCAAGCGGGTCCTGCAAACTGACACCCAGAACAGTGGCTTGTGAGTTTTTTTCTCTGGGCAATAGCCTGTACAGTGGTTCAGGGTCCTGAGGCCTTAAATTTCAGGGTCCCTCCTGGAGATCCACCTCTCGCAGGATGTTCCCCAGACGCTTAGCGGCACCAGTGCCAACTTGGTCTGGTTTGAGAGTGCCAAGTGGGTGCTGAAAACTGACACCAAGAACAGTGGCTTTCGAGTTTTGTCTCCCAGGGAAAAAGCCTCTAGAATGTTTCAGGGGCCTGAGGCCTTAAATGGCCGGGTGATTCCTGGAATTCCGCCTCTCGAAGGATGCCTCTCAGACGCAAGGTGGCTGCAGTGCCAACTTGGGCTGGTTTGAGAGTGCCAAGTGGGTTCTGCAAACAGACACCCAGAACTGTGGCTTCTGAGTTTTGGCTCCCAGGGAAAAAGCCTGTACAGTGGTTCAGGGTCCTGAGGCCTTAAATTTCAGGGTGCCTCCTGGAATTCCGCCTCTCGCTGGATGCCTCTCAGACGCAATGTGGCACAAGTGCCAACTTGGTCTGGTTTGGGAGTGTCAAGTGGGTCCTGAAAACTGACACCCAGAACAGTGGTTTGTGAGTTTTTCTTTCCCAGGGAAATAGCCTGTAGAGTGGTTCAGGGTCCTGAGGCCTTAAATTGCCGGGTGCCTCCAGGAGATCCGCCTCTTGCAGTATTTTTCCCAGACGCTATGCGACACCATTGCCCACTTAGTCTGGTTTGAGAGTGTCAAGTGGGTCCTGAAAACTGACACCAAGAACATTGTCTTCTGAGTTTTGCTTCCCAGGGAAAAAGCCTGTAAAGTGGTTCAGGGTCCTGAGGCCTTAAATGGCCAAGTTCCTCCTGGAATTCGGCCCCTAGCAGGATGCCTCCCAGACACATAGTAGCACCAGTGCCAACCTCGTCTGGTTTGAGAATGCCAAGTGGGTCCTGCAAACTGACCCCAAGAACAGTGGCTTCTGAGTTTTGTTTCCCAGGGAAAAAGCCTGTACAATGGTTCAGGGTCCTGCGGCCTTAAATTGCCGGGTGCCTCCTAGAATTCCGCCTCACACAGGATGCCTCCCAGATGCAAGGTGGCACCAGTGCCAACTTGGTCTGGTTTGAGAGTGCCTAGTGGGTCCTGAAAACTGACACCCAGAACAGTGGCTTGTGAGTTTTCTTTCCCAGGGAAAAGGCCTGTAGAGTGGTTCAGGGGCCTGAGGCCTTAAATTGCCGGGTGCCTCTTGGAATTCGGCCCCTAGCAGGATGCCTCCCAGACGCAAAGTGGCACCCGTGCCAACTTGGTCTGGTTTGAGAGTGCCAAGCGGGTCTTGAAAACTGAAACCCAGAACAGTGGCTTCTGAGTTTTTTCTCCCTGGAAAATAGCCTGTACAGTGGTTCAGGGTCCTGAGGCCTTAAATTTCAGGGTCCCTCCTGGAGATCCGCCTCTCGCAGGAGGTTTCCCAGATGCTTAGCGGCACCGGTGCCCACTTAGTCTGGTTTGAGAGTGCCAAGTGGGTGCTGAAAACTGACACCCAGAACAGTGGCTTCTGAGTTTTGTTTCCCAGGGAAAAAGCCTGTACAGTGGTTCAGGATCCTGAGGCCTTAAATTTCAGGGTGCCTAGGTGAATTCCGCCTCTCGCAGGATGCCTCCCAGACGCAAAGTGGCACCAGTGCCAACTTGGTCTGATTTGAGAGTGCCAAGTGGGTCTCCAAACTGATACCCAGAACAGTGGCTTTTGAGTTTTGTTTCCCAGGGAAATACCCTGTAGAGTGGTTCAGGGTCCTGCCGCGTTAAGTTTCAGGGTGCCTCCTGGAATTCGGCCTCTCGCAGGATGCCTCCCAGACGCAAGCTGTCACAAGTGCCAACATGGTCTCGTTTGAGAGTGCCTAGTGGGTCCTGAAAACTGACATCCAGAACAGTGGCTTCTGAGTTTTGTTTCGCAGGGAAATACCCTGTAGAATGGTTCAGGGTCCGGCGGCCTTAAATTGCCGGGTGCCTCCTAGAATTTCGCCTCACACAGGATGCCTCCCAGATGCAAGGTGGCACCAGTGCCAACTTGGTCTGGTTTGAGAGTTCCTAGTCGGTCCTGAAAAATGACACCCAGAACAGTGGCTTGTGAGTTTTGTTTCCCAGGGAAATACCCTGTAGAGTGGTTCAGGGTCCTGCCGCGTTAAATTTCAGGGTGCCTCCTGGAATTCGGCCTCTCGCAGGATGCCTCCCAGACGCAAGCTGTCACAAGTGCCAACATGGTCTCGTTTGAGAGTGCCTAGTGGGTCCTGAAAAATGACACCCAGAACAGTGGCTTGTGAGTTTTGTTTCCCAGGGAAATACCCTTTAGAGTGGTTCAGGGTCCTGCGGCCTTAAATTGCCGGTTCCCTCTTGGAATTCGGCCCCTAGCAGGATGACTCCCAGATGCAAAGTGTCACCCATGCCAACTTGGTCTGGTTTAAGAGTGCAAGCGGGTCCTGAAAACTGACACCCAGAACAGTGGCTTGTGAGTTTTTTTTCTCTGGGCAATAGCCTGTACAGTGGTTCAGGGTCCTGAGGCCTTAAATTTCAGGGTCCCTCCTGGAGATCCACCTCTCGCAGGATGTTCCCGAGACGCTTAGCGGCACCAGTGCCAACTTGGTCTGGTTTGAGAGTGCCTAGTGGGTCCTGAAAACTGACACCAAGAACAGTGGCTTGCGAGTTTTGTCTCCCAGGGAAAAAGCCTCTAGAATGTTTCAGGGGCCTGAGGCCTTAAATGGCCGGGTGATTCCTGGAATTCCGCCTCTCGAAGGATGCCTCTCAGACGCAAGGTGGCTGCAGTGCCAACTTGGGCTGGTTTGAGAGTGCCAAGTGGGTTCTGCAAACTGACACCCAGAACTGTGGCTTCTGAGTTTTGGCTCCCAGGGAAAAAGCCTGTACAGTGGTTCAGGGTCCTGAGGCCTTAAATTTCAGGGTGCCTCCTGGAATTCCGCCTCTCGCTGGATGCCTCTCAGACGCAATGTGGCACAAGTGCCAACTTGGTCTGGTTTGGGAGTGTCAAGTGGGTCCTGAAAACTGACACCCAGAACAGTGGTTTGTGAGTTTTGTTTCCCAGGGAAATAGCCTGTAGAGTGGTTCAGGGTCCTGAGGCCTTAAATTGCCGGGTGCCTCCAGGAGATCCGCCTCTTGCAGTATTTTTCCCAGACGCTATGCGACACCATTGCCCACTTAGTCTGGTTTGAGAGTGTCAAGTGGGTCCTGAAAACTGACACCAAGAACATTGTCTTCTGAGTTTTGCTTCCCAGGGAAAAAGCCTGTAAAGTGGTTCAGGGTCCTGAGGCCTTAAATGGCCAAGTTCCTCCTGGAATTCGGCCCCTAGCAGGATGCCTCCCAGACACATAGTGGCACCAGTGCCAACTTCGTCTGTTTTGAGAATGCCAAGTGGGTCCTGCAAACTGACACCAAGAACAGTGGCTTCTGAGTTTTGTTTCCCAGGGAAAAAGCCTGTACAATGGTTCAGGGTCCTGCGGCCTTAAATTGCCGGGTGCCTCCTAGAATTCCGCCTCACACAGGATGCCTCCCAGATGCAAGGTGGCACCAGTGCCAACTTGGTCTGGTTTGAGAGTGCCTAGTGGGTCCTGAAAACTGACACCCAGAACAGTGGCTTGTGAGTTTTCTTTCCCAGGGAAAAGGCCTGTAGAGTGGTTCAGGGGCCTGAGGCCTTAAATTGCCGGGTGCCTCTTGGAATTCGGCCCCTAGCAGGATGCCTCCCAGACGCAAAGTGGCACCCGTGCCAACTTGGTCTGGTTTGAGAGTGCCAAGCGGGTCCTGAAAACTGAAACCCAGAACAGTGGCTTCTGAGTTTTTTCTCCCTGGAAAATAGCCTGTACAGTGGTTCAGGGTCCTGAGGCCTTAAATTTCAGGGTCCCTCCTGGAGATCCGCCTCTCACAGGATGTTTCCCAGACGCTTAGCGGCACTGGTGCCCACTTAGTCTGGTTTGAGAGTGCCAAGTGGGTGCTGAAAACTGACACCCAGAACAGTGGCTTCTGAGTTTTGTTTCCCAGGGAAATACCCTTTAGAGTGGTTCAGGATCCTGCGGCCTTAAATTGCCGGGTCCCTCTTGGAATTCGGCCCCTAGCAGGATGCCTCCCAGACGCAAAGTGTCGCCCATGCCAACTTGGTCTGGTTTAAGAGTGCAAGCGGGTCCTGCAAACTGACACCCAGAACAGTGGCTTGTGAGTTTTGTTTCCCAGGGAAAAGGCCTGTAGAGTGGTTCAGGGTCCTGCGGCCTTAAATTGCCGGGTCCCTCTTGGAATTCGGCCCCTAGCAGGATGCCTCCCAGACGCAAAGTGTCACCCATGCCAACTTGGTCTGGTTTAAGAGTGCAAGCGGGTCCTGCAAACTGACACCCAGAACAGTGGCTTGTGAGTTTTTTTTCTCTGGGCAATAGCCTGTACAGTGGTTCAGGGTCCTGAGGCCTTAAATTTCAGGGTCCCTCCTGGAGATCCACCTCTCGCAGGATGTTCCCCAGACGCTTAGCGGCACCAGTGCCAACTTGGTCTGGTTTGAGAGTGCCAAGTGGGTGCTGAAAACTGACACCAAGAACAGTGGCTTTCGAGTTTTGTCTCCCAGGGAAAAAGCCTCTAGAATGTTTCAGGGGCCTGAGGCCTTAAATGGCCGGGTGATTCCTGGAATTCCGCCTCTCGAAGGATGCCTCTCAGACGCAAGGTGGCTGCAGTGCCAACTTGGGCTGGTTTGAGAGTGCCAAGTGGGTTCTGCAAACAGACACCCAGAACTGTGGCTTCTGAGTTTTGGCTCCCAGGGAAAAAGCCTGTACAGTGGTTCAGGGTCCTGAGGCCTTAAATTTCAGGGTGCCTCCTGGAATTCCGCCTCTCGCTGGATGCCTCTCAGACGCAATGTGGCACAAGTGCCAACTTGGTCTGGTTTGGGAGTGTCAAGTGGGTCCTGAAAACTGACACCCAGAACAGTGGTTTGTGAGTTTTTCTTTCCCAGGGAAATAGCCTGTAGAGTGGTTCAGGGTCCTGAGGCCTTAAATTGCCGGGTGCCTCCAGGAGATCCGACTCTTGCAGTATTTTTCCCAGACGCTATGCGACACCATTGCCCACTTAGTCTGGTTTGAGAGTGTCAAGTGGGTCCTGAAAACTGACACCAAGAACATTGTCTTCTGAGTTTTGCTTCCCAGGGAAAAAGCCTGTAAAGTGGTTCAGGGTCCTGAGGCCTTAAATGGCCAAGTTCCTCCTGGAATTCGGCCCCTAGCAGGATGCCTCCCAGACACATAGTAGCACCAGTGCCAACCTCGTCTGGTTTGAGAATGCCAAGTGGGTCCTGCAAACTGACCCCAAGAACAGTGGCTTCTGAGTTTTGTTTCCCAGGGAAAAAGCCTGTACAATGGTTCAGGGTCCTGCGGCCTTAAATTGCCGGGTGCCTCCTAGAATTCCGCCTCACACAGGATGCCTCCCAGATGCAAGGTGGCACCAGTGCCAACTTGGTCTGGTTTGAGAGTGCCTAGTGGGTCCTGCAAACTGACACCCAGAACAGTGGCTTGTGAGTTTTGTTTCCCAGGGAAAAGGCCTGTAGAGTGGTTCAGGGGCCTGAGGCCTTAAATTGTTGGGTGCCTCTTGGAATTCGGCCCCTAGCAGGATGCCTCCCAGACGCAAAGTGGCACCCGTGCCAACTTGGTCTGGTTTGAGAGTGCCAAGCGGGTCCTGAAAACTGAAACCCAGAACAGTGGCTTCTGAGTTTTTTCTCCCTGGAAAATAGCCTGTACAGTGGTTCAGGGTCCTGAGGCCTTAAATTTCAGGGTCCCTCCTGGAGATCCGCCTCTCGCAGGAGGTTTCCCAGATGCTTAGCGGCACCGGTGCCCACTTAGTCTGGTTTGAGAGTGCCAAGTGGGTGCTGAAAACTGACACCCAGAACAGTGGCTTCTGAGTTTTGTTTCCCAGGGAAAAAGCCTGTACAGTGGTTCAGGATCCTGAGGCCTTAAATTTCAGGGTGCCTAGGTGAATTCCGCCTCTCGCAGGATGCCTCCCAGACGCAAAGTGGCACCAGTGCCAACTTGGTCTGATTTGAGAGTGCCAAGTGGGTCTCCAAACTGATACCCAGAACAGTGGCTTTTGAGTTTTGTTTCCCAGGGAAATACCCTGTAGAGTGGTTCAGGGTCCTGCCGCGTTAAATTTCAGGGTGCCTCCTGGAATTCGGCCTCTCGCAGGATGCCTCCCAGACGCAATGTGACACCAGTGCCAACATGGTCTCGTTTGAGAGTGCCTAGTGGGTCCTGAAAACTGACACCCAGAACAGTGGCTTCTGAGTTTTGTTTCGCAGGGAAATACCCTGTAGAATGGTTCAGGGTCCGGCGGCCTTAAATTGCCGGGTGCCTCCTAGAATTTCGCCTCACACAGGATGCCTCCCAGATGCAAGGTGGCACCAGTGCCAACTTGGTCTGGTTTGAGAGTTCCTAGTGGGTCCTGAAAAATGACACCCAGAACAGTGGCTTGTGAGTTTTGTTTCCCAGGGAAATACCCTTTAGAGTGGTTCAGGGTCCTGCGGCCTTAAATTGCCGGGTCCCTCTTGGAATTCGGCCCCTAGCAGGATGACTCCCAGATGCAAAGTGTCACCCGTGCCAACTTGGTCTGGTTTAAGAGTGCAAGCGGGTCCTGAAAACTGACACCCAGAACAGTGGCTTGTGAGTTTTGTTTCCCAGGGAAAAGGCCTGTAGAGTGGTTCAGGGTCCTGCGGCCTTAAATTGCCGGGTCCCTCTTGGAATTCGGCCCCTAGCAGGATGCCTCCCAGACGCAAAGTGTCACCCATGCCAACTTGGTCTGGTTTAAGAGTGCAAGCGGGTCCTGCAAACTGACACCCAGAACAGTGGCTTGTGAGTTTTGTTTCCCAGGGAAAAGGCCTGTAGAGTGGTTCAGGGTCCTGCGGCCTTAAATTGCCGGGTCCCTCTTGGAATTCGGCCCCTAGCAGGATGCCTCCCAGACGCAAAGTGTCACCCATGCCAACTTGGTCTGGTTTAAGAGTGCAAGCGGGTCCTGCAAACTGACACCCAGAACAGTGGCTTGTGAGTTTTTTTTCTCTGGGCAATAGCCTGTACAGTGGTTCAGGGTCCTGAGGCCTTAAATTTCAGGGTCCCTCCTGGAGATCCACCTCTCGCAGGATGTTCCCCAGACGCTTAGCGGCACCAGTGCCAACTTGGTCTGGTTTGAGAGTGCCTAGTGGGTCCTGCAAACTGACACCAAGAACAGTGGCTTGCGAGTTTTGTCTCCCAGGGAAAAAGCCTCTAGAATGTTTCAGGGGCCTGAGGCCTTAAATGGCCGGGTGATTCCTGGAATTCCGCCTCTCGAAGGATGCCTCTCAGACGCAAGGTGGCTGCAGTGCCAACTTGGGCTGGTTTTAGAGTGCCAAGTGGGTTCTGCAAACTGACACCCAGAACTGTGGCTTCTGAGTTTTGGCTCCCAGGGAAAAAGCCTGTACAGTGGTTCAGGGTCCTGAGGCCTTAAATTTCAGGGTGCCTCTTGGAATTCCGCCTCTCGCTGGATGCCTCCCAGACGCAATGTGGCACAAGTGCCAACTTGGTCTGGTTTGGGAGTGTCAAGTGGGTCCTGCAAACTGACACCCAGAACAGTGGCTTGTGAGTTTTGTTTCCCAGGGAAAAGGCCTGTAGAGTGGTTCAGGGGCCTGAGGCCTTAAATTGCCGGGTGCCTCTTGGAATTCGGCCCCTAGCAGGATGCCTCCCAGACACATAGTGGCACCCGTGCCAACTTGGTCTGGTTTGAGAGTGCCAAGCGGGTCCTGAAAACTGAAACCCAGAACAGTGGCTTCTGAGTTTTTTCTCCCTGGAAAATAGCCTGTACAGTGGTTCAGGGTCCTGAGGCCTTAAATTTCAGGGTCCCTCCTGCAGATCCGCCTCTCGCAGGATGTTTCCCAGACGCTTAGTGGCACCGGTGCCCACTTAGTCTGGTTTGAGAGTGCCAAGTGGGTGCTGAAAACTGACACCCAGAACAGTGGCTTCTGAGTTTTGTTTCCCAGGGAAAAGGCCTGTAGAGTGGTTCAGGGTCCTGCGGCCTTAAATTGCCGGGTCCCTCTTGGAATTCGGCCCCTAGCAGGATGCCTCCCAGACGCAAAGTGTCGCCCATGCCAACTTGGTCTGGTTTAAGAGTGCAAGCGGGTCCTGCAAACTGACACCCAGAACAGTGGCTTGTGAGTTTTGTTTCCCAGGGAAAAGGCCTGTAGAGTGGTTCAGGGGCCTGAGGCCTTAAATTGTTGGGTGCCTCTTGGAATTCGGCCCCTAGCAGGATGCCTCCCAGACGCAAAGTGGCACCCGTGCCAACTTGGTCTGGTTTGAGAGTGCCAAGCGGGTCCTGAAAACTGAAACCCAGAACAGTGGCTTCTGAGTTTTTTCTCCCTGGAAAATAGCCTGTACAGTGGTTCAGGGTCCTGAGGCCTTAAATTTCAGGGTCCCTCCTGGAGATCCGCCTCTCGCAGGATGTTTCCCAGACGCTTAGCGGCACCGGTGCCCACTTAGTCTGGTTTGAGAGTGCCAAGTGGGTGCTGAAAACTGACACCCAGAACAGTGGCTTCTGAGTTTTGTTTCCCAGGGAAAAAGCCTGTACAGTGGTTCAGGATCCTGAGGCCTTAAATTTCAGGGTGCCTAGGTGAATTCCGCCTCTCGCAGGATGCCTCCCAGACGCAAAGTGGCACCAGTGCCAACTTGGTCTGATTTGAGAGTGCCAAGTGGGTCTCCAAACTGATACCCAGAACAGTGGCTTTTGAGTTTTGTTTCCCAGGGAAATACCCTGTAGAGTGGTTCAGGGTCCTGCCGCGTTAAATTTCAGGGTGCCTCCTGGAATTCGGCCTCTCGCAGGATGCCTCCCAGACGCAAGCTGTCACAAGTGCCAACATGGTCTTGTTTGAGAGTGCCTAGTGGGTCCTGAAAACTGACATCCAGAACAGTGGCTTCTGAGTTTTGTTTCACAGGGAAATACCCTGTAGAGTGGTTCAGGGTCCTGAGGCCTTAAATTGCCGGGTGCCTCCTAGAATTTCGCCTCACGCAGGATGCCTCCCAGATGCAAGGTGGCACCAGTGCCAACTTGGTCTGGTTTGAGAGTTCCTAGTGGGTCCTGAAAAATGACACCCAGAACAGTGGCTTGTGAGTTTTGTTTCCCAGGGAAATACCCTTTAGAGTGGTTCAGGGTCCTGCGGCCTTAAATTGCCGGGTCCCTCTTGGAATTCGGCCCCTAGCAGGATGCCTCCCAGACGCAAAGTGTCACCCATGCCAACTTGGTCTGGTTTAAGAGTGCAAGCGGCTCCTGCAAACTGACACCCAGAACAGTGGCTTGTGAGTTTTTTTTCTCTGGGCAATAGCCTGTACAGTGGTTCAGGGTCCTGAGGCCTTAAATTTCAGGGTCCCTCCTGGAGATCCACCTCTCGCAGGATGTTCCCCAGACGCTTAGCGGCACCAGTGCCAACTTGGTCTGGTTTGAGAGTGCCAAGTGGGTGCTGAAAACTGACACCAAGAACAGTGGCTTGCGAGTTTTGTCTCCCAGGGAAAAAGCCTCTAGAATGTTTCAGGGGCCTGAGGCCTTAAATGGCCGGGTGATTCCTGGAATTCCGCCTCTCGAAGGATGCCTCTCAGACGCAAGGTGGCTGCAGTGCCAACTTGGGCTGGTTTGAGAGTGCCAAGTGGGTTCTGCAAACTGACACCCAGAACTGTGGCTTCTGAGTTTTGGCTCCCAGGGAAAAAGCCTGTAGAGTGGTTCAGGGTCCTGAGGCCTTAAATTTCAGGGTGCCTCTTGGAATTCCGCCTCTCGCTGGATGCCTCTCAGACGCAATGTGGCACAAGTGCCAACTTGGTCTGGTTTGGGAGTGTCAAGTGGGTCCTGAAAACTGACACCCAGAACAGTGGTTTGTGAGTTTTGTTTCCCAGGGAAATAGCCTGTAGAGTGGTTCAGGGTCCTGAGGCCTTAAATTGCCGGGTGCCTCCAGGAGATCCGCCTCTTGCAGGATTTTTCCCAGACGCTATGCGACACCATTGCCCACTTAGTCTGGTTTGAGAGTGTCAAGTGGGTCCTGAAAACTGACACCAAGAACATTGTCTTCTGAGTTTTGCTTCCCAGGGAAAAAGCCTGTAAAGTGGTTCAGGGTCCTGAGGCCTTAAATGGCCAAGTTCCTCCTGGAATTCGGCCCCTAGCAGGATGCCTCCCAGACACATAGTAGCACCAGTGCCAACCTCGTCTGGTTTGAGAATGCCAAGTGGGTCCTGCAAACTGACACCAAGAACAGTGGCTTCTGAGTTTTGTTTCCCAGGGAAAAAGCCTGTACAATGGTTCAGGGTCCTGCGGCCTTAAATTTCAGGGTGCCTCCTAGAATTCCGCCTCTCGCAGGATGCCTCCCAGACGCAAAGTGGCACCAGTGCCAACTTGGTCTGATTTCAGAGTGCCAAGTGGGTCTCCAAACTGATACCCAGAACAGTGGCTTTTGAGTTTTGTTTCCCAGGGAAATACCCTGTAGAGTGGTTCAGGGTCCTGCCGCGTTAAATTTCAGGGTGCCTCCTGGAATTCGGCCTCTCGCAGGATGCCTCCCAGACGCAAGCTGTCACAAGTGCCAACATGGTCTCGTTTGAGAGTGCCTAGTGGGTCCTGAAAACTGACCTCCAGAACAGTGGCTTCTGAGTTTTGTTTCGCAGGGAAATACCCTGTAGAATGGTTCAGGGTCCTGCGGCCTTAAATTGCCGGGTGCCTCCTAGAATTTCGCCTCACACAGGATGCCTCCCAGATGCAAGGTGGCACCAGTGCCAACTTGGTCTGGTTTGAGAGTTCCTAGTGGGTCCTGAAAAATGACACCCAGAACAGTGGCTTGTGAGTTTTGTTTCCCAGGGAAATACCCTTTAGAGTGGTTCAGGGTCCTGCGGCCTTAAATTGCCGGGTCCCTCTTGGAATTCGGCCCCTAGCAGGATGCCTCCCAGACGCAAAGTGTCACCCATGCCAACTTGGTCTGGTTTAAGAGTGCAAGCGGGTCCTGCAAACTGACACCCAGAACAGTGGCTTGTGAGTTTTGTTTCCCAGGGAAAAGGCCTGTAGAGTGGTTCAGGGTCCTGCGGCCTTAAATTGCCGGGTCCCTCTTGGAATTCGGCCCCTAGCAGGATGCCTCCCAGACGCAAAGTGTCACCCATGCCAACTTGGTCTGGTTTAAGAGTGCAAGCGGGTCCTGCAAACTGACACCCAGAACAGTGGCTTGTGAGTTTTTTTTCTCTGGGCAATAGCCTGTACAGTGGTTCAGGGTCCTGAGGCCTTAAATTTCAGGGTCCCTCCTGGAGATCCACCTCTCGCAGGATGTTCCCCAGACGCTTAGCGGCACCAGTGCCAACTTGGTCTGGTTTGAGAGTGCCTAGTGGGTCCTGCAAACTGACACCAAGAACAGTGGCTTGCGAGTTTTGTCTCCCAGGGAAAAAGCCTCTAGAATGTTTCAGGGGCCTGAGGCCTTAAATGGCCGGGTGATTCCTGGAATTCCGCCTCTCGAAGGATGCCTCTCAGACGCAAGGTGGCTGCAGTGCCAACTTGGGCTGGTTTGAGAGTGCCAAGTGGGTTCTGCAAACTGACACCCAGAACTGTGGCTTCTGAGTTTTGGCTCCCAGGGAAAAAGCCTGTACAGTGGTTCAGGGTCCTGAGGCCTTAAATTTCAGGGTGCCTCTTGGAATTCCGCCTCTCGCTGCATGCCTCCCAGACGCAATGTGGCACAAGTGCCAACTTGGTCTGGTTTGGGAGTGTCAAGTGGGTCCTGAAAACTGACACCCAGAACAGTGGTTTGTGAGTTTTGTTTCCCAGGGAAATAGCCTGTAGAGTGGTTCAGGGTCCTGAGGCCTTAAATTGCCGGGTGCCTCCAGGAGATCCGCCTCTTGCAGTATTTTTCCCAGACGCTATGCGACACCATTGCCCACTTAGTCTGGTTTGAGAGTGTCAAGTGGGTCCTGAAAACTGACACCAAGAACATTGTCTTCTGAGTTTTGCTTCCCAGGGAAAAAGCCTGTAAAGTGGTTCAGGGTCCTGAGGCCTTAAATGGCCAAGTTCCTCCTGGAATTCGGCCCCTAGCAGGATGCCTCCCAGACACATAGTGGCACCAGTGCCAACTTTGTCTGGTTTGAGAATGCCAAGTGGGTCCTGCAAACTGACACCAAGAAGAGTGGCTTCTGAGTTTTGTTTCCCAGGGAAAAAGCCTGTACAATGGTTCAGGGTCCTGCGGCCTTAAATTGCCGGGTGCCTCCTAGAATTCCGCCTCACACAGGATGCCTCCCAGATGCAAGGTGGCACCAGTGCCAACTTGGTCTGGTTTGAGAGTGCCTAGTGGGTCCTGAAAACTGACACCCAGAACAGTGGCTTGTGAGTTTTCTTTCCCAGGGAAAAGGCCTGTAGAGTGGTTCAGGGGCCTGAGACCTTAAATTGCCGGGTGCCTCTTGGAATTCGGCCCCTAGCAGGATGCCTCCCAGACGCAAAGTAGCACCCGTGCCAACTTGGTCTGGTTTGAGAGTGCCAAGCGGGTCCTGAAAACTGAAATCCAGAACAGTGGCTTCTGAGTTTTTTCTCCCTGGAAAATAGCCTGTACAGTGGTTCAGGGTCCTGAGGCCTTAAATTTCAGGGTCCCTCCTGGAGATCCGCCTCTCGCAGGATGTTTCCCAGACGCTTAGCGGCACCGGTGCCCACTTAGTCTGGTTTGAGAGTGCCAAGTGGGTGCTGAAAACTGACACCCAGAACAGTGGCTTCTGAGTTTTGTTTCCCAGGGAAAAAGCCTGTACAGTGGTTCAGGATCCTGAGGCCTTAAATTTCAGGGTGCCTAGGTGAATTCCGCCTCTCGCAGGATGCCTCCCAGACGCAAAGTGGCACCAGTGCCAACTTGGTCTGATTTCAGAGTGCCAAGTGGGTCTCCAAACTGATACCCAGAACAGTGGCTTTTGAGTTTTGTTTCCCAGGGAAATACCCTGTAGAGTGGTTCAGGGTCCTGCCGCGTTAAATTTCAGGGTGCCTCCTGGAATTCGGCCTCTCGCAGGATGCCTCCCAGACGCAAGCTGTCACAAGTGCCAACATGGTCTCGTTTGAGAGTGCCTAGTGGGTCCTGAAAACTGACATCCAGAACAGTGGCTTCTGAGTTTTGTTTCGCAGGGAAATACCCTGTAGAATGGTTCAGGGTCCTGCGGCCTTAAATTGCCGGGTGCCTCCTAGAATTTCGCCTCACACAGGATGCCTCCCAGATGCAAGGTGGCACCAGTGCCAACTTGGTCTGGTTTGAGAGTTCCTAGTGGGTCCTGAAAAATGACACCCAGAACAGTGGCTTGTGAGTTTTGTTTCCCAGGGAAATACCCTTTAGAGTGGTTCAGGGTCCTGCGGCCTTAAATTGCCGGGTCCCTCTTGGAATTCGGCCCCTAGCAGAATGACTCCCAGATGCAAAGTGTCACCCGTGCCAACTTGGTCTGGTTTAAGAGTGCAAGCAGGTCCTGCAAACTGACACCCAGAACAGTGGCTTGTGAGTTTTGTTTCCCAGGGAAAAGGCCTGTAGAGTGGTTCAGGGTCCTGCGGCCTTAAATTGCCGGGTCCCTCTTGGAATTCGGCCCCTAGCAGGATGCCTCCCAGACGCAAAGTGTCACCCATGCCAACTTGGTCTGGTTTAAGAGTGCAAGCGGGTCCTGCAAACTGACACCCAGAACAGTGGCTTGTGAGTTTTGTTTCCCAGGGAAAAGGCCTGTAGAGTGGTTCAGGGTCCTGCGGCCTTAAATTGCCGGGTCCCTCTTGGAATTCGGCCCCTAGCAGGATGCCTCCCAGACGCAAAGTGTCACCCATGCCAACTTGGTCTGGTTTAAGAGTGCAAGCGGGTCCTGCAAACTGACACCCAGAACAGTGGCTTGTGAGTTTTTTTTCTCTGGGCAATAGCCTGTACAGTGGTTCAGGGTCCTGAGGCCTTAAATTTCAGGGTCCCTCCTGGAGATCCACCTCTCGCAGGATGTTCCCCAGACGCTTAGCGGCACCAGTGCCAACTTGGTCTGGTTTGAGAGTGCCTAGTGGGTCCTGCAAACTGACACCAAGAACAGTGGCTTGCGAGTTTTGTCTCCCAGGGAAAAAGCCTCTAGAATGTTTCAGGGGCCTGAGGCCTTAAATGGCCGGGTGATTCCTGGAATTCCGCCTCTCGAAGGATGCCTCTCAGACGCAAGGTGGCTGCAGTGCCAACTTGGGCTGGTTTGAGAGTGCCAAGTGGGTTCTGCAAACTGACACCCAGAACTGTGGCTTCTGAGTTTTGGCTCCCAGGGAAAAAGCCTGTACAGTGGTTCAGGGTCCTGAGGCCTTAAATTTCAGGGTGCCTCTTGGAATTCCGCCTCTCGCTGGATGCCTCCCAGACGCAATGTGGCACAAGTGCCAACTTGGTCTGGTTTGGGAGTGTCAAGTGGGTCCTGAAAACTGACACCCAGAACAGTGGTTTGTGAGTTTTGTTTCCCAGGGAAATAGCCTGTAGAGTGGTTCAGGGTCCTGAGGCCTTAAATTGCCGGGTGCCTCCAGGAGATCCGCCTCTTGCAGTATTTTTCCCAGACGCTATGCGACACCATTGCCCACTTAGTCTGGTTTGAGAGTGTCAAGTGGGTCCTGAAAACTGAAACCCAGAACAGTGGCTTCTGAGTTTTTTCTCCCTGGAAAATAGCCTGTACAGTGGTTCAGGGTCCTGAGGCCTTAAATTTCAGGGTCCCTCCTGGAGATCCGCCTCTCGCAGGATTTTTCCCAGACGCTTAGTGGCACCGGTGCCCACTTAGTCTGGTTTGAGAGTGCCAAGTGGGTGCTGAAAACTGACACCCAGAACAGTGGCTTCTGAGTTTTGTTTCCCAGGGAAAAGGCCTGTAGAGTGGTTCAGGGTCCTGCGGCCTTAAATTGCCGGGTCCCTCTTGGAATTCGCCCCCTAGCAGGATGCCTCCCAGACGCAAAGTGTCGCCCATGCCAACTTGGTCTGGTTTAAGAGTGCAAGCGGGTCCTGCAAACTGACACCCAGAACAGTGGCTTGTGAGTTTTGTTTCCCAGGGAAAAGGCCTGTAGAGTGGTTCAGGGGCCTGAGGCCTTAAATTGCCGGGTGCCTCTTGGAATTCGGCCCCTAGCAGGATGCCTCCCAGACACATAGTGGCACCCGTGCCAACTTGGTCTGGTTTGAGAGTGCCAAGCGGGTCCTGAAAACTGAAACCCAGAACAGTGGCTTCTGAGTTTTTTCTCCCTGGAAAATAGCCTGTACAGTGGTTCAGGGTCCTGAGGCCTTAAATTTCAGGGTCCCTCCTGCAGATCCGCCTCTCGCAGGATGTTTCCCAGACGCTTAGTGGCACCGGTGCCCACTTAGTCTGGTTTGAGAGTGCCAAGTGGGTGCTGAAAACTGACACCCAGAACAGTGGCTTCTGAGTTTTGTTTCCCAGGGAAAAGGCCTGTAGAGTGGTTCAGGGTCCTGCGGCCTTAAATTGCCGGGTCCCTCTTGGAATTCGGCCCCTAGCAGGATGCCTCCCAGACGCAAAGTGTCGCCCATGCCAACTTGGTCTGGTTTAAGAGTGCAAGCGGGTCCTGCAAACTGACACCCAGAACAGTGGCTTGTGAGTTTTGTTTCCCAGGGAAAAGGCCTGTAGAGTGGTTCAGGGGCCTGAGGCCTTAAATTGCCGGGTGCCTCTTGGAATTCGGCCCCTAGCAGGATGCCTCCCAGACGCAAAGTGGCACCCGTGCCAACTTGGTCTGGTTTGAGAGTGCCAAGCGGGTCCTGAAAACTGAAACCCAGAACAGTGGCTTCTGAGGTTTTTCTCCCTGGAAAATAGCCTGTACAGTGGTTCAGGGTCCTGAGGCCTTAAATTTCAGGGTCCCTCCTGGAGATCCGCCTCTCGCAGGATGTTTCCCAGACGCTTAGCGGCACCGGTGCCCACTTAGTCTGGTTTGAGAGTGCCAAGTGGGTGCTGAAAACTGACACCCAGAACAGTGGCTTCTGAGTTTTGTTTCCCAGGGAAAAAGCCTGTACAGTGGTTCAGGATCCTGAGGCCTTAAATTTCAGGGTGCCTAGGTGAATTCCGCCTCTCGCAGGATGCCTCCCAGACGCAAAGTGGCACCAGTGCCAACTTGGTCTGATTTCAGAGTGCCAAGTGGGTCTCCAAACTGATACCCAGAACAGTGGCTTTTGAGTTTTGTTTCCCAGGGAAATACCCTGTAGAGTGGTTCAGGGTCCTGCCGCGTTAAATTTCAGGGTGCCTCCTGGAATTCGGCCTCTCGCAGGATGCCTCCCAGACGCAAGCTGTCACAAGTGCCAACATGGTCTCGTTTGAGAGTGCCTAGTGGGTCCTGAAAACTGACATCCAGAACAGTGGCTTCTGAGTTTTGTTTCACAGGGAAATACCCTGTAGAGTCGTTCAGGGTCCTGAGGCCTTAAATTGCCGGGTGCCTCCTAGAATTTCGCCTCACGCAGGATGCCTCCCAGATGCAAGGTGGCACCAGTGCCAACTTGGTCTGGTTTGAGAGTTCCTAGTGGGTCCTGAAAAATGACACCCAGAACAGTGGCTTGTGAGTTTTGTTTCCCAGGGAAATACCCTTTAGAGTGGTTCAGGGTCCTGCGGCCTTAAATTGCCGGGTCCCTCTTGGAATTCGGCCCCTAGCAGGATGACTCCCAGATGCAAAGTGTCACCCGTGCCAACTTGGTCTGGTTTAAGAGTGCAAGCAGGTCCTGCAAACTGACACCCAGAACAGTGGCTTGTGAGTTTTGTTTCCCAGGGAAAAGGCCTGTAGAGTGGTTCAGGGTCCTGCGGCCTTAAATTGCCGGGTCCCTCTTGGAATTCGGCCCCTAGCAGGATGCCTCCCAGACGCAAAGTGTCACCCATGCCAACTTGGTCTGGTTTAAGAGTGCAAGCGGGTCCTGCAAACTGACACCCAGAACAGTGGCTTGTGAGTTTTGTTTCCCAGGGAAAAGGCCTGTAGAGTGGTTCAGGGTCCTGCGGCCTTAAATTGCCGGGTCCCTCTTGGAATTCGGCCCCTAGCAGGATGCCTCCCAGACGCAAAGTGTCACCCATGCCAACTTGGTCTGGTTTAAGAGTGCAAGCGGGTCCTGCAAACTGACACCCAGAACAGTGGCTTGTGAGTTTTTTTTCTCTGGGCAATAGCCTGTACAGTGGTTCAGGGTCCTGAGGCCTTAAATTTCAGGGTCCCTCCTGGAGATCCACCTCTCGCAGGATGTTCCCCAGACGCTTAGCGGCACCAGTGCCAACTTGGTCTGGTTTGAGAGTGCCAAGTGGGTGCTGAAAACTGACACCAAGAACAGTGGCTTGCGAGTTTTGTCTCCCAGGGAAAAAGCCTCTAGAATGTTTCAGGGGCCTGAGGCCTTAAATGGCCGGGTGATTCCTGGAATTCCGCCTCTCGAAGGATGCCTCTCAGACGCAAGGTGGCTGCAGTGCCAACTTGGGCTGGTTTGAGAGTGCCAAGTGGGTTCTGCAAACTGACACCCAGAACTGTGGCTTCTGAGTTTTGGCTCCCAGGGAAAAAGCCTGTACAGTGGTTCAGGGTCCTGAGGCCTTAAATTTCAGGGTGCCTCTTGGAATTCCGCCTCTCGCTGGATGCCTCCCAGACGCAATGTGGCACAAGTGCCAACTTGGTCTGGTTTGGGAGTGTCAAGTGGGTCCTGAAAACTGACACCCAGAACAGTGGTTTGTGAGTTTTGTTTCCCAGGGAAATAGCCTGTAGAGTGGTTCAGGGTCCTGAGGCCTTAAATTGCCGGGTGCCTCCAGGAGATCCGCCTCTTGCAGTATTTTTCCCAGACGCTATGCGACACCATTGCCCACTTAGTCTGGTTTGAGAGTGTCAAGTGGGTCCTGAAAACTGAAACCCAGAACAGTGGCTTCTGAGTTTTTTCTCCCTGGAAAATAGCCTGTACAGTGGTTCAGGGTCCTGAGGCCTTAAATTTCAGGGTCCCTCCTGGAGATCCGCCTCTCGCAGGATTTTTCCCAGACGCTTAGTGGCACCGGTGCCCACTTAGTCTGGTTTGAGAGTGCCAAGTGGGTGCTGAAAACTGACACCCAGAACAGTGGCTTCTGAGTTTTGTTTCCCAGGGAAAAGGCCTGTAGAGTGGTTCAGGGTCCTGCGGCCTTAAATTGCCGGGTCCCTCTTGGAATTCGCCCCCTAGCAGGATGCCTCCCAGACGCAAAGTGTCGCCCATGCCAACTTGGTCTGGTTTAAGAGTGCAAGCGGGTCCTGCAAACTGACACCCAGAACAGTGGCTTGTGAGTTTTGTTTCCCAGGGAAAAGGCCTGTAGAGTGGTTCAGGGGCCTGAGGCCTTAAATTGCCGGGTGCCTCTTGGAATTCGGCCCCTAGCAGGATGCCTCCCAGACACATAGTGGCACCCGTGCCAACTTGGTCTGGTTTGAGAGTGCCAAGCGGGTCCTGAAAACTGAAACCCAGAACAGTGGCTTCTGAGTTTTTTCTCCCTGGAAAATAGCCTGTACAGTGGTTCAGGGTCCTGAGGCCTTAAATTTCAGGGTCCCTCCTGCAGATCCGCCTCTCGCAGGATGTTTCCCAGACGCTTAGTGGCACCGGTGCCCACTTAGTCTGGTTTGAGAGTGCCAAGTGGGTGCTGAAAACTGACACCCAGAACAGTGGCTTCTGAGTTTTGTTTCCCAGGGAAAAGGCCTGTAGAGTGGTTCAGGGTCCTGCGGCCTTAAATTGCCGGGTCCCTCTTGGAATTCGGCCCCTAGCAGGATGCCTCCCAGACGCAAAGTGTCGCCCATGCCAACTTGGTCTGGTTTAAGAGTGCAAGCGGGTCCTGCAAACTGACACCCAGAACAGTGGCTTGTGAGTTTTGTTTCCCAGGGAAAAGGCCTGTAGAGTGGTTCAGGGGCCTGAGGCCTTAAATTGCCGGGTGCCTCTTGGAATTCGGCCCCTAGCAGGATGCCTCCCAGACGCAAAGTGGCACCCGTGCCAACTTGGTCTGGTTTGAGAGTGCCAAGCGGGTCCTGAAAACTGAAACCCAGAACAGTGGCTTCTGAGTTTTTTCTCCCTGGAAAATAGCCTGTACAGTGGTTCAGGGTCCTGAGGCCTTAAATTTCAGGGTCCCTCCTGGAGATCCGCCTCTCGCAGGATGTTTCCCAGACGCTTAGCGGCACCGGTGCCCACTTAGTCTGGTTTGAGAGTGCCAAGTGGGTGCTGAAAACTGACACCCAGAACAGTGGCTTCTGAGTTTTGTTTCCCAGGGAAAAAGCCTGTACAGTGGTTCAGGATCCTGAGGCCTTAAATTTCAGGGTGCCTAGGTGAATTCCGCCTCTCGCAGGATGCCTCCCAGACGCAAAGTGGCACCAGTGCCAACTTGGTCTGATTTGAGAGTGCCAAGTGGGTCTCCAAACTGATACCCAGAACAGTGGCTTTTGAGTTTTGTTTCCCAGGGAAATACCCTGTAGAGTGGTTCAGGGTCCTGCCGCGTTAAATTTCAGGGTGCCTCCTGGAATTCGGCCTCTCGCAGGATGCCTCCCAGACGCAAGCTGTCACAAGTGCCAACATGGTCTCGTTTGAGAGTGCCTAGTGGGTCCTGAAAACTGACATCCAGAACAGTGGCTTCTGAGTTTTGTTTCACAGGGAAATACCCTGTAGAGTCGTTCAGGGTCCTGAGGCCTTAAATTGCCGGGTGCCTCCTAGAATTTCGCCTCACGCAGGATGCCTCCCAGATGCAAGGTGGCACCAGTGCCAACTTGGTCTGGTTTGAGAGTTCCTAGTGGGTCCTGAAAAATGACACCCAGAACAGTGGCTTGTGAGTTTTGTTTCCCAGGGAAATACCCTTTAGAGTGGTTCAGGGTCCTGCGGCCTTAAATTGCCGGGTCCCTCTTGGAATTCGGCCCCTAGCAGGATGCCCCCCAGACGCAAAGTGTCACCCATGCCAACTTGGTCTGGTTTAAGAGTGCAAGCGGCTCCTGCAAACTGACACCCAGAACAGTGGCTTGTGAGTTTTTTTTCTCTGGGCAATAGCCTGTACAGTGGTTCAGGGTCCTGAGGCCTTAAATTTCAGGGTCCCTCCTGGAGATCCACCTCTCGCAGGATGTTCCCCAGACGCTTAGCGGCACCAGTGCCAACTTGGTCTGGTTTGAGAGTGCCAAGTGGGTGCTGAAAACTGACACCAAGAACAGTGGCTTGCGAGTTTTGTCTCCCAGGGAAAAAGCCTCTAGAATGTTTCAGGGGCCTGAGGCCTTAAATGGCCGGGTGATTCCTGGAATTCCGCCTCTCGAAGGATGCCTCTCAGACGCAAGGTGGCTGCAGTGCCAACTTGGGCTGGTTTGAGAGTGCCAAGTGGGTTCTGCAAACTGACACCCAGAACTGTGGCTTCTGAGTTTTGGCTCCCAGGGAAAAAGCCTGTACAGTGGTTCAGGGTCCTGAGGCCTTAAATTTCAGGGTGCCTCTTGGAATTCCGCCTCTCGCTGGATGCCTCTCAGACGCAATGTGGCACAAGTGCCAACTTGGTCTGGTTTGGGAGTGTCAAGTGGGTCCTGAAAACTGACACCCAGAACAGTGGTTTGTGAGTTTTGTTTCCCAGGGAAATAGCCTGTAGAGTGGTTCAGGGTCCTGAGGCCTTAAATTGCCGGGTGCCTCCAGGAGATCCGCCTCTTGCAGGATTTTTCCCAGACGCTATGCGACACCATTGCCCACTTAGTCTGGTTTGAGAGTGTAAAGTGGGTCCTGAAAACTGACACCAAGAACATTGTCTTCTGAGTTTTGCTTCCCAGGGAAAAAGCCTGTAAAGTGGTTCAGGGTCCTGAGGCCTTAAATGGCCAAGTTCCTCCTGGAATTCGGCCCCTAGCAGGATGCCTCCCAGACACATAGTAGCACCAGTGCCAACCTCGTCTGGTTTGAGAATGCCAAGTGGGTCCTGCAAACTGACACCAAGAACAGTGGCTTCTGAGTTTTGTTTCCCAGGGAAAAAGCCTGTACAATGGTTCAGGGTCCTGCGGCCTTAAATTTCAGGGTGCCTCCTAGAATTCCGCCTCTCGCAGGATGCCTCCCAGACGCAAAGTGGCACCAGTGCCAACTTGGTCTGATTTCAGAGTGCCAAGTGGGTCTCCAAACTGATACCCAGAACAGTGGCTTTTGAGTTTTGTTTCCCAGGGAAATACCCTGTAGAGTGGTTCAGGGTCCTGCCGCGTTAAATTTCAGGGTGCCTCCTGGAATTCGGCCTCTCGCAGGATGCCTCCCAGACGCAAGCTGTCACAAGTGCCAACATGGTCTCGTTTGAGAGTGCCTAGTGGGTCCTGAAAACTGACCTCCAGAACAGTGGCTTCTGAGTTTTGTTTCGCAGGGAAATACCCTGTAGAATGGTTCAGGGTCCTGCGGCCTTAAATTGCCGGGTGCCTCCTAGAATTTCGCCTCACACAGGATGCCTCCCAGATGCAAGGTGGCACCAGTGCCAACTTGGTCTGGTTTGAGAGTTCCTAGTGGGTCCTGAAAAATGACACCCAGAACAGTGGCTTGTGAGTTTTGTTTCCCAGGGAAATACCCTTTAGAGTGGTTCAGGGTCCTGCGGCCTTAAATTGCCGGGTCCCTCTTGGAATTCGGCCCCTAGCAGGATGCCTCCCAGACGCAAAGTGTCACCCATGCCAACTTGGTCTGGTTTAAGAGTGCAAGCGGGTCCTGCAAACTGAAACCCAGAACAGTGGCTTCTGAGTTTTTTCTCCCTGGAAAATAGCCTGTACAGTGGTTCAGGGTCCTGAGGCCTTAAATTTCAGGGTCCCTCCTGGAGATCCGCCTCTCGCAGGATGTTTCCCAGACGCTTAGCGGCACCGGTGCCCACTTAGTCTGGTTTGAGAGTGCCAAGTGGGTGCTGAAAACTGACACCCAGAACAGTGGCTTCTGAGTTTTGTTTCCCAGGGAAAAAGCCTGTACAGTGGTTCAGGATCCTGAGGCCTTAAATTTCAGGGTGCCTAGGTGAATTCCGCCTCTCGCAGGATGCCTCCCAGACGCAAAGTGGCACCAGTGCCAACTTGGTCTGATTTGAGAGTGCCAAGTGGGTCTCCAAACTGATACCCAGAACAGTGGCTTTTGAGTTTTGTTTCCCAGGGAAATACCCTGTAGAGTGGTTCAGGGTCCTGCCGCGTTAAATTTCAGGGTGCCTCCTGGAATTCGGCCTCTCGCAGGATGCCTCCCAGACGCAAGCTGTCACAAGTGCCAACATGGTCTCGTTTGAGAGTGCCTAGTGGGTCCTGAAAACTGACATCCAGAACAGTGGCTTCTGAGTTTTGTTTCACAGGGAAATACCCTGTAGAGTCGTTCAGGGTCCTGAGGCCTTAAATTGCCGGGTGCCTCCTAGAATTTCGCCTCACGCAGGATGCCTCCCAGATGCAAGGTGGCACCAGTGCCAACTTGGTCTGGTTTGAGAGTTCCTAGTGGGTCCTGAAAAATGACACCCAGAACAGTGGCTTGTGAGTTTTGTTTCCCAGGGAAATACCCTTTAGAGTGGTTCAGGGTCCTGCGGCCTTAAATTGCCGGGTCCCTCTTGGAATTCGGCCCCTAGCAGGATGCCCCCCAGACGCAAAGTGTCACCCATGCCAACTTGGTCTGGTTTAAGAGTGCAAGCGGCTCCTGCAAACTGACACCCAGAACAGTGGCTTGTGAGTTTTTTTTCTCTGGGCAATAGCCTGTACAGTGGTTCAGGGTCCTGAGGCCTTAAATTTCAGGGTCCCTCCTGGAGATCCACCTCTCGCAGGATGTTCCCCAGACGCTTAGCGGCACCAGTGCCAACTTGGTCTGGTTTGAGAGTGCCAAGTGGGTGCTGAAAACTGACACCAAGAACAGTGGCTTGCGAGTTTTGTCTCCCAGGGAAAAAGCCTCTAGAATGTTTCAGGGGCCTGAGGCCTTAAATGGCCGGGTGATTCCTGGAATTCCGCCTCTCGAAGGATGCCTCTCAGACGCAAGGTGGCTGCAGTGCCAACTTGGGCTGGTTTGAGAGTGCCAAGTGGGTTCTGCAAACTGACACCCAGAACTGTGGCTTCTGAGTTTTGGCTCCCAGGGAAAAAGCCTGTACAGTGGTTCAGGGTCCTGAGGCCTTAAATTTCAGGGTGCCTCTTGGAATTCCGCCTCTCGCTGGATGCCTCTCAGACGCAATGTGGCACAAGTGCCAACTTGGTCTGGTTTGGGAGTGTCAAGTGGGTCCTGAAAACTGACACCCAGAACAGTGGTTTGTGAGTTTTGTTTCCCAGGGAAATAGCCTGTAGAGTGGTTCAGGGTCCTGAGGCCTTAAATTGCCGGGTGCCTCCAGGAGATCCGCCTCTTGCAGGATTTTTCCCAGACGCTATGCGACACCATTGCCCACTTAGTCTGGTTTGAGAGTGTAAAGTGGGTCCTGAAAACTGACACCAAGAACATTGTCTTCTGAGTTTTGCTTCCCAGGGAAAAAGCCTGTAAAGTGGTTCAGGGTCCTGAGGCCTTAAATGGCCAAGTTCCTCCTGGAATTCGGCCCCTAGCAGGATGCCTCCCAGACACATAGTAGCACCAGTGCCAACCTCGTCTGGTTTGAGAATGCCAAGTGGGTCCTGCAAACTGACACCAAGAACAGTGGCTTCTGAGTTTTGTTTCCCAGGGAAAAAGCCTGTACAATGGTTCAGGGTCCTGCGGCCTTAAATTTCAGGGTGCCTCCTAGAATTCCGCCTCTCGCAGGATGCCTCCCAGACGCAAAGTGGCACCAGTGCCAACTTGGTCTGATTTCAGAGTGCCAAGTGGGTCTCCAAACTGATACCCAGAACAGTGGCTTTTGAGTTTTGTTTCCCAGGGAAATACCCTGTAGAGTGGTTCAGGGTCCTGCCGCGTTAAATTTCAGGGTGCCTCCTGGAATTCGGCCTCTCGCAGGATGCCTCCCAGACGCAAGCTGTCACAAGTGCCAACATGGTCTCGTTTGAGAGTGCCTAGTGGGTCCTGAAAACTGACCTCCAGAACAGTGGCTTCTGAGTTTTGTTTCGCAGGGAAATACCCTGTAGAATGGTTCAGGGTCCTGCGGCCTTAAATTGCCGGGTGCCTCCTAGAATTTCGCCTCACACAGGATGCCTCCCAGATGCAAGGTGGCACCAGTGCCAACTTGGTCTGGTTTGAGAGTTCCTAGTGGGTCCTGAAAAATGACACCCAGAACAGTGGCTTGTGAGTTTTGTTTCCCAGGGAAATACCCTTTAGAGTGGTTCAGGGTCCTGCGGCCTTAAATTGCCGGGTCCCTCTTGGAATTCGGCCCCTAGCAGGATGCCTCCCAGACGCAAAGTGTCACCCATGCCAACTTGGTCTGGTTTAAGAGTGCAAGCGGGTCCTGCAAACTGACACCCAGAACAGTGGCTTGTGAGTTTTGTTTCCCAGGGAAAAGGCCTGTAGAGTGGTTCAGGGTCCTGCGGCCTTAAATTGCCGGGTCCCTCTTGGAATTCGGCCCCTAGCAGGATGCCTCCCAGACGCAAAGTGTCACCCATGCCAACTTGGTCTGGTTTAAGAGTGCAAGCGGGTCCTGCAAACTGACACCCAGAACAGTGGCTTCTGAGTTTTTTTTCTCTGGGCAATAGCCTGTACAGTGGTTCAGGGTCCTGAGGCCTTAAATTTCAGGGTCCCTCCTGGAGATCCACCTCTCGCAGGATGTTCCCCAGACGCTTAGCGGCACCAGTGCCAACTTGGTCTGGTTTGAGAGTGCCTAGTGGGTCCTGCAAACTGACACCAAGAACAGTGGCTTGCGAGTTTTGTCTCCCAGGGAAAAAGCCTCTAGAATGTTTCAGGGGCCTGAGGCCTTAAATGGCCGGGTGATTCCTGGAATTCCGCCTCTCGAAGGATGCCTCTCAGACGCAAGGTGGCTGCAGTGCCAACTTGGGCTGGTTTGAGAGTGCCAAGTGGGTTCTGCAAACTGACACCCAGAACTGTGGCTTCTGAGTTTTGGCTCCCAGGGAAAAAGCCTGTACAGTGGTTCAGGGTCCTGAGGACTTAAATTTCAGGGTGCCTCTTGGAATTCCGCCTCTCGCTGGATGCCTCCCAGACGCAATGTGGCACAAGTGCCACCTTGGTCTGGTTTGGGAGTGTCAAGTGGGTCCTGAAAACTGACACCCAGAACAGTGGTTTGTGAGTTTTGTTTCCCAGGGAAATAGCCTGTAGAGTGGTTCAGGGTCCTGAGGCCTTAAATTGCCGGGTGCCTCCAGGAGATCCGCCTCTTGCAGTATTTTTCCCAGACGCTATGCGACACCATTGCCCACTTAGTCTGGTTTGAGAGTGTCAAGTGGGTCCTGAAAACTGACACCAAGAACATTGTCTTCTGAGTTTTGCTTCCCAGGGAAAAAGCCTGTAAAGTGGTTCAGGGTCCTGAGGCCTTAAATGGCCAAGTTCCTCCTGGAATTCGGCCCCTAGCAGGATGCCTCCCAGACACATAGTGGCACCAGTGCCAACTTCGTCTGGTTTGAGAATGCCAAGTGGGTCCTGCAAACTGACACCAAGAAGAGTGGCTTCTGAGTTTTGTTTCCCAGGGAAAAAGCCTGTACAATGGTTCAGGGTCCTGCGGCCTTAAATTGCCGGGTGCCTCCTAGAATTCCGCCTCACACAGGATGCCTCCCAGATGCAAGGTGGCACCAGTGCCAACTTGGTCTGGTTTGAGAGTGCCTAGTGGGTCCTGAAAACTGACACCCAGAACAGTGGCTTGTGAGTTTTCTTTCCCAGGGAAAAGGCCTGTAGAGTGGTTCAGGGGCCTGAGACCTTAAATTGCCGGGTGCCTCTTGGAATTCGGCCCCTAGCAGGATGCCTCCCAGACGCAAAGTAGCACCCGTGCCAACTTGGTCTGGTTTGAGAGTGCCAAGCGGGTCCTGAAAACTGAAATCCAGAACAGTGGCTTCTGAGTTTTTTCTCCCTGGAAAATAGCCTGTACAGTGGTTCAGGGTCCTGAGGCCTTAAATTTCAGGGTCCCTCCTGGAGATCCGCCTCTCGCAGGATGTTTCCCAGACGCTTAGCGGCACCGGTGCCCACTTAGTCTGGTTTGAGAGTGCCAAGTGGGTGCTGAAAACTGACACCCAGAACAGTGGCTTCTGAGTTTTGTTTCCCAGGGAAAAAGCCTGTACAGTGGTTCAGGATCCTGAGGCCTTAAATTTCAGGGTGCCTAGGTGAATTCCGCCTCTCGCAGGATGCCTCCCAGACGCAAAGTGGCACCAGTGCCAACTTGGTCTGATTTCAGAGTGCCAAGTGGGTCTCCAAACTGATACCCAGAACAGTGGCTTTTGAGTTTTGTTTCCCAGGGAAATACCCTGTAGAGTGGTTCAGGGTCCTGCCGCGTTAAATTTCAGGGTGCCTCCTGGAATTCGGCCTCTCGCAGGATGCCTCCCAGACGCAAGCTGTCACAAGTGCCAACATGGTCTCGTTTGAGAGTGCCTAGTGGGTCCTGAAAACTGACATCCAGAACAGTGGCTTCTGAGTTTTGTTTCGCAGGGAAATACCCTGTAGAATGGTTCAGGGTCCTGCGGCCTTAAATTGCCGGGTGCCTCCTAGAATTTCGCCTCACACAGGATGCCTCCCAGATGCAAGGTGGCACCAGTGCCAACTTGGTCTGGTTTGAGAGTTCCTAGTGGGTCCTGAAAAATGACACCCAGAACAGTGGCTTGTGAGTTTTGTTTCCCAGGGAAATACCCTTTAGAGTGGTTCAGGGTCCTGCGGCCTTAAATTGCCGGGTCCCTCTTGGAATTCGGCCCCTAGCAGGATGACTCCCAGATGCAAAGTGTCACCCGTGCAAACTTGGTCTGGTTTAAGAGTGCAAGCAGGTCCTGCAAACTGACACCCAGAACAGTGGCTTGTGAGTTTTGTTTCCCAGGGAAAAGGCCTGTAGAGTGGTTCAGGGTCCTGCGGCCTTAAATTGCCGGGTCCCTCTTGGAATTCGGCCCCTAGCAGGATGCCTCCCAGACGCAAAGTGTCACCCATGCCAACTTGGTCTGGTTTAAGAGTGCAAGCGGGTCCTGCAAACTGACACCCAGAACAGTGGCTTGTGAGTTTTTTTTCTCTGGGCAATAGCCTGTACAGTGGTTCAGGGTCCTGAGGCCTTAAAGTTCAGGGTCCCTCCTGGAGATCCACCTCTCGCAGGATGTTCCCCAGACGCTTAGCGGCACCAGTGCCAACTTGGTCTGGTTTGAGAGTGCCAAGTGGGTGCTGAAAACTGACACCAAGAACAGTGGCTTGCGAGTTTTGTCTCCCAGGGAAAAAGCCTCTAGAATGTTTCAGGGGCCTGAGGCCTTAAATGGCCGGGTGATTCCTGGAATTCCGCCTCTCGAAGGATGCCTCTCAGACGCAAGGTGGCTGCAGTGCCAACTTGGGCTGGTTTGAGAGTGCCAAGTGGGTTCTGCAAACTGACACCCAGAACTGTGGCTTCTGAGTTTTGGCTCCCAGGGAAAAAGCCTGTACAGTGGTTCAGGGTCCTGAGGCCTTAAATTTCAGGGTGCCTCTTGGAATTCCGCCTCTCGCTGGATGCCTCTCAGACGCAATGTGGCACAAGTGCCAACTTGGTCTGGTTTGGGAGTGTCAAGTGGGTCCTGAAAACTGACACCCAGAACAGTGGTTTGTGAGTTTTGTTTCCCAGGGAAATAGCCTGTAGAGTGGTTCAGGGTCCTGAGGCCTTAAATTGCCGGGTGCCTCCAGGAGATCCGCCTCTTGCAGTATTTTTCCCAGACGCTATGCGACACCATTGCCCACTTAGTCTGGTTTGAGAGTGTCAAGTGGGTCCTGAAAACTGACACCAAGAACATTGTCTTCTGAGTTTTGCTTCCCAGGGGAAAAGCCTGTAAAGTGGTTCAGGGTCCTGAGGCCTTAAATGGCCAAGTTCCTCCTGGAATTCGGCCCCTAGCAGGATGCCTCCCAGACACATAGTGGCACCAGTGCCAACTTCGTCTGGTTTGAGAATGCCAAGTGGGTCCTGCAAACTGACACCAAGAAGAGTGGCTTCTGAGTTTTGTTTCCCAGGGAAAAAGCCTGTACAATGGTTCAGGGTCCTGTGGCCTTAAATTGCCGGGTGCCTCCTAGAATTCCGCCTCACACAGGATGCCTCCCAGATGCAAGGTGGCACCAGTGCCAACTTGGTCTGGTTTGAGAGTGCCTAGTGGGTCCTGAAAACTGACACCCAGAACAGTGGCTTGTGAGTTTTCTTTCCCAGGGAAAAGGCCTGTAGAGTGGTTCAGGGGCCTGAGACCTTAAATTGCCGGGTGCCTCTTGGAATTCGGCCCCTAGCAGGATGCCTCCCAGACGCAAAGTAGCACCCGTGCCAACTTGGTCTGGTTTGAGAGTGCCAAGCGGGTCCTGAAAACTGAAATCCAGAACAGTGGCTTCTGAGTTTTTTCTCCCTGGAAAATAGCCTGTACAGTGGTTCAGGGTCCTGAGGCCTTAAATTTCAGGGTCCCTCCTGGAGATCCGCCTCTCGCAGGATGTTTCCCAGACGCTTAGCGGCACCGGTGCCCACTTAGTCTGGTTTGAGAGTGCCAAGTGGGTGCTGAAAACTGACACCCAGAACAGTGGCTTCTGAGTTTTGTTTCCCAGGGAAAAAGCCTGTACAGTGGTTCAGGATCCTGAGGCCTTAAATTTCAGGGTGCCTAGGTGAATTCCGCCTCTCGCAGGATGCCTCCCAGACGCAAAGTGGCACCAGTGCCAACTTGGTCTGATTTGAGAGTGCCAAGTGGGTCTCCAAACTGATACCCAGAACAGTGGCTTTTGAGTTTTGTTTCCCAGGGAAATACCCTGTAGAGTGGTTCAGGGTCCTGCCGCGTTAAATTTCAGGGTGCCTCCTGGAATTCGGCCTCTCGCAGGATGCCTCCCAGACGCAAGCTGTCACAAGTGCCAACATGGTCTCGTTTGAGAGTGCCTAGTGGGTCCTGAAAACTGACATCCAGAACAGTGGCTTCTGAGTTTTGTTTCGCAGGGAAATACCCTGTAGAATGGTTCAGGGTCCTGCGGCCTTAAATTGCCGGGTGCCTCCTAGAATTTCGCCTCACACAGGATGCCTCCCAGATGCAAGGTGGCACCAGTGCCAACTTGGTCTGGTTTGAGAGTTCCTAGTGGGTCCTGAAAAATGACACCCAGAACAGTGGCTTGTGAGTTTTGTTTCCCAGGGAAATACCCTTTAGAGTGGTTCAGGGTCCTGCGGCCTTAAATTGCCGGGTCCCTCTTGGAATTCGGCCCCTAGCAGGATGACTCCCAGATGCAAAGTGTCACCCGTGCCAACTTGGTCTGGTTTAAGAGTGCAAGCAGGTCCTGCAAACTGACACCCAGAACAGTGGCTTGTGAGTTTTGTTTCCCAGGGAAAAGGCCTGTAGAGTGGTTCAGGGTCCTGCGGCCTTAAATTGCCGGGTCCCTCTTGGAATTCGGCCCCTAGCAGGATGCCTCCCAGACGCAAAGTGTCACCCATGCCAACTTGGTCTGGTTTAAGAGTGCAAGCGGGTCCTGCAAACTGACACCCAGAACAGTGGCTTGTGAGTTTTTTTTCTCTGGGCAATAGCCTGTACAGTGGTTCAGGGTCCTGAGGCCTTAAAGTTCAGGGTCCCTCCTGGAGATCCACCTCTCGCAGGATGTTCCCCAGACGCTTAGCGGCACCAGTGCCAACTTGGTCTGGTTTGAGAGTGCCAAGTGGGTGCTGAAAACTGACACCAAGAACAGTGGCTTGCGAGTTTTGTCTCCCAGGGAAAAAGCCTCTAGAATGTTTCAGGGGCCTGAGGCCTTAAATGGCCGGGTGATTCCTGGAATTCCGCCTCTCGAAGGATGCCTCTCAGACGCAAGGTGGCTGCAGTGCCAACTTGGGCTGGTTTGAGAGTGCCAAGTGGGTTCTGCAAACTGACACCCAGAACTGTGGCTTCTGAGTTTTGGCTCCCAGGGAAAAAGCCTGTACAGTGGTTCAGGGTCCTGAGGCCTTAAATTTCAGGGTGCCTCTTGGAATTCCGCCTCTCGCTGGATGCCTCTCAGACGCAATGTGGCACAAGTGCCAACTTGGTCTGGTTTGGGAGTGTCAAGTGGGTCCTGAAAACTGACACCCAGAACAGTGGTTTGTGAGTTTTGTTTCCCAGGGAAATAGCCTGTAGAGTGGTTCAGGGTCCTGAGGCCTTAAATTGCCGGGTGCCTCCAGGAGATCCGCCTCTTGCAGGATTTTTCCCAGACGCTATGCGACACCATTGCCCACTTAGTCTGGTTTGAGAGTGTCAAGTGGGTCCTGAAAACTGACACCAAGAACATTGTCTTCTGAGTTTTGCTTCCCAGGGGAAAAGCCTGTAAAGTGGTTCAGGGTCCTGAGGCTTTAAATGGCCAAGTTCCTCCTGGAATTCGGCCCCTAGCAGGATGCCTCCCAGACACATAGTGGCACCAGTGCCAACTTCGTCTGGTTTGAGAATGCCAAGTGGGTCCTGCAAACTGACACCAAGAAGAGTGGCTTCTGAGTTTTGTTTCCCAGGGAAAAAGCCTGTACAATGGTTCAGGGGCCTGAGGCCTTAAATTGCCGGGTGCCTCTTGGAATTCGGCCCCTAGCAGGATGCCTCCCAGACGCAAAGTGGCACCCGTGCCAACTTGGTCTGGTTTGAGAGTGCCAAGCGGGTCCTGAAAACTGAAACCCAGAACAGTGGCTTCTGAGTTTTTTCTCCCTGGAAAATAGCCTGTACAGTGGTTCAGGGTCCTGAGGCCTTAAATTTCAGGGTCCCTCCTGGAGATCCTCCTCTCGCAGGATGTTTCCCAGACGCTTAGCGGCACCGGTGCCCACTTAGTCTGGTTTGAGAGTGCCAAGTGGGTGCTGAAAACTGACACCCAGAACAGTGGCTTCTGAGTTTTGTTTCCCAGGGAAAAAGCCTGTACAGTGGTTCAGGATCCTGAGGCCTTAAATTTCAGGGTGCCTAGGTGAATTCCGCCTCTCGCAGGATGCCTCCCAGACGCAAAGTGGCACCAGTGCCAACTTGGTCTGATTTCAGAGTGCCAAGTGGGTCTCCAAACTGATACCCAGAACAGTGGCTTTTGAGTTTTGTTTCCCAGGGAAATACCCTGTAGAGTGGTTCAGGGTCCTGCCGCGTTAAATTTCAGGGTGCCTCCTGGAATTCGGCCTCTCGCAGGATGCCTCCCAGACGCAAGCTGTCACAAGTGCCAACATGGTCTCGTTTGAGAGTGCCTAGTGGGTCCTGAAAACTGACATCCAGAACAGTGGCTTCTGAGTTTTGTTTCGCAGGGAAATACCCTGTAGAATGGTTCAGGGTCCTGCGGCCTTAAATTGCCGGGTGCCTCCTAGAATTTCGCCTCACACAGGATGCCTCCCAGATGCAAGGTGGCACCAGTGCCAAATTGGTCTGGTTTGAGAGTTCCTAGTGGGTCCTGAAAAATGACACCCAGAACAGTGGCTTGTGAGTTTTGTTTCCCAGGGAAAAGGCCTGTAGAGTGGTTCAGGGTCCTGCGGCCTTAAATTGCCGGGTCCCTCTTGGAATTCGGCCCCTAGCAGGATGCCTCCCAGACGCAAAGTGTCACCCATGCCAACTTGGTCTGGTTTAAGAGTGCAAGCGGGTCCTGCAAACTGATACCCAGAACAGTGGCTTGTGAGTTTTTTTTCTCCCTGGAAAATAGCCTGTACAGTGGTTCAGGGTCCTGAGGCCTTAAATTTCAGGGTCCCTCCTGGAGATCCACCTCTCGCAGGATGTTCCCCAGACGCTTAGCGGCACCAGTGCCAACTTGGTCTGGTTTGAGAGTGCCTAGTGGGTCCTGCAAACTGACACCAAGAACAGTGGCTTGCGAGTTTTGTCTCCCAGGGAAAAAGCCTCTAGAATGTTTCAGGGGCCTGAGGCCTTAAATGGCCGGGTGATTCCTGGAATTCCGCCTCTCGAAGGATGCCTCTCAGACGCAAGGTGGCTGCAGTGCCAACTTGGGCTGGTTTGAGAGTGCCAAGTGGGTTCTGCAAACTGACACCCAGAACTGTGGCTTCTGAGTTTTGGCTCCCAGGGAAAAAGCCTGTACAGTGGTTCAGGGTCCTGAGGCCTTAAATTTCAGGGTGCCTCTTGGAATTCCGCCTCTCGCTGGATGCCTCCCAGACGCAATGTGGCACAAGTGCCAACTTGGTCTGGTTTGGGAGTGTCAAGTGGGTCCTGAAAACTGACACCCAGAACAGTGGTTTGTGAGTTTTGTTTCCCAGGGAAATAGCCTGTAGAGTGGTTCAGGGTCCTGAGGCCTTAAATTGCCGGGTGCCTCCAGGAGATCCGCCTCTTGCAGTATTTTTCCCAGACGCTATGCGACACCATTGCCCACTTAGTCTGGTTTGAGAGTGTCAAGTGGGTCCTGAAAACTGACACCAAGAACATTGTCTTCTGAGTTTTGCTTCCCAGGGGAAAAGCCTGTAAAGTGGTTCAGGGTCCTGAGGCTTTAAATGGCCAAGTTCCTCCTGGAATTCGGCCCCTAGCAGGATGCCTCCCAGACACATAGTGGCACCAGCGCCAACTTCGTCTGGTTTGAGAATGCCAAGTGGGTCCTGAAAACTGACACCAAAAACAGTGGCTTCTGAGTTTTGTTTCCCAGGGAAAAAGCCTGTACAATGGTTCAGGGTCCTGTGGCCTTAAATTGCCGGGTGCCTCCTAGAATTCCGCCTCACACAGGATGCCTCCCAGATGCAAGGTGGCACCAGTGCCAACTTGGTCTGGTTTGAGAGTGCCTAGTGGGTCCTGAAAACTGACACCCAGAACAGTGGCTTGTGAGTTTTCTTTCCCAGGGAAAAGGCCTGTAGAGTGGTTCAGGGGCCTGAGGCCTTAAATTGCCGGGTGCCTCTTGGAATTCGGCCCCTAGCAGGATGCCTCCCAGACGCAAAGTGGCACCCGTGCCAACTTGGTCTGGTTTGAGAGTGCCAAGCGGGTCCTGAAAACTGAAACCCAGAACAGTGGCTTCTGAGTTTTTTCTCCCTGGAAAATAGCCTGTACAGTGGTTCAGGGTCCTGAGGCCTTAAATTTCAGAGTCCCTCCTGGAGATCCGCCTCTCGCAGGATGTTTCCCAGACGCTTAGCGGCACCGGTGCCCACTTAGTCTGGTTTGAGAGTGCCAAGTGGGTGCTGAAAACTGACACCCAGAACAGTGGCTTCTGAGTTTTGGCTCCCAGGGAAAAAGCCTGTACAGTGGTTCAGGGTCCTGAGGCCTTAAATTTCAGGGTGCCTAGGTGAATTCCGCCTCTCGCAGGATGCCTCCCAGACGCAAAGTGGCACCAGTGCCAACTTGGTCTGATTTCAGAGTGCCAAGTGGGTCTCCAAACTGATACCCAGAACAGTGGCTTTTGAGTTTTGTTTCCCAGGGAAATACCCTGTAGAGTGGTTCAGGGTCCTGCCGCGTTAAATTTCAGGGTGCCTCCTGGAATTCGGCCTCTCGCAGGATGCCTCCCAGACGCAAGCTGTCACAAGTGCCAACATGGTCTCGTTTGAGAGTGCCTAGTGGGTCCTGAAAACTGACATCCAGAACAGTGGCTTCTGAGTTTTGTTTCGCAGGGAAATACCCTGTAGAATGGTTCAGGGTCCTGCGGCCTTAAATTGCCGGGTGCCTCCTAGCATTTCGCCTCACACAGGATGCCTCCCAGATGCAAGGTGGCACCAGTGCCAACTTGGTCTGGTTTGAGAGTTCCTAGTGGGTCCTGAAAAATGACACCCAGAACAGTGGCTTGTGAGTTTTGTTTCCCAGGGAAATACCCTTTAGAGTGGTTCAGGGTCCTGCGGCCTTAAATTGCCGGGTCCCTCTTGGAATTCGGCCCCTAGCAGGATGACTCCCAGATGCAAAGTGTCACCCGTGCCAACTTGGTCTGGTTTAAGAGTGCAAGCGGGTCCTGCAAACTGACACCCAGAACAGTGGCTTGTGAGTTTTGTTTCCCAGGGAAAAGGCCTGTAGAGTGGTTCAGGGTCCTGCGGCCTTAAATTGCCGGGTCCCTCTTGGAATTCGGCCCCTAGCAGGATGCCTCCCAGACGCAAAGTGTCACCCATGCCAACTTGGTCTGGTTTAAGAGTGCAAGCGGGTCCTGCAAACTGACACCCAGAACAGTGGCTTGTGAGTTTTTTTTCTCCCTGGAAAATAGCCTGTACAGTGGTTCAGGGTCCTGAGGCCTTAAATTTCAGGGTCCCTCCTGGAGATCCACCTCTCGCAGGATGTTCCCCAGACGCTTAGCGGCACCAGTGCCAACTTGGTCTGGTTTGAGAGTGCCAAGTGGGTGCTGAAAACTGACACCAAGAACAGTGGCTTGCGAGTTTTGTCTCCCAGGGAAAAAGCCTCTAGAATGTTTCAGGGGCCTGAGGCCTTAAATGGCCGGGTGATTCCTGGAATTCCGCCTCTCGAAGGATGCCTCTCAGACGCAAGGTGGCTGCAGTGCCAACTTGGGCTGGTTTGAGAGTGCCAAGTGGGTTCTGCAAACTGACACCCAGAACTGTGGCTTCTGAGTTTTGGCTCCCAGGGAAAAAGCCTGTAGAGTGGTTCAGGGTCCTGAGGCCTTAAATTTCAGGGTGCCTCCTGGAATTCCGCCTCTCGCTGGATGCCTCCCAGACGCAATGTGGCACAAGTGCCAACTTGGTCTGGTTTGGGAGTGTCAAGCGGGTCCTGAAAACTGACACCCAGAACAGTGGTTTGTGAGTTTTGTTTCCGAGGGAAATAGCCTGTAGAGTGGTTCAGGGTCCTGAGGCCTTAAATTGCCGGGTGCCTCCAGGAGATCCGCCTCTTGCAGGATTTTTCCCAGACGCTATGCGACACCATTGCCCACTTAGTCTGGTTTGAGAGTGTCAAGTGGGTCCTGAAAACTGACACCAAGAACATTGTCTTCTGAGTTTTGCTTCCCAGGGAAAAAGCCTGTAAAGTGGTTCAGGGTCCTGAGGCCTTAAATGGCCAAGTTCCTCCTGGAATTCGGCCCCTAGCAGGATGCCTCCCAGACACATAGTGGCACCAGTGCCAACTTCGTCTGGTTTGAGAATGCCAAGTGGGTCCTGCAAACTGACACCAAGAACAGTGGCTTCTGAGTTTTGTTTCCCAGGGAAAAAGCCTGTACAATGGTTCAGGGTCCTGCGGCCTTAAATTGCCGGGTGCCTCCTAGAATTCCGCCTCACACAGGATGCCTCCCAGATGCAAGGTGGCACCAGTGCCAACTTGGTCTGGTTTGAGAGTGCCAAGCGGGTCCTGAAAACTGAAACCCAGAACAGTGGCTTCTGAGTTTTTTCTCCCTGGAAAATAGCCTGTACAGTGGTTCAGGGTCCTGAGGCCTTAAATTTCAGAGTCCCTCCTGGAGATCCGCCTCTCGCAGGATGTTTCCCAGACGCTTAGCGGCACCGGTGCCCACTTAGTCTGGTTTGAGAGTGCCAAGTGGGTGCTGAAAACTGACACCCAGAACAGTGGCTTCTGAGTTTTGTTTCCCAGGGAAAAAGCCTGTACAGTGGTTCAGGATCCTGAGGCCTTAAATTTCAGGGTGCCTAGGTGAATTCCGCCTCTCGCAGGATGCCTCCCAGACGCAAAGTGGCACCAGTGCCAACTTGGTCTGATTTGAGAGTGCCAAGTGGGTCTCCAAACTAATACCCAGAACAGTGGCTTTTGAGTTTTGTTTCCCAGGGAAATACCCTGTAGAGTGGTTCAGGGTCCTGCCGCGTTAAATTTCAGGGTGCCTCCTGGAATTCAGCCTCTCGCAGGATGCCTCCCAGACGCAAGCTGTCACAAGTGCCAACATGGTCTCGTTTGAGAGTGCCTAGTGGGTCCTAAAAACTGACACCCAGAACAGTGGCTTGTGAGTTTTCTTTCCCAGGGAAAAGGCCTGTAGAATGGTTCAGGGGCCTGAGGCCTTAAATTGCCGGGTGCCTCTTGGAATTCGGCCCCTAGCAGGATGCCTCCCAGACGCAAAGTGGCACAAGTGCCAACTTGGTCTGGTTTGAGAGTGCCAAGCGGGTCCTGAAAACTGAAACCCAGAACAGTGGCTTCTGAGTTTTTTCTCCCTGGAAAATAGCCTGTACAGTGGTTCAGGGTCCTGAGGCCTTAAATTCCAGGGTCCCTCCTGGAGATCCGCCTCTCGCAGGATGTTTCCCAGACGCTTAGCGGCACCGGTGCCCACTTAGTCTGGTTTGAGAGTGCCAAGTGGGTGCTGAAAACTGACACCCAGAACAGTGGCTTCTGAGTTTTGTTTCCCAGGGAAAAAGCCTGTACAGTGGTTCAGGATCCTGAGGCCTTAAATTTCAGGGTGCCTAGGTGAATTCCGCCTCTCGCAGGATGCCTCCCAGACGCAAAGTGGCACCAGTGCCAACTTGGTCTGATTTGAGAGTGCCAAGTGGGTCTCCAAACTGATACCCAGAACAGTGGCTTTTGAGTTTTGTTTCCCAGGGAAATACCCTGTAGAGTGGTTCAGGGTCCTGCCGCGTTAAATTTCAGGGTGCCTCCTGGAATTCGGCCTCTCGCAGGATGCCTCCCAGACGCAAGCTGTCACAAGTGCCAACATGGTCTCGTTTGAGAGTGCCTAGTGGGTCCTGAAAACTGACATCCAGAACAGTGGCTTCTGAGTTTTGTTTCGCAGGGAAATACCCTGTAGAATGGTTCAGGGTCCTGCGGCCTTAAATTGCCGGGTGCCTCCTAGAATTTCGCCTCACACAGGATGCCTCCCAGATGCAAGGTGGCACCAGTGCCAACTTGGTCTGGTTTGAGAGTTCCTAGTGGGTCCTGAAAAATGACACCCAGAACAGTGGCTTGTGAGTTTTGTTTCCCAGGGAAATACCCTTTAGAGTGGTTCAGGGTCCTGCGGCCTTAAATTGCCGGGTCCCTCTTGGAATTCGGCCCCTAGCAGGATGAGTCCCAGATGCAAAGTGTCACCCATGCCAACTTGGTCTGGTTTAAGAGTGCAAGCGGGTCCTGCAAACTGACACCCAGAACAGTGGCTTGTGAGTTTTTTTTCTCTGGGCAATAGCCTGTACAGTGGTTCAGGGTCCTGAGGCCTTAAATTTCAGGGTCCCTCCTGGAGATCCACCTCTCGCAGGATGTTCCCCAGACGCTTAGCGGCACCAGTGTCAACTTGGTCTGGTTTGAGAGTGCCTAGTGGGTCCTGCAAACTGACACCAAGAACAGTGGCTTGCGAGTTTTGTCTCCCAGGGAAAAAGCCTCTAGAATGTTTCAGGGGCCTGAGGCCTTAAATGGCCGGGTGATTCCTGGAATTCCGCCTCTCGAAGGATGCCTCTCAGACGCAAGGTGGCTGCAGTGCCAACTTGGGCTGGTTTGAGAGTGCCTAGTGGGTCCTGAAAACTGACACCCAGAACAGTGGCTTGTGAGTTTTCTTTCCCAGGGAAAAGGCCTGTAGAGTGGTTCAGGGGCCTGAGGCCTTAAATTTCAGGGTGCCTCCTGGAATTCCGCCTCTCGCTGGATGCCTCCCAGACGCAATGTGGCACAAGTGCCAACTTGGTCTGGTTTGGGAGTGTCAAGTGGGTCCTGAAAACTGACACCCAGAACAGTGGTTTGTGAGTTTTGTTTCCGAGGGAAATAGCCTGTAGAGTGGTTCAGGGTCCTGAGGCCTTAAATTGCCGGGTGCCTCCAGGAGATCCGACTCTTGCAGGATTTTTCCCAGACGCTATGCGACACCATTGCCCACTTAGTCTGGTTTGAGAGTGTCAAGTGGGTCCTGAAAACTGACACCAAGAACATTGTCTTCTGAGTTTTGCTTCCCAGGGAAAAAGCCTGTAAAGTGGTTCAGGGTCCTGAGGCCTTAAATGGCCAAGTTCCTCCTGGAATTCGGCCCCTAGCAGGATGCCTCCCAGACACATAGTGGCACCAGTGCCAACTTCGTCTGGTTTGAGAATGCCAAGTGGGTCCTGCAAACTGACACCAAGAACAGTGGCTTCTGAGTTTTGTTTCCCAGGGAAAAAGCCTGTACAATGGTTCAGGGTCCTGCGGCCTTAAATTGCCGGGTGCCTCCTAGAATTCCGCCTCACACAGGATGCCTCCCAGATGCAAGGTGGCACCAGTGCCAACTTGGTCTGGTTTGAGAGTGCCTAGTGGGTCCTGAAAACTGACACCCAGAACAGTGGCTTGTGAGTTTTCTTTCCCAGGGAAAAGGCCTGTAGAGTGGTTCAGGGGCCTGAGGCCTTAAATTGCCGGGTGCCTCTTGGAATTCGGCCCCTAGCAGGATGCCTCCCAGACGCAAAGTGGCACCCGTGCCAACTTGGTCTGGTTTGAGAGTGCCAAGCGGGTCCTGAAAACTGAAACCCAGAACAGTGGCTTCTGAGTTTTTTCTCCCTGGAAAATAGCCTGTACAGTGGTTCAGGGTCCTGAGGCCTTAAATTTCAGAGTCCCTCCTGGAGATCCGCCTCTCGCAGGATGTTTCCCAGACGCTTAGCGGCACCGGTGCCCACTTAGTCTGGTTTGAGAGTGCCAAGTGGGTGCTGAAAACTGACACCCAGAACAGTGGCTTCTGAGTTTTGTTTCCCAGGGAAAAAGCCTGTAGAGTGGTTCAGGATCCTGAGGCCTTAAATTTCAGGGTGCCTAGGTGAATTCCGCCTCTCGCAGGATGCCTCCCAGACGCAAAGTGGCACCAGTGCCAACTTGGTCTGATTTGAGAGTGCCAAGTGGGTCTCCAAACTGATACCCAGAACAGTGGCTTTTGAGTTTTGTTTCCCAGGGAAATACCCTGTAGAGTGGTTCAGGGTCCTGCCGCGTTAAATTTCAGGGTGCCTCCTGGAATTCGGCCTCTCGCAGGATGCCTCCCAGACGCAAGCTGTCACAAGTGCCAACATGGTCTCGTTTGAGAGTGCCTAGTGGGTCCTGAAAACTGACATCCAGAACAGTGGCTTCTGAGTTTTGTTTCGCAGGGAAATACCCTGTAGAATGGTTCAGGGTCCTGCGGCCTTAAATTGCCGGGTGCCTCCTAGAATTTCGCCTCACACAGGATGCCTCCCAGATGCAAGGTGGCACCAGTGCCAACTTGGTCTGGTTTGAGAGTTCCTAGTGGGTCCTGAAAAATGACACCCAGAACAGTGGCTTGTGAGTTTTGTTTCCCAGGGAAATACCCTTTAGAGTGGTTCAGGGTCCTGCGGCCTTAAATTGCCGGGTCCCTCTTGGAATTCGGCCCCTAGCAGGATGAGTCCCAGATGCAAAGTGTCACCCATGCCAACTTGGTCTGGTTTAAGAGTGCAAGCGGGTCCTGCAAACTGACACCCAGAACAGTGGCTTGTGAGTTTTTTTTCTCTGGGCAATAGCCTGTACAGTGGTTCAGGGTCCTGAGGCCTTAAATTTCAGGGTCCCTCCTGGAGATCCACCTCTCGCAGGATGTTCCCCAGACGCTTAGCGGCACCAGTGCCAACTTGGTCTGGTTTGAGAGTGCCTAGTGGGTCCTGCAAACTGACACCAAGAACAGTGGCTTGCGAGTTTTGTCTCCCAGGGAAAAAGCCTCTAGAATGTTTCAGGGGCCTGAGGCCTTAAATGGCCGGGTGATTCCTGGAATTCCGCCTCTCGAAGGATGCCTCTCAGACGCAAGGTGGCTGCAGTGCCAACTTGGGCTGGTTTGAGAGTGCCAAGTGGGTTCTGCAAACTGAAACCCAGAACTGTGGCTTCTGAGTTTTGGCTCCCAGGGAAAAAGCCTGTACAGTGGTTCAGGGTCCTGAGGCCTTAAATTTCAGGGTGCCTCCTGGAATTCCGCCTCTCGCTGGATGCCTCCCAGACGCAATGTGGCACAAGTGCCAACTTGGTCTGGTTTGGGAGTGTCAAGCGGGTCCTGAAAACTGACACCCAGAACAGTGGTTTGTGAGTTTTGTTTCCGAGGGAAAAAGCCTGTAGAGTGGTTCAGGGTCCTGAGGCCTTAAATTTCAGGGTGCCTCCTGGAATTCCGCCTCTCGCTGGATGCCTCCCAGATGCAAGGTGGCACCAGTGCCAACTTGGTCTGGTTTGAGAGTTCCTAGTGGGTCCTGAAAAATGACACCCAGAACAGTGGCTTGTGAGTTTTGTTTCCCAGGGAAATACCCTTTAGAGTGGTTCAGGGTCCTGCGGCCTTAAATTGCCGGGTCCCTCTTGGAATTCGGCCCCTAGCAGGATGAGTCCCAGATGCAAAGTGTCACCCATGCCAACTTGGTCTGGTTTAAGAGTGCAAGCGGGTCCTGCAAACTGACACCCAGAACAGTGGCTTGTGAGTTTTTTTTCTCTGGGCAATAGCCTGTACAGTGGTTCAGGGTCCTGAGGCCTTAAATGGCCAAGTTCCTCCTGGAATTCGGCCCCTAGCAGGATGCCTCCCAGACACATAGTGGCACCAGTGCCAACTTCGTCTGGTTTGAGAATGCCAAGTGGGTCCTGCAAACTGACACCAAGAACAGTGGCTTCTGAGTTTTGTTTCCCAGGGAAAAAGCCTGTACAATGGTTCAGGGTCCTGCGGCCTTAAATTGCCGGGTGCCTCCTAGAATTCCGCCTCACACAGGATGCCTCCCAGATGCAAGGTGGCACCAGTGCCAACTTGGTCTGGTTTGAGAGTGCCAAGCGGGTCCTGAAAACTGAAACCCAGAACAGTGGCTTCTGAGTTTTTTCTCCCTGGAAAATAGCCTGTACAGTGGTTCAGGGTCCTGAGGCCTTAAATTTCAGAGTCCCTCCTGGAGATCCACCTCTCGCAGGATGTTTCCCAGACGCTTAGCGGCACCGGTGCCCACTTAGTCTGGTTTGAGAGTGCCAAGTGGGTGCTGAAAACTGACACCCAGAACAGTGGCTTCTGAGTTTTGTTTCCCAGGGAAAAAGCCTGTACAGTGGTTCAGGATCCTGAGGCCTTAAATTTCAGGGTGCCTAGGTGAATTCCGCCTCTCGCAGGATGCCTCCCAGACGCAAAGTGGCACCAACTGATTTGAGAGTGCCAAGTGGGTCTCCAAACTAATACCCAGAACAGTGGCTTTTGAGTTTTGTTTCCCAGGGAAATACCCTGTAGAGTGGTTCAGGGTCCTGCCGCGTTAAATTTCAGGGTGCCTCCTGGAATTCAGCCTCTCGCAGGATGCCTCCCAGACGCAAGCTGTCACAAGTGCCAACATGGTCTCGTTTGAGAGTGCCTAGTGGGTCCTAAAAACTGACACCCAGAACAGTGGCTTGTGAGTTTTCTTTCCCAGGGAAAAGGCCTGTAGAGTGGTTCAGGGGCCTGAGGCCTTAAATTGCCGGGTGCCTCTTGGAATTCGGCCCCTAGCAGGATGCCTCCCAGACGCAAAGTGGCACCCCTGCCAACTTGGTCTGGTTTGAGAGTGCCAAGCGGGTCCTGAAAACTGAAACCCAGAACAGTGGCTTCTGAGTTTTTTCTCCCTGGAAAATAGCCTGTACAGTGGTTCAGGGTCCTGTGGCCTTAAATTCCAGGGTCCCTCCTGGAGATCCGCCTCTCGCAGGATGTTTCCCAGACGCTTAGCGGCACCGGTGCCCACTTAGTCTGGTTTGAGAGTGCCAAGTGGGTGCTGAAAACTGACACCCAGAACAGTGGCTTCTGAGTTTTGTTTCCCAGGGAAAAAGCCTGTACAGTGGTTCAGGATCCTGAGGCCTTAAATTTCAGGGTGCCTAGGTGAATTCCGCCTCTCGCAGGATGCCTCCCAGACGCACAGTGGCACCAGTGCCAACTTGGTCTGATTTGAGAGTGCCAAGTGGGTCTCCAAACTGATACCCAGAACAGTGGCTTTTGAGTTTTGTTTCCCAGGGAAATACCCTGTAGAGTGGTTCAGGGTCCTGCCGCGTTAAATTTCAGGGTGCCTCCTGGAATTCGGCCTCTCGCAGGATGCCTCCCAGACGCAAGCTGTCACAAGTGCCAACATGGTCTCGTTTGAGAGTGCCTAGTGGGTCCTGAAAACTGACATCCAGAACAGTGGCTTCTGAGTTTTGTTTCGCAGGGAAATACCCTGTAGAATGGTTCAGGGTCCTGCGGCCTTAAATTGCCGGGTGCCTCCTAGAATTTCGCCTCACACAGGATGCCTCCCAGATGCAAGGTGGCACCAGTGCCAACTTGGTCTGGTTTGAGAGTTCCTAGTGGGTCCTGAAAAATGACACCCAGAACAGTGGCTTGTGAGTTTTGTTTCCCAGGGAAATACCCTTTAGAGTGGTTCAGGGTCCTGCGGCCTTAAATTGCCGGGTCCCTCTTGGAATTCGGCCCCTAGCAGGATGAGTCCCAGATGCAAAGTGTCACCCATGCCAACTTGGTCTGGTTTAAGAGTGCAAGCGGGTCCTGCAAACTGACACCCAGAACAGTGGCTTGTGAGTTTTTTTTCTCTGGGCAATAGCCTGTACAGTGGTTCAGGGTCCTGAGGCCTTAAATTTCAGGGTCCCTCCTGGAGATCCACCTCTCGCAGGATGTTCCCCAGACGCTTAGCGGCACCAGTGCCAACTTGGTCTGGTTTGAGAGTGCCTAGTGGGTCCTGCAAACTGACACCAAGAACAGTGGCTTGCGAGTTTTGTCTCCCAGGGAAAAAGCCTCTAGAATGTTTCAGGGGCCTGAGGCCTTAAATGGCCGGGTGATTCCTGGAATTCCGCCTCTCGAAGGATGCCTCTCAGACGCAAGGTGGCTGCAGTGCCAACTTGGGCTGGTTTGAGAGTGCCTAGTGGGTCCTGAAAACTGACACCCAGAACAGTGGCTTGTGAGTTTTCTTTCCCAGGGAAAAGGCCTGTAGAGTGGTTCAGGGGCCTGAGGCCTTAAATTTCAGGGTGCCTCCTGGAATTCCGCCTCTCGCTGGATGCCTCCCAGACGCAATGTGGCACAAGTGCCAACTTGGTCTGGTTTGGGAGTGTCAAGTGGGTCCTGAAAACTGACACCCAGAACAGTGGTTTGTGAGTTTTGTTTCCGAGGGAAATAGCCTGTAGAGTGGTTCAGGGTCCTGAGGCCTTAAATTGCCGGGTGCCTCCAGGAGATCCGACTCTTGCAGGATTTTTCCCAGACGCTATGCGACACCATTGCCCACTTAGTCTGGTTTGAGAGTGTCAAGTGGGTCCTGAAAACTGACACCAAGAACATTGTCTTCTGAGTTTTGCTTCCCAGGGGAAAAGCCTGTAAAGTGGTTCAGGGTCCTGAGGCCTTAAATGGCCAAGTTCCTCCTGGAATTCGGCCCCTAGCAGGATGCCTCCCAGACACATAGTGGCACCAGTGCCAACTTCGTCTGGTTTGAGAATGCCAAGTGGGTCCTGCAAACTGACACCAAGAACAGTGGCTTCTGAGTTTTGTTTCCCAGGGAAAAAGCCTGTACAATGGTTCAGGGTCCTGCGGCCTTAAATTTCCGGGTGCCTCCTAGAATTCCGCCTCACACAGGATGCCTCCCAGATGCAAGGTGGCACCAGTGCCAACTTGGTCTGGTTTGAGAGTGCCTAGTGGGTCCTGAAAACTGACACCCAGAACAGTGGCTTGTGAGTTTTCTTTCCCAGGGAAAAGGCCTGTAGAGTGGTTCAGGGGCCTGAGGCCTTAAATTGCCGGGTGCCTCTTGGAATTCGGCCCCTAGCAGGATGCCTCCCAGACGCAAAGTGGCACCCGTGCCAACTTGGTCTGGTTTGAGAGTGCCAAGCGGGTCCTGAAAACTGAAACCCAGAACAGTGGCTTCTGAGTTTTTTCTCCCTGGAAAATAGCCTGTACAGTGGTTCAGGGTCCTGAGGCCTTAAATTTCAGAGTCCCTCCTGGAGATCCGCCTCTCGCAGGATGTTTCCCAGACGCTTAGCGGCACCGGTGCCCACTTAGTCTGGTTTGAGAGTGCCAAGTGGGTGCTGAAAACTGACACCAAGAACAGTGGCTTCTGAGTTTTGTTTCCCAGGGAAAAAGCCTGTACAGTGGTTCAGGATCCTGAGGCCTTAAATTTCAGGGTGCCTAGGTGAATTCCGCCTCTCGCAGGATGCCTCCCAGACGCAAAGTGGCACCAGTGCCAACTTGGTCTGATTTGAGAGTGCCAAGTGGGTCTCCAAACTGATACCCAGAACAGTGGCTTTTGAGTTTTGTTTCCCAGGGAAATACCCTGTAGAGTGGTTCAGGGTCCTGCCGCGTTAAATTTCAGGGTGCCTCCTGGAATTCAGCCTCTCGCAGGATGCCTCCCAGACGCAAGCTGTCACAAGTGCCAACATGGTCTCGTTTGAGAGTGCCTAGTGGGTCCTGAAAACTGACATCCAGAACAGTGGCTTCTGAGTTTTGTTTCGCAGGGAAATACCCTGTAGAATGGTTCAGGGTCCTGCGGCCTTAAATTGCCGGGTGCCTCCTAGAATTTCGCCTCACACAGGATGCCTCCCAGATGCAAGGTGGCACCAGTGCCAACTTGGTCTGGTTTGAGAGTTCCTAGTGGGTCCTGAAAAATGACACCCAGAACAGTGGCTTGTGAGTTTTGTTTCCCAGGGAAATACCCTTTAGAGTGGTTCAGGGTCCTGCGGCCTTAAATTGCCGGGTCCCTCTTGGAATTCGGCCCCTAGCAGGATGCCTCCCAGACGCAAAGTGTCACCCATGCCAACTTGGTCTGGTTTAAGAGTGCAAGCGGGTCCTGCAAACTGACACCCAGAACAGTGGCTTGTGAGTTTTTTTTCTCTGGGCAATAGCCTGTACAGTGGTTCAGGGTCCTGAGGCCTTAAATTTCAGGGTCCCTCCTGGAGATCCACCTCTCGCAGGATGTTCCCGAGACGCTTAGCGGCACCAGTGCCAACTTGGTCTGGTTTGAGAGTGCCTAGTGGGTCCTGCAAACTGACACCAAGAACAGTGGCTTGCGAGTTTTGTCTCCCAGGGAAAAAGCCTCTAGAATGTTTCAGGGGCCTGAGGCCTTAAATGGCCGGGTGATTCCTGGAATTCCGCCTCTCGAAGGATGCCTCTCAGACGCAAGGTGGCTGCAGTGCCAACTTGGGCTGGTTTGAGAGTGCCAAGTGGGTTCTGCAAACTGACACCCAGAACTGTGGCTTCTGAGTTTTGGCTCCCAGGGAAAAAGCCTGTAGAGTGGTTCAGGGTCCTGAGGCCTTAAATTTCAGGGTGCCTCCTGGAATTCCGCCTCTCGCTGGATGCCTCCCAGAGGCAATGTGGCACAAGTGCCAACTTGGTCTGGTTTGGGAGTGTCAAGCGGGTCCTGAAAACTGACACCCAGAACAGTGGTTTGTGAGTTTTGTTTCCGAGGGAAAAAGCCTGTAGAGTGGTTCAGGGTCCTGAGGCCTTAAATTTCAGGGTGCCTCCTGGAATTCCGCCTCTCGCTGGATGCCTCCCAGACGCAATGTGGCACAAGTGCCAACTTGGTCTGGTTTGGGAGTGTCAAGCGGGTCCTGAAAACTGACACCCAGAACAGTCGTTTGTGAGTTTTGTTTCCGAGGGAAATAGCCTGTAGAGTGGTTCAGGGTCCTGAGGCCTTAAATTGCCGGGTGCCTCCAGGAGATCCGCCTCTTGCAGGATTTTTCCCAGACGCTATGCGACACCATTGCCCACTTAGTCTGGTTTGAGAGTGTCAAGTGGGTCCTGAAAACTGACACCAAGAACATTGTCTTCTGAGTTTTGCTTCCCAGGGAAAAAGCCTGTAAAGTGGTTCAGGGTCCTGAGGCCTTAAATGGCCAAGTTCCTCCTGGAATTCGGCCCCTAGCAGGATGCCTCCCAGACACATAGTGGCACCAGTGCCAACTTCGTCTGGTTTGAGAATGCCAAGTGGGTCCTGCAAACTGACACCAAGAACAGTGGCTTCTGAGTTTTGTTTCCCAGGGAAAAAGCCTGTACAATGGTTCAGGGTCCTGCGGCCTTAAATTGCCGGGTGCCTCCTAGAATTCCGCCTCACACAGGATGCCTCCCAGATGCAAGGTGGCACCAGTGCCAACTTGGTCTGGTTTGAGAGTGCCAAGCGGGTCCTGAAAACTGAAACCCAGAACAGTGGCTTCTGAGTTTTTTCTCCCTGGAAAATAGCCTGTACAGTGGTTCAGGGTCCTGAGGCCTTAAATTTCAGAGTCCCTCCTGGAGATCCGCCTCTCGCAGGATGTTTCCCAGACGCTTAGCGGCACCGGTGCCCACTTAGTCTGGTTTGAGAGTGCCAAGTGGGTGCTGAAAACTGACACCCAGAACAGTGGCTTCTGAGTTTTGTTTCCCAGGGAAAAAGCCTGTACAGTGGTTCAGGATCCTGAGGCCTTAAATTTCAGGGTGCCTAGGTGAATTCCGCCTCTCGCAGGATGCCTCCCAGACGCAAAGTGGCACCAACTGATTTGAGAGTGCCAAGTGGGTCTCCAAACTAATACCCAGAACAGTGGCTTTTGAGTTTTGTTTCCCAGGGAAATACCCTGTAGATTGGTTCAGGGTCCTGCCGCATTAAATTTCAGGGTGCCTCCTGGAATTCAGCCTCTCGCAGGATGCCTCCCAGACGCAAGCTGTCACAAGTGCCAACATGGTCTCGTTTGAGAGTGCCTAGTGGGTCCTAAAAACTGACACCCAGAACAGTGGCTTGTGAGTTTTCTTTCCCAGGGAAAAGGCCTGTAGAGTGGTTCAGGGGCCTGAGGCCTTAAATTGCCGGGTGCCTCTTGGAATTCGGCCCCTAGCAGGATGCCTCCCAGACGCAAAGTGGCACCCGTGCCAACTTGGTCTGGTTTGAGAGTGCCAAGCGGGTCCTGAAAACTGAAACCCAGAACAGTGGCTTCTGAGTTTTTTCTCCCTGGAAAATAGCCTGTACAGTGGTTCAGGGTCCTGTGGCCTTAAATTCCAGGGTCCCTCCTGGAGATCCGCCTCTCGCAGGATGTTTCCCAGACGCTTAGCGGCACCGGTGCCCACTTAGTCTGGTTTGAGAGTGCCAAGTGGGTGCTGAAAACTGACACCAAGAACAGTGGCTTCTGAGTTTTGTTTCCCAGGGAAAAAGCCTGTACAGTGGTTCAGGATCCTGAGGCCTTAAATTTCAGGGTGCCTAGGTGAATTCCGCCTCTCGCAGGATGCCTCCCAGACGCAAAGTGGCACCAGTGCCAACTTGGTCTGATTTGAGAGTGCCAAGTGGGTCTCCAAACTGATACCCAGAACAGTGGCTTTTGAGTTTTGTTTCCCAGGGAAATACCCTGTAGAGTGGTTCAGGGTCCTGCCGCGTTAAATTTCAGGGTGCCTCCTGGAATTCAGCCTCTCGCAGGATGCCTCCCAGACGCAAGCTGTCACAAGTGCCAACATGGTCTCGTTTGAGAGTGCCTAGTGGGTCCTGAAAACTGACATCCAGAACAGTGGCTTCTGAGTTTTGTTTCGCAGGGAAATACCCTGTAGAATGGTTCAGGGTCCTGCGGCCTTAAATTGCCGGGTGCCTCCTAGAATTTCGCCTCACACAGGATGCCTCCCAGATGCAAGGTGGCACCAGTGCCAACTTGGTCTGGTTTGAGAGTTCCTAGTGGGTCCTGAAAAATGACACCCAGAACAGTGGCTTGTGAGTTTTGTTTCCCAGGGAAATACCCTTTAGAGTGGTTCAGGGTCCTGCGGCCTTAAATTGCCGGGTCCCTCTTGGAATTCGGCCCCTAGCAGGATGCCTCCCAGACGCAAAGTGTCACCCATGCCAACTTGGTCTGGTTTAAGAGTGCAAGCGGGTCCTGCAAACTGACACCCAGAACAGTGGCTTGTGAGTTTTTTTTCTCTGGGCAATAGCCTGTACAGTGGTTCAGGGTCCTGAGGCCTTAAATTTCAGGGTCCCTCCTGGAGATCCACCTCTCGCAGGATGTTCCCCAGACGCTTAGCGGCACCAGTGCCAACTTGGTCTGGTTTGAGAGTGCCTAGTGGGTCCTGCAAACTGACACCAAGAACAGTGGCTTGCGAGTTTTGTCTCCCAGGGAAAAAGCCTCTAGAATGTTTCAGGGGCCTGAGGCCTTAAATGGCCGGGTGATTCCTGGAATTCCGCCTCTCGAAGGATGCCTCTCAGACGCAAGGTGGCTGCAGTGCCAACTTGGGCTGGTTTGAGAGTGCCAAGTGGGTTCTGCAAACTGACACCCAGAACTGTGGCTTCTGAGTTTTGGCTCCCAGGGAAAAAGCCTGTAGAGTGGTTCAGGGTCCTGAGGCCTTAAATTTCAGGGTGCCTCCTGGAATTCCGCCTCTCGCTGGATGCCTCCCAGAGGCAATGTGGCACAAGTGCCAACTTGGTCTGGTTTGGGAGTGTCAAGCGGGTCCTGAAAACTGACACCCAGAACAGTGGTTTGTGAGTTTTGTTTCCGAGGGAAAAAGCCTGTAGAGTGGTTCAGGGTCCTGAGGCCTTAAATTTCAGGGTGCCTCCTGGAATTCCGCCTCTCGCTGGATGCCTCCCAGACGCAATGTGGCACAAGTGCCAACTTGGTCTGGTTTGGGAGTGTCAAGCGGGTCCTGAAAACTGACACCCAGAACAGTCGTTTGTGAGTTTTGTTTCCGAGGGAAATAGCCTGTAGAGTGGTTCAGGGTCCTGAGGCCTTAAATTGCCGGGTGCCTCCAGGAGATCCGCCTCTTGCAGGATTTTTCCCAGACGCTATGCGACACCATTGCCCACTTAGTCTGGTTTGAGAGTGTCAAGTGGGTCCTGAAAACTGACACCAAGAACATTGTCTTCTGAGTTTTGCTTCCCAGGGAAAAAGCCTGTAAAGTGGTTCAGGGTCCTGAGGCCTTAAATGGCCAAGTTCCTCCTGGAATTCGGCCCCTAGCAGGATGCCTCCCAGACACATAGTGGCACCAGTGCCAACTTCGTCTGGTTTGAGAATGCCAAGTGGGTCCTGCAAACTGACACCAAGAACAGTGGCTTCTGAGTTTTGTTTCCCAGGGAAAAAGCCTGTACAATGGTTCAGGGTCCTGCGGCCTTAAATTGCCGGGTGCCTCCTAGAATTCCGCCTCACACAGGATGCCTCCCAGATGCAAGGTGGCACCAGTGCCAACTTGGTCTGGTTTGAGAGTGCCAAGCGGGTCCTGAAAACTGAAACCCAGAACAGTGGCTTCTGAGTTTTTTCTCCCTGGAAAATAGCCTGTACAGTGGTTCAGGGTCCTGAGGCCTTAAATTTCAGAGTCCCTCCTGGAGATCCGCCTCTCGCAGGATGTTTCCCAGACGCTTAGCGGCACCGGTGCCCACTTAGTCTGGTTTGAGAGTGCCAAGTGGGTGCTGAAAACTGACACCCAGAACAGTGGCTTCTGAGTTTTGTTTCCCAGGGAAAAAGCCTGTACAGTGGTTCAGGATCCTGAGGCCTTAAATTTCAGGGTGCCTAGGTGAATTCCGCCTCTCGCAGGATGCCTCCCAGACGCAAAGTGGCACCAACTGATTTGAGAGTGCCAAGTGGGTCTCCAAACTAATACCCAGAACAGTGGCTTTTGAGTTTTGTTTCCCAGGGAAATACCCTGTAGATTGGTTCAGGGTCCTGCCGCATTAAATTTCAGGGTGCCTCCTGGAATTCAGCCTCTCGCAGGATGCCTCCCAGACGCAAGCTGTCACAAGTGCCAACATGGTCTCGTTTGAGAGTGCCTAGTGGGTCCTAAAAACTGACACCCAGAACAGTGGCTTGTGAGTTTTCTTTCCCAGGGAAAAGGCCTGTAGAGTGGTTCAGGGGCCTGAGGCCTTAAATTGCCGGGTGCCTCTTGGAATTCGGCCCCTAGCAGGATGCCTCCCAGACGCAAAGTGGCACCCGTGCCAACTTGGTCTGGTTTGAGAGTGCCAAGCGGGTCCTGAAAACTGAAACCCAGAACAGTGGCTTCTGAGTTTTTTCTCCCTGGAAAATAGCCTGTACAGTGGTTCAGGGTCCTGTGGCCTTAAATTCCAGGGTCCCTCCTGGAGATCTGCCTCTCGCAGGATGTTTCCCAGACGCTTAGCGGCACCGGTGCCCACTTAGTCTGGTTTGAGAGTGCCAAGTGGGTGCTGAAAACTGACACCCAGAACAGTGGCTTCTGAGTTTTGTTTCCCAGGGAAAAAGCCTGTACAGTGGTTCAGGATCCTGAGGCCTTAAATTTCAGGGTGCCTAGGTGAATTCCGCCTCTCGCAGGATGCCTCCCAGACGCACAGTGGCACCAGTGCCAACTTGGTCTGATTTGAGAGTGCCAAGTGGGTCTCCAAACTGATACCCAGAACAGTGGCTTTTGAGTTTTGTTTCCCAGGGAAATACCCTGTAGAGTGGTTCAGGGTCCTGCCGCGTTAAATTTCAGGGTGCCTCCTGGAATTCGGCCTCTCGCAGGATGCCTCCCAGACGCAAGCTGTCACAAGTGCCAACATGGTCTCGTTTGAGAGTGCCTAGTGGGTCCTGAAAACTGACATCCAGAACAGTGGCTTCTGAGTTTTGTTTCGCAGGGAAATACCCTGTAGAATGGTTCAGGGTCCTGCGGCCTTAAATTGCCGGGTGCCTCCTAGAATTTCGCCTCACACAGGATGCCTCCCAGATGCAAGGTGGCACCAGTGCCAACTTGGTCTGGTTTGAGAGTTCCTAGTGGGTCCTGAAAAATGACACCCAGAACAGTGGCTTGTGAGTTTTGTTTCCCAGGGAAATACCCTTTAGAGTGGTTCAGGGTCCTGCGGCCTTAAATTGCCGGGTCCCTCTTGGAATTCGGCCCCTAGCAGGATGAGTCCCAGATGCAAAGTGTCACCCATGCCAACTTGGTCTGGTTTAAGAGTGCAAGCGGGTCCTGCAAACTGACACCCAGAACAGTGGCTTGTGAGTTTTTTTTCTCTGGGCAATAGCCTGTACAGTGGTTCAGGGTCCTGAGGCCTTAAATTTCAGGGTCCCTCCTGGAGATCCACCTCTCGCAGGATGTTCCCCAGACGCTTAGCGGCACCAGTGCCAACTTGGTCTGGTTTGAGAGTGCCTAGTGGGTCCTGCAAACTGACACCAAGAACAGTGGCTTGCGAGTTTTGTCTCCCAGGGAAAAAGCCTCTAGAATGTTTCAGGGGCCTGAGGCCTTAAATGGCCGGGTGATTCCTGGAATTCCGCCTCTCGAAGGATGCCTCTCAGACGCAAGGTGGCTGCAGTGCCAACTTGGGCTGGTTTGAGAGTGCCTAGTGGGTCCTGTAAACTGACACCCAGAACAGTGGCTTGTGAGTTTTCTTTCCCAGGGAAAAGGCCTGTAGAGTGGTTCAGGGGCCTGAGGCCTTAAATTTCAGGGTGCCTCCTGGAATTCCGCCTCTCGCTGGATGCCTCCCAGACGCAATGTGGCACAAGTGCCAACTTGGTCTGGTTTGGGAGTGTCAAGTGGGTCCTGAAAACTGACACCCAGAACAGTGGTTTGTGAGTTTTGTTTCCGAGGGAAATAGCCTGTAGAGTGGTTCAGGGTCCTGAGGCCTTAAATTGCCGGGTGCCTCCAGGAGATCCGACTCTTGCAGGATTTTTCCCAGACGCTATGCGACACCATTGCCCACTTAGTCTGGTTTGAGAGTGTCAAGTGGGTCCTGAAAACTGACACCAAGAACATTGTCTTCTGAGTTTTGCTTCCCAGGGGAAAAGCCTGTAAAGTGGTTCAGGGTCCTGAGGCCTTAAATGGCCAAGTTCCTCCTGGAATTCGGCCCCTAGCAGGATGCCTCCCAGACACATAGTGGCACCAGTGCCAACTTCGTCTGGTTTGAGAATGCCAAGTGGGTCCTGCAAACTGACACCAAGAACAGTGGCTTCTGAGTTTTGTTTCCCAGGGAAAAAGCCTGTACAATGGTTCAGGGTCCTGCGGCCTTAAATTGCCGGGTGCCTCCTAGAATTCCGCCTCACACAGGATGCCTCCCAGATGCAAGGTGGCACCAGTGCCAACTTGGTCTGGTTTGAGAGTGCCTAGTGGGTCCTGAAAACTGACACCCAGAACAGTGGCTTGTGAGTTTTCTTTCCCAGGGAAAAGGCCTGTAGAGTGGTTCAGGGGCCTGAGGCCTTAAATTGCCGGGTGCCTCTTGGAATTCGGCCCCTAGCAGGATGCCTCCCAGACGCAAAGTGGCACCCGTGCCAACTTGGTCTGGTTTGAGAGTGCCAAGCGGGTCCTGAAAACTGAAACCCAGAACAGTGGCTTCTGAGTTTTTTCTCCCTGGAAAATAGCCTGTACAGTGGTTCAGGGTCCTGAGGCCTTAAATTTCAGAGTCCCTCCTGGAGATCCGCCTCTCGCAGGATGTTTCCCAGACGCTTAGCGGCACCGGTGCCCACTTAGTCTGGTTTGAGAGTGCCAAGTGGGTGCTGAAAACTGACACCAAGAACAGTGGCTTCTGAGTTTTGTTTCCCAGGGAAAAAGCCTGTAGAGTGGTTCAGGATCCTGAGGCCTTAAATTTCAGGGTGCCTAGGTGAATTCCGCCTCTCGCAGGATGCCTCCCAGACGCAAAGTGGCACCAGTGCCAACTTGGTCTGATTTGAGAGTGCCAAGTGGGTCTCCAAACTGATACCCAGAACAGTGGCTTTTGAGTTTTGTTTCCCAGGGAAATACCCTGTAGAGTGGTTCAGGGTCCTGCCGCGTTAAATTTCAGGGTGCCTCCTGGAATTCAGCCTCTCGCAGGATGCCTCCCAGACGCAAGCTGTCACAAGTGCCAACATGGTCTCGTTTGAGAGTGCCTAGTGGGTCCTGAAAACTGACATCCAGAACAGTGGCTTCTGAGTTTTGTTTCGCAGGGAAATACCCTGTAGAATGGTTCAGGGTCCTGCGGCCTTAAATTGCCGGGTGCCTCCTAGAATTTCGCCTCACACAGGATGCCTCCCAGATGCAAGGTGGCACCAGTGCCAACTTGGTCTGGTTTGAGAGTTCCTAGTGGGTCCTGAAAAATGACACCCAGAACAGTGGCTTGTGAGTTTTGTTTCCCAGGGAAATACCCTTTAGAGTGGTTCAGGGTCCTGCGGCCTTAAATTGCCGGGTCCCTCTTGGAATTCGGCCCCTAGCAGGATGCCTCCCAGACGCAAAGTGTCACCCATGCCAACTTGGTCTGGTTTAAGAGTGCAAGCGGGTCCTGCAAACTGACACCCAGAACAGTGGCTTGTGAGTTTTTTTTCTCTGGGCAATAGCCTGTACAGTGGTTCAGGGTCCTGAGGCCTTAAATTTCAGGGTCCCTCCTGGAGATCCACCTCTCGCAGGATGTTCCCCAGACGCTTAGCGGCACCAGTGCCAACTTGGTCTGGTTTGAGAGTGCCTAGTGGGTCCTGCAAACTGACACCAAGAACAGTGGCTTGCGAGTTTTGTCTCCCAGGGAAAAAGCCTCTAGAATGTTTCAGGGGCCTGAGGCCTTAAATGGCCGGGTGATTCCTGGAATTCCGCCTCTCGAAGGATGCCTCTCAGACGCAAGGTGGCTGCAGTGCCAACTTGGGCTGGTTTGAGAGTGCCAAGTGGGTTCTGCAAACTGACACCCAGAACTGTGGCTTCTGAGTTTTGGCTCCCAGGGAAAAAGCCTGTAGAGTGGTTCAGGGTCCTGAGGCCTTAAATTTCAGGGTGCCTCCTGGAATTCCGCCTCTCGCTGGATGCCTCCCAGACGCAATGTGGCACCCGTGCCAACTTGGTCTGGTTTGGGAGTGTCAAGCGGGTCCTGAAAACTGACACCCAGAACAGTGGTTTGTGAGTTTTGTTTCCGAGGGAAATAGCCTGTAGAGTGGTTCAGGGTCCTGAGGCCTTAAATTGCCGGGTGCCTCCAGGAGATCCGCCTCTTGCAGGATTTTTCCCAGACGCTATGCGACACCATTGCCCACTTAGTCTGGTTTGAGAGTGTCAAGTGGGTCCTGAAAACTGACACCAAGAACATTGTCTTCTGAGTTTTGCTTCCCAGGGAAAAAGCCTGTAAAGTGGTTCAGGGTCCTGAGGCCTTAAATGGCCAAGTTCCTCCTGGAATTCGGCCCCTAGCAGGATGCCTCCCAGACACATAGTGGCACCAGTGCCAACTTCGTCTGGTTTGAGAATGCCAAGTGGGTCCTGCAAACTGACACCAAGAACAGTGGCTTCTGAGTTTTGTTTCCCAGGGAAAAAGCCTGTACAATGGTTCAGGGTCCTGCGGCCTTAAATTGCCGGGTGCCTCCTAGAATTCCGCCTCACACAGGATGCCTCCCAGATGCAAGGTGGCACCAGTGCCAACTTGGTCTGGTTTGAGAGTGCCAAGCGGGTCCTGAAAACTGAAACCCAGAACAGTGGCTTCTGAGTTTTTTCTCCCTGGAAAATAGCCTGTACAGTGGTTCAGGGTCCTGAGGCCTTAAATTTCAGAGTCCCTCCTGGAGATCCGCCTCTCGCAGGATGTTTCCCAGACGCTTAGCGGCACCGGTGCCCACTTAGTCTGGTTTGAGAGTGCCAAGTGGGTGCTGAAAACTGACACCCAGAACAGTGGCTTCTGAGTTTTGTTTCCCAGGGAAAAAGCCTGTACAGTGGTTCAGGATCCTGAGGCCTTAAATTTCAGGGTGCCTAGGTGAATTCCGCCTCTCGCAGGATGCCTCCCAGACGCAAAGTGGCACCAACTGATTTGAGAGTGCCAAGTGGGTCTCCAAACTAATACCCAGAACAGTGGCTTTTGAGTTTTGTTTCCCAGGGAAATACCCTGTAGAGTGGTTCAGGGTCCTGCCGCGTTAAATTTCAGGGTGCCTCCTGGAATTCAGCCTCTCGCAGGATGCCTCCCACACGCAAGCTGTCACAAGTGCCAACATGGTCTCGTTTGAGAGTGCCTAGTGGGTCCTAAAAACTGACACCCAGAACAGTGGCTTGTGAGTTTTCTTTCCCAGGGAAAAGGCCTGTAGAGTGGTTCAGGGGCCTGAGGCCTTAAATTGCCGGGTGCCTCTTGGAATTCGGCCCCTAGCAGGATGCCTCCCAGACGCAAAGTGGCACCCGTGCCAACTTGGTCTGGTTTGAGAGTGCCAAGCGGGTCCTGAAAACTGAAACCCAGAACAGTGGCTTCTGAGTTTTTTCTCCCTGGAAAATAGCCTGTACAGTGGTTCAGGGTCCTGTGGCCTTAAATTCCAGGGTCCCTCCTGGAGATCCGCCTCTCGCAGGATGTTTCCCAGACGCTTAGCGGCACCGGTGCCCACTTAGTCTGGTTTGAGAGTGCCAAGTGGGTGCTGAAAACTGACACCCAGAACAGTGGCTTCTGAGTTTTGTTTCCCAGGGAAAAAGCCTGTACAGTGGTTCAGGATCCTGAGGCCTTAAATTTCAGGGTGCCTAGGTGAATTCCGCCTCTCGCAGGATGTTTCCCAGACGCACAGTGGCACCAGTGCCAACTTGGTCTGATTTGAGAGTGCCAAGTGGGTCTCCAAACTGATACCCAGAACAGTGGCTTTTGAGTTTTGTTTCCCAGGGAAATACCCTGTAGAGTGGTTCAGGGTCCTGCCGCGTTAAATTTCAGGGTGCCTCCTGGAATTCGGCCTCTCGCAGGATGCCTCCCAGACGCAAGCTGTCACAAGTGCCAACATGGTCTCGTTTGAGAGTGCCTAGTGGGTCCTGAAAACTGACATCCAGAACAGTGGCTTCTGAGTTTTGTTTCGCAGGGAAATACCCTGTAGAATGGTTCAGGGTCCTGCGGCCTTAAATTGCCGGGTGCCTCCTAGAATTTCGCCTCACACAGGATGCCTCCCAGATGCAAGGTGGCACCAGTGCCAACTTGGTCTGGTTTGAGAGTTCCTAGTGGGTCCTGAAAAATGACACCCAGAACAGTGGCTTGTGAGTTTTGTTTCCCAGGGAAATACCCTTTAGAGTGGTTCAGGGTCCTGCGGCCTTAAATTGCCGGGTCCCTCTTGGAATTCGGCCCCTAGCAGGATGAGTCCCAGATGCAAAGTGTCACCCATGCCAACTTGGTCTGGTTTAAGAGTGCAAGCGGGTCCTGCAAACTGACACCCAGAACAGTGGCTTGTGAGTTTTTTTTCTCTGGGCAATAGCCTGTACAGTGGTTCAGGGTCCTGAGGCCTTAAATTTCAGGGTCCCTCCTGGAGATCCACCTCTCGCAGGATGTTCCCCAGACGCTTAGCGGCACCAGTGCCAACTTGGTCTGGTTTGAGAGTGCCTAGTGGGTCCTGCAAACTGACACCAAGAACAGTGGCTTGCGAGTTTTGTCTCCCAGGGAAAAAGCCTCTAGAATGTTTCAGGGGCCTGAGGCCTTAAATGGCCGGGTGATTCCTGGAATTCCGCCTCTCGAAGGATGCCTCTCAGACGCAAGGTGGCTGCAGTGCCAACTTGGGCTGGTTTGAGAGTGCCAAGTGGGTTCTGCAAACTGACACCCAGAACTGTGGCTTCTGAGTTTTGGCTCCCAGGGAAAAAGCCTGTAGAGTGGTTCAGGGGCCTGAGGCCTTAAATTTCAGGGTGCCTCCTGGAATTCCGCCTCTCGCTGGATGCCTCCCAGACGCAATGTGGCACAAGTGCCAACTTGGTCTGGTTTGGGAGTGTCAAGTGGGTCCTGAAAACTGACACCCAGAACAGTGGTTTGTGAGTTTTGTTTCCGAGGGAAATAGCCTGTAGAGTGGTTCAGGGTCCTGAGGCCTTAAATTGCCGGGTGCCTCCAGGAGATCCGACTCTTGCAGGATTTTTCCCAGACGCTATGCGACACCATTGCCCACTTAGTCTGGTTTGAGAGTGTCAAGTGGGTCCTGAAAACTGACACCAAGAACATTGTCTTCTGAGTTTTGCTTCCCAGGGGAAAAGCCTGTAAAGTGGTTCAGGGTCCTGAGGCCTTAAATGGCCAAGTTCCTCCTGGAATTCGGCCCCTAGCAGGATGCCTCCCAGACACATAGTGGCACCAGTGCCAACTTCGTCTGGTTTGAGAATGCCAAGTGGGTCCTGCAAACTGACACCAAGAACAGTGGCTTCTGAGTTTTGTTTCCCAGGGAAAAAGCCTGTACAATGGTTCAGGGTCCTGCGGCCTTAAATTGCCGGGTGCCTCCTAGAATTCCGCCTCACACAGGATGCCTCCCAGATGCAAGGTGGCACCAGTGCCAACTTGGTCTGGTTTGAGAGTGCCTAGTGGGTCCTGAAAACTGACACCCAGAACAGTGGCTTGTGAGTTTTCTTTCCCAGGGAAAAGGCCTGTAGAGTGGTTCAGGGGCCTGAGGCCTTAAATTGCCGGGTGCCTCTTGGAATTCGGCCCCTAGCAGGATGCCTCCCAGACGCAAAGTGGCACCCGTGCCAACTTGGTCTGGTTTGAGAGTGCCAAGCGGGTCCTGAAAACTGAAACCCAGAACAGTGGCTTCTGAGTTTTTTCTCCCTGGAAAATAGCCTGTACAGTGGTTCAGGGTCCTGAGGCCTTAAATTTCAGAGTCCCTCCTGGAGATCCGCCTCTCGCAGGATGTTTCCCAGACGCTTAGCGGCACCGGTGCCCACTTAGTCTGGTTTGAGAGTGCCAAGTGGGTGCTGAAAACTGACACCCAGAACAGTGGCTTCTGAGTTTTGTTTCCCAGGGAAAAAGCCTGTACAGTGGTTCAGGATCCTGAGGCCTTAAATTTCAGGGTGCCTAGGTGAATTCCGCCTCTCGCAGGATGCCTCCCAGACGCAAAGTGGCACCAGTGCCAACTTGGTCTGATTTGAGAGTGCCAAGTGGGTCTCCAAACTGATACCCAGAACAGTGGCTTTTGAGTTTTGTTTCCCAGGGAAATACCCTGTAGAGTGGTTCAGGGTCCTGCCGCGTTAAATTTCAGGGTGCCTCCTGGAATTCAGCCTCTCGCAGGATGCCTCCCAGACGCAAGCTGTCACAAGTGCCAACATGGTCTCGTTTGAGAGTGCCTAGTGGGTCCTGAAAACTGACATCCAGAACAGTGGCTTCTGAGTTTTGTTTCGCAGGGAAATACCCTGTAGAATGGTTCAGGGTCCTGCGGCCTTAAATTGCCGGGTGCCTCCTAGAATTTCGCCTCACACAGGATGCCTCCCAGATGCAAGGTGGCACCAGTGCCAACTTGGTCTGGTTTGAGAGTTCCTAGTGGGTCCTGAAAAATGACACCCAGAACAGTGGCTTGTGAGTTTTGTTTCCCAGGGAAATACCCTTTAGAGTGGTTCAGGGTCCTGCGGCCTTAAATTGCCGGGTCCCTCTTGGAATTCGGCCCCTAGCAGGATGAGTCCCAGATGCAAAGTGTCACCCATGCCAACTTGGTCTGGTTTAAGAGTGCAAGCGGGTCCTGCAAACTGACACCCAGAACAGTGGCTTGTGAGTTTTTTTTCTCTGGGCAATAGCCTGTACAGTGGTTCAGGGTCCTGAGGCCTTAAATTTCAGGGTCCCTCCTGGAGATCCACCTCTCGCAGGATGTTCCCCAGACGCTTAGCGGCACCAGTGCCAACTTGGGCTGGTTTGAGAGTGCCTAGTGGGTCCTGCAAACTGACACCAAGAACAGTGGCTTGCGAGTTTTGTCTCCCAGGGAAAAAGCCTCTAGAATGTTTCAGGGGCCTGAGGCCTTAAATGGCCGGGTGATTCCTGGAATTCCGCCTCTCGAAGGATGCCTCTCAGACGCAAGGTGGCTGCAGTGCCAACTTGGGCTGGTTTGAGAGTGCCAAGTGGGTTCTGCAAACTGACACCCAGAACTGTGGCTTCTGAGTTTTGGCTCCCAGGGAAAAAGCCTGTAGAGTGGTTCAGGGTCCTGAGGCCTTAAATTTCAGGGTGCCTCCTGGAATTCCGCCTCTCGCTGGATGCCTCCCAGACGCAATGTGGCACAAGTGCCAACTTGGTCTGGTTTGGGAGTGTCAAGCGGGTCCTGAAAACTGACACCCAGAACAGTGGTTTGTTCCTAGTGGGTCCTGAAAAATGACACCCAGAACAGTGGTTTGTGAGTTTTGTTTCCGAGGGAAATAGCCTGTAGAGTGGTTCAGGGTCCTGAGGCCTTAAATTGCCGGGTGCCTCCAGGAGATCCGACTCTTGCAGGATTTTTCCCAGACGCTATGCGACACCATTGCCCACTTAGTCTGGTTTGAGAGTGTCAAGTGGGTCCTGAAAACTGACACCAAGAACATTGTCTTCTGAGTTTTGCTTCCCAGGGAAAAAGCCTGTAAAGTGGTTCAGGGTCCTGAGGCCTTAAATGGCCAAGTTCCTCCTGGAATTCGGCCCCTAGCAGGATGCCTCCCAGACACATAGTGGCACCAGTGCCAACTTCGTCTGGTTTGAGAATGCCAAGTGGGTCCTGCAAACTGACACCAAGAACAGTGGCTTCTGAGTTTTGTTTCCCAGGGAAAAAGCCTGTACAATGGTTCAGGGTCCTGCGGCCTTAAATTGCCGGGTGCCTCCTAGAATTCCGCCTCACACAGGATGCCTCCCAGATGCAAGGTGGCACCAGTGCCAACTTGGTCTGGTTTGAGAGTGCCAAGCGGGTCCTGAAAACTGAAACCCAGAACAGTGGCTTCTGAGTTTTTTCTCCCTGGAAAATAGCCTGTACAGTGGTTCAGGGTCCTGAGGCCTTAAATTTCAGAGTCCCTCCTGGAGATCCGCCTCTCGCAGGATGTTTCCCAGACGCTTAGCGGCACCGGTGCCCACTTAGTCTGGTTTGAGAGTGCCAAGTGGGTGCTGAAAACTGACACCCAGAACAGTGGCTTCTGAGTTTTGTTTCCCAGGGAAAAAGCCTGTACAGTGGTTCAGGATCCTGAGGCCTTAAATTTCAGGGTGCCTAGGTGAATTCCGCCTCTCGCAGGATGCCTCCCAGACGCAAAGTGGCACCAACTGATTTGAGAGTGCCAAGTGGGTCTCCAAACTAATACCCAGAACAGTGGCTTTTGAGTTTTGTTTCCCAGGGAAATACCCTGTAGAGTGGTTCAGGGTCCTGCCGCGTTAAATTTCAGGGTGCCTCCTGGAATTCAGCCTCTCGCAGGATGCCTCCCACACGCAAGCTGTCACAAGTGCCAACATGGTCTCGTTTGAGAGTGCCTAGTGGGTCCTAAAAACTGACACCCAGAACAGTGGCTTGTGAGTTTTCTTTCCCAGGGAAAAGGCCTGTAGAGTGGTTCAGGGGCCTGAGGCCTTAAATTGCCGGGTGCCTCTTGGAATTCGGCCCCTAGCAGGATGCCTCCCAGACGCAAAGTGGCACCCGTGCCAACTTGGTCTGGTTTGAGAGTGCCAAGCGGGTCCTGAAAACTGAAACCCAGAACAGTGGCTTCTGAGTTTTTTCTCCCTGGAAAATAGCCTGTACAGTGGTTCAGGGTCCTGTGGCCTTAAATTCCAGGGTCCCTCCTGGAGATCCGCCTCTCGCAGGATGTTTCCCAGACGCTTAGCGGCACCGGTGCCCACTTAGTCTGGTTTGAGAGTGCCAAGTGGGTGCTGAAAACTGACACCCAGAACAGTGGCTTCTGAGTTTTGTTTCCCAGGGAAAAAGCCTGTACAGTGGTTCAGGATCCTGAGGCCTTAAATTTCAGGGTGCCTAGGTGAATTCCGCCTCTCGCAGGATGCCTCCCAGACGCACAGTGGCACCAGTGCCAACTTGGTCTGATTTGAGAGTGCCAAGTGGGTCTCCAAACTGATACCCAGAACAGTGGCTTTTGAGTTTTGTTTCCCAGGGAAATACCCTGTAGAGTGGTTCAGGGTCCTGCCGCGTTAAATTTCAGGGTGCCTCCTGGAATTCGGCCTCTCGCAGGATGCCTCCCAGACGCAAGCTGTCACAAGTGCCAACATGGTCTCGTTTGAGAGTGCCTAGTGGGTCCTGAAAACTGACATCCAGAACAGTGGCTTCTGAGTTTTGTTTCGCAGGGAAATACCCTGTAGAATGGTTCAGGGTCCTGCGGCCTTAAATTGCCGGGTGCCTCCTAGAATTTCGCCTCACACAGGATGCCTCCCAGATGCAAGGTGGCACCAGTGCCAACTTGGTCTGGTTTGAGAGTTCCTAGTGGGTCCTGAAAAATGACACCCAGAACAGTGGCTTGTGAGTTTTGTTTCCCAGGGAAATACCCTTTAGAGTGGTTCAGGGTCCTGCGGCCTTAAATTGCCGGGTCCCTCTTGGAATTCGGCCCCTAGCAGGATGAGTCCCAGATGCAAAGTGTCACCCATGCCAACTTGGTCTGGTTTAAGAGTGCAAGCGGGTCCTGCAAACTGACACCCAGAACAGTGGCTTGTGAGTTTTTTTTCTCTGGGCAATAGCCTGTACAGTGGTTCAGGGTCCTGAGGCCTTAAATTTCAGGGTCCCTCCTGGAGATCCACCTCTCGCAGGATGTTCCCCAGACGCTTAGCGGCACCAGTGCCAACTTGGTCTGGTTTGAGAGTGCCTAGTGGGTCCTGCAAACTGACACCAAGAACAGTGGCTTGCGAGTTTTGTCTCCCAGGGAAAAAGCCTCTAGAATGTTTCAGGGGCCTGAGGCCTTAAATGGCCGGGTGATTCCTGGAATTCCGCCTCTCGAAGGATGCCTCTCAGACGCAAGGTGGCTGCAGTGCCAACTTGGGCTGGTTTGAGAGTGCCTAGTGGGTCCTGAAAACTGACACCCAGAACAGTGGCTTGTGAGTTTTCTTTCCCAGGGAAAAGGCCTGTAGAGTGGTTCAGGGGCCTGAGGCCTTAAATTTCAGGGTGCCTCCTGGAATTCCGCCTCTCGCTGGATGCCTCCCAGACGCAATGTGGCACAAGTGCCAACTTGGTCTGGTTTGGGAGTGTCAAGTGGGTCCTGAAAACTGACACCCAGAACAGTGGTTTGTGAGTTTTGTTTCCGAGGGAAATAGCCTGTAGAGTGGTTCAGGGTCCTGAGGCCTTAAATTGCCGGGTGCCTCCAGGAGATCCGACTCTTGCAGGATTTTTCCCAGACGCTATGCGACACCATTGCCCACTTAGTCTGGTTTGAGAGTGTCAAGTGGGTCCTGAAAACTGACACCAAGAACATTGTCTTCTGAGTTTTGCTTCCCAGGGGAAAAGCCTGTAAAGTGGTTCAGGGTCCTGAGGCCTTAAATGGCCAAGTTCCTCCTGGAATTCGGCCCCTAGCAGGATGCCTCCCAGACACATAGTGGCACCAGTGCCAACTTCGTCTGGTTTGAGAATGCCAAGTGGGTCCTGCAAACTGACACCAAGAACAGTGGCTTCTGAGTTTTGTTTCCCAGGGAAAAAGCCTGTACAATGGTTCAGGGTCCTGCGGCCTTAAATTTCCGGGTGCCTCCTAGAATTCCGCCTCACACAGGATGCCTCCCAGATGCAAGGTGGCACCAGTGCCAACTTGGTCTGGTTTGAGAGTGCCTAGTGGGTCCTGAAAACTGACACCCAGAACAGTGGCTTGTGAGTTTTCTTTCCCAGGGAAAAGGCCTGTAGAGTGGTTCAGGGGCCTGAGGCCTTAAATTGCCGGGTGCCTCTTGGAATTCGGCCCCTAGCAGGATGCCTCCCAGACGCAAAGTGGCACCCGTGCCAACTTGGTCTGGTTTGAGAGTGCCAAGCGGGTCCTGAAAACTGAAACCCAGAACAGTGGCTTCTGAGTTTTTTCTCCCTGGAAAATAGCCTGTACAGTGGTTCAGGGTCCTGAGGCCTTAAATTTCAGAGTCCCTCCTGGAGATCCGCCTCTCGCAGGATGTTTCCCAGACGCTTAGCGGCACCGGTGCCCACTTAGTCTGGTTTGAGAGTGCCAAGTGGGTGCTGAAAACTGACACCAAGAACAGTGGCTTCTGAGTTTTGTTTCCCAGGGAAAAAGCCTGTAGAGTGGTTCAGGATCCTGAGGCCTTAAATTTCAGGGTGCCTAGGTGAATTCCGCCTCTCGCAGGATGCCTCCCAGACGCAAAGTGGCACCAGTGCCAACTTGGTCTGATTTGAGAGTGCCAAGTGGGTCTCCAAACTGATACCCAGAACAGTGGCTTTTGAGTTTTGTTTCCCAGGGAAATACCCTGTAGAGTGGTTCAGGGTCCTGCCGCGTTAAATTTCAGGGTGCCTCCTGGAATTCGGCCTCTCGCAGGATGCCTCCCAGACGCAAGCTGTCACAAGTGCCAACATGGTCTCGTTTGAGAGTGCCTAGTGGGTCCTGAAAACTGACATCCAGAACAGTGGCTTCTGAGTTTTGTTTCGCAGGGAAATACCCTGTAGAATGGTTCAGGGTCCTGCGGCCTTAAATTGCCGGGTGCCTCCTAGAATTTCGCCTCACACAGGATGCCTCCCAGATGCAAGGTGGCACCAGTGCCAACTTGGTCTGGTTTGAGAGTTCCTAGTGGGTCCTGAAAAATGACACCCAGAACAGTGGCTTGTGAGTTTTGTTTCCCAGGGAAATACCCTTTAGAGTGGTTCAGGGTCCTGCGGCCTTAAATTGCCGGGTCCCTCTTGGAATTCGGCCCCTAGCAGGATGAGTCCCAGATGCAAAGTGTCACCCATGCCAACTTGGTCTGGTTTAAGAGTGCAAGCGGGTCCTGCAAACTGACACCCAGAACAGTGGCTTGTGAGTTTTTTTTCTCTGGGCAATAGCCTGTACAGTGGTTCAGGGTCCTGAGGCCTTAAATTTCAGGGTCCCTCCTGGAGATCCACCTCTCGCAGGATGTTCCCCAGACGCTTAGCGGCACCAGTGCCAACTTGGTCTGGTTTGAGAGTGCCTAGTGGGTCCTGCAAACTGACACCAAGAACAGTGGCTTGCGAGTTTTGTCTCCCAGGGAAAAAGCCTCTAGAATGTTTCAGGGGCCTGAGGCCTTAAATGGCCGGGTGATTCCTGGAATTCCGCCTCTCGAAGGATGCCTCTCAGACGCAAGGTGGCTGCAGTGCCAACTTGGGCTGGTTTGAGAGTGCCAAGTGGGTTCTGCAAACTGACACCCAGAACTGTGGCTTCTGAGTTTTGGCTCCCAGGGAAAAAGCCTGTAGAGTGGTTCAGGGTCCTGAGGCCTTAAATTTCAGGGTGCCTCCTGGAATTCCGCCTCTCGCTGGATGCCTCCCAGACGCAATGTGGCACAAGTGCCAACTTGGTCTGGTTTGGGAGTGTCAAGCGGGTCCTGAAAACTGACACCCAGAACAGTGGCTTGTGAGTTTTGTTTCCGAGGGAAAAAGCCTGTAGAGTGGTTCAGGGTCCTGAGGCCTTAAATTTCAGGGTGCCTCCTGGAATTCCGCCTCTCGCTGGATGCCTCCCAGACGCAATGTGGCACAAGTGCCAACTTGGTCTGGTTTGGGAGTGTCAAGCGGGTCCTGAAAACTGACACCCAGAACAGTGGTTTGTGAGTTTTGTTTCCGAGGGAAATAGCCTGTAGAGTGGTTCAGGGTCCTGAGGCCTTAAATTGCCGGGTGCCTCCAGGAGATCCGCCTCTTGCAGGATTTTTCCCAGACGCTATGCGACACCATTGCCCACTTAGTCTGGTTTGAGAGTGTCAAGTGGGTCCTGAAAACTGACACCAAGAACATTGTCTTCTGAGTTTTGCTTCCCAGGGAAAAAGCCTGTAAAGTGGTTCAGGGTCCTGAGGCCTTAAATGGCCAAGTTCCTCCTGGAATTCGGCCCCTAGCAGGATGCCTCCCAGACACATAGTGGCACCAGTGCCAACTTCGTCTGGTTTGAGAATGCCAAGTGGGTCCTGCAAACTGACACCAAGAACAGTGGCTTCTGAGTTTTGTTTCCCAGGGAAAAAGCCTGTACAATGGTTCAGGGTCCTGCGGCCTTAAATTGCCGGGTGCCTCCTAGAATTCCGCCTCACACAGGATGCCTCCCAGATGCAAGGTGGCACCAGTGCCAACTTGGTCTGGTTTGAGAGTGCCAAGCGGGTCCTGAAAACTGAAACCCAGAACAGTGGCTTCTGAGTTTTTTCTCCCTGGAAAATAGCCTGTACAGTGGTTCAGGGTCCTGAGGCCTTAAATTTCAGAGTCCCTCCTGGAGATCCACCTCTCGCAGGATGTTTCCCAGACGCTTAGCGGCACCGGTGCCCACTTAGTCTGGTTTGAGAGTGCCAAGTGGGTGCTGAAAACTGACACCCAGAACAGTGGCTTCTGAGTTTTGTTTCCCAGGGAAAAAGCCTGTAGAGTGGTTCAGGATCCTGAGGCCTTAAATTTCAGGGTGCCTAGGTGAATTCCGCCTCTCGCAGGATGCCTCCCAGACGCAAAGTGGCACCAACTGATTTGAGAGTGCCAAGTGGGTCTCCAAACTAATACCCAGAACAGTGGCTTTTGAGTTTTGTTTCCCAGGGAAATACCCTGTAGAGTGATTCAGGGTCCTGCCGCGTTAAATTTCAGGGTGCCTCCTGGAATTCAGCCTCTCGCAGGATGCCTCCCAGACGCAAGCTGTCACAAGTGCCAACATGGTCTCGTTTGAGAGTGCCTAGTGGGTCCTAAAAACTGACACCCAGAACAGTGGCTTGTGAGTTTTCTTTCCCAGGGAAAAGGCCTGTAGAGTGGTTCAGGGGCCTGAGGCCTTAAATTGCCGGGTGCCTCTTGGAATTCGGCCCCTAGCAGGATGCCTCCCAGACGCAAAGTGACACCCGTGCCAACTTGGTCTGGTTTGAGAGTGCCAAGCGGGTCCTGAAAACTGAAACCCAGAACAGTGGCTTCTGAGTTTTTTCTCCCTGGAAAATAGCCTGTACAGTGGTTCAGGGTCCTGTGGCCTTAAATTCCAGGGTCCCTCCTGGAGATCCGCCTCTCGCAGGATGTTTCCCAGACGCTTAGCGGCACCGGTGCCCACTTAGTCTGGTTTGAGAGTGCCAAGTGGGTGCTGAAAACTGACACCCAGAACAGTGGCTTCTGAGTTTTGTTTCCCAGGGAAAAAGCCTGTAGAGTGGTTCAGGATCCTGAGGCCTTAAATTTCAGGGTGCCTAGGTGAATTCCGCCTCTCGCAGGATGCCTCCCAGACGCACAGTGGCACCAGTGCCAACTTGGTCTGATTTCAGAGTGCCAAGTGGGTCTCCAAACTGATACCCAGAACAGTGGCTTTTGAGTTTTGTTTCCCAGGGAAATACCCTGTAGAGTGGTTCAGGGTCCTGCCGCGTTAAATTTCAGGGTGCCTCCTGGAATTCGGCCTCTCGCAGGATGCCTCCCAGACGCAAGCTGTCACAAGTGCCAACATGGTCTCGTTTGAGAGTGCCTAGTGGGTCCTGAAAACTGACATCCAGAACAGTGGCTTCTGAGTTTTGTTTCGCAGGGAAATACCCTGTAGAATGGTTCAGGGTCCTGCGGCCTTAAATTGCCGGGTGCCTCCTAGAATTTCGCCTCACACAGGATGCCTCCCAGATGCAAGGTGGCACCAGTGCCAACTTGGTCTGGTTTGAGAGTTCCTAGTGGGTCCTGAAAAATGACACCCAGAACAGTGGCTTGTGAGTTTTGTTTCCCAGGGAAATACCCTTTAGAGTGGTTCAGGGTCCTGCGGCCTTAAATTGCCGGGTCCCTCTTGGAATTCGGCCCCTAGCAGGATGAGTCCCAGATGCAAAGTGTCACCCATGCCAACTTGGTCTGGTTTAAGAGTGCAAGCGGGTCCTGCAAACTGACACCCAGAACAGTGGCTTGTGAGTTTTTTTTCTCTGGGCAATAGCCTGTACAGTGGTTCAGGGTCCTGAGGCCTTAAATTTCAGGGTCCCTCCTGGAGATCCACCTCTCGCAGGATGTTCCCCAGACGCTTAGCGGCACCAGTGCCAACTTGGTCTGGTTTGAGAGTGCCTAGTGGGTCCTGCAAACTGACACCAAGAACAGTGGCTTGCGAGTTTTGTCTCCCAGGGAAAAAGCCTCTAGAATGTTTCAGGGGCCTGAGGCCTTAAATGGCCGGGTGATTCCTGGAATTCCGCCTCTCGAAGGATGCCTCTCAGACGCAAGGTGGCTGCAGTGCCAACTTGGGCTGGTTTGAGAGTGCCTAGTGGGTCCTGAAAACTGACACCCAGAACAGTGGCTTGTGAGTTTTCTTTCCCAGGGAAAAGGCCTGTAGAGTGGTTCAGGGGCCTGAGGCCTTAAATTTCAGGGTGCCTCCTGGAATTCCGCCTCTCGCTGGATGCCTCCCAGACGCAATGTGGCACAAGTGCCAACTTGGTCTGGTTTGGGAGTGTCAAGTGGGTCCTGAAAACTGACACCCAGAACAGTGGTTTGTGAGTTTTGTTTCCGAGGGAAATAGCCTGTAGAGTGGTTCAGGGTCCTGAGGCCTTAAATTGCCGGGTGCCTCCAGGAGATCCGACTCTTGCAGGATTTTTCCCAGACGCTATGCGACACCATTGCCCACTTAGTCTGGTTTGAGAGTGTCAAGTGGGTCCTGAAAACTGACACCAAGAACATTGTCTTCTGAGTTTTGCTTCCCAGGGGAAAAGCCTGTAAAGTGGTTCAGGGTCCTGAGGCCTTAAATGGCCAAGTTCCTCCTGGAATTCGGCCCCTAGCAGGATGCCTCCCAGACACATAGTGGCACCAGTGCCAACTTCGTCTGGTTTGAGAATGCCAAGTGGGTCCTGCAAACTGACACCAAGAACAGTGGCTTCTGAGTTTTGTTTCCCAGGGAAAAAGCCTGTACAATGGTTCAGGGTCCTGCGGCCTTAAATTTCCGGGTGCCTCCTAGAATTCCGCCTCACACAGGATGCCTCCCAGATGCAAGGTGGCACCAGTGCCAACTTGGTCTGGTTTGAGAGTGCCTAGTGGGTCCTGAAAACTGACACCCAGAACAGTGGCTTGTGAGTTTTCTTTCCCAGGGAAAAGGCCTGTAGAGTGGTTCAGGGGCCTGAGGCCTTAAATTGCCGGGTGCCTCTTGGAATTCGGCCCCTAGCAGGATGCCTCCCAGACGCAAAGTGGCACCCGTGCCAACTTGGTCTGGTTTGAGAGTGCCAAGCGGGTCCTGAAAACTGAAACCCAGAACAGTGGCTTCTGAGTTTTTTCTCCCTGGAAAATAGCCTGTACAGTGGTTCAGGGTCCTGAGGCCTTAAATTTCAGAGTCCCTCCTGGAGATCCGCCTCTCGCAGGATGTTTCCCAGACGCTTAGCGGCACCGGTGCCCACTTAGTCTGGTTTGAGAGTGCCAAGTGGGTGCTGAAAACTGACACCAAGAACAGTGGCTTCTGAGTTTTGTTTCCCAGGGAAAAAGCCTGTAGACTGGTTCAGGATCCTGAGGCCTTAAATTTCAGGGTGCCTAGGTGAATTCCGCCTCTCGCAGGATGCCTCCAAGACGCAAAGTGGCACCAGTGCCAACTTGGTCTGATTTGAGAGTGCCAAGTGGGTCTCCAAACTGATACCCAGAACAGTGGCTTTTGAGTTTTGTTTCCCAGGGAAATACCCTGTAGAGTGGTTCAGGGTCCTGCCGCGTTAAATTTCAGGGTGCCTCCTGGAATTCAGCCTCTCGCAGGATGCCTCCCAGACGCAAGCTGTCACAAGTGCCAACATGGTCTCGTTTGAGAGTGCCTAGTGGGTCCTGAAAACTGACATCCAGAACAGTGGCTTCTGAGTTTTGTTTCGCAGGGAAATACCCTGTAGAATGGTTCAGGGTCCTGCGGCCTTAAATTGCCGGGTGCCTCCTAGAATTTCGCCTCACACAGGATGCCTCCCAGATGCAAGGTGGCACCAGTGCCAACTTGGTCTGGTTTGAGAGTTCCTAGTGGGTCCTGAAAAATGACACCCAGAACAGTGGCTTGTGAGTTTTGTTTCCCAGGGAAATACCCTTTAGAGTGGTTCAGGGTCCTGCGGCCTTAAATTGCCGGGTCCCTCTTGGAATTCGGCCCCTAGCAGGATGAGTCCCAGACGCAAAGTGTCACCCATGCCAACTTGGTCTGGTTTAAGAGTGCAAGCGGGTCCTGCAAACTGACACCCAGAACAGTGGCTTGTGAGTTTTTTTTCTCTGGGCAATAGCCTGTACAGTGGTTCAGGGTCCTGAGGCCTTAAATTTCAGGGTCCCTCCTGGAGATCCACCTCTCGCAGGATGTTCCCCAGACGCTTAGCGGCACCAGTGCCAACTTGGTCTGGTTTGAGAGTGCCTAGTGGGTCCTGCAAACTGACACCAAGAACAGTGGCTTGCGAGTTTTGTCTCCCAGGGAAAAAGCCTCTAGAATGTTTCAGGGGCCTGAGGCCTTAAATGGCCGGGTGATTCCTGGAATTCCGCCTCTCGAAGGATGCCTCTCAGACGCAAGGTGGCTGCAGTGCCAACTTGGGCTGGTTTGAGAGTGCCAAGTGGGTTCTGCAAACTGACACCCAGAACTGTGGCTTCTGAGTTTTGGCTCCCAGGGAAAAAGCCTGTAGAGTGGTTCAGGGTCCTGAGGCCTTAAATTTCAGGGTGCCTCCTGGAATTCCGCCTCTCGCTGGATGCCTCCCAGACGCAATGTGGCACAAGTGCCAACTTGGTCTGGTTTGGGAGTGTCAAGCGGGTCCTGAAAACTGACACCCAGAACAGTGGTTTGTGAGTTTTGTTTCCCAGGGAAATAGCCTGTAGAGTGGTTCAGGGTCCTGAGGCCTTAAATTGCCGGGTGCCTCCAGGAGATCCGCCTCTTGCAGGATTTTTCCCAGACGCTATGCGACACCATTGCCCACTTAGTCTGGTTTGAGAGTGTCAAGTGGGTCCTGAAAACTGACACCAAGAACATTGTCTTCTGAGTTTTGCTTCCCAGGGAAAAAGCCTGTAAAGTGGTTCAGGGTCCTGAGGCCTTAAATGGCCAAGTTCCTCCTGGAATTCGGCCCCTAGCAGGATGCCTCCCAGACACATAGTGGCACCAGTGCCAACTTCGTCTGGTTTGAGAATGCCAAGTGGGTCCTGCAAACTGACACCAAGAACAGTGGCTTCTGAGTTTTGTTTCCCAGGGAAAAAGCCTGTACAATGGTTCAGGGTCCTGCGGCCTTAAATTGCCGGGTGCCTCCTAGAATTCCGCCTCACACAGGATGCCTCCCAGATGCAAGGTGGCACCAGTGCCAACTTGGTCTGGTTTGAGAGTGCCAAGCGGGTCCTGAAAACTGAAACCCAGAACAGTGGCTTCTGAGTTTTTTCTCCCTGGAAAATAGCCTGTACAGTGGTTCAGGGTCCTGAGGCCTTAAATTTCAGAGTCCCTCCTGGAGATCCGCCTCTCGCAGGATGTTTTCCAGACGCTTAGCGGCACCGGTGCCCACTTAGTCTGGTTTGAGAGTGCCAAGTGGGTGCTGAAAACTGACACCCAGAACAGTGGCTTCTGAGTTTTGTTTCCCAGGGAAAAAGCCTGTACAGTGGTTCAGGATCCTGAGGCCTTAAATTTCAGGGTGCCTAGGTGAATTCCGCCTCTCGCAGGATGCCTCCCAGACGCAAAGTGGCACCAACTGATTTGAGAGTGCCAAGTGGGTCTCCAAACTAATACCCAGAACAGTGGCTTTTGAGTTTTGTTTCCCAGGGAAATACCCTGTAGAGTGGTTCAGGGTCCTGCCGCGTTAAATTTCAGGGTGCCTCCTGGAATTCAGCCTCTCGCAGGATGCCTCCCAGACGCAAGCTGTCACAAGTGCCAACATGGTCTCGTTTGAGAGTGCCTAGTGGGTCCTAAAAACTGACACCCAGAACAGTGGCTTGTGAGTTTTCTTTCCCAGGGAAAAGGCCTGTAGAGTGGTTCAGGGTCCTGAGGCCTTAAATTGCCGGGTGCCTCTTGGAATTCGGCCCCTAGCAGGATGCCTCCCAGACGCAAAGTGGCACCCGTGCCAACTTGGTCTGGTTTGAGAGTGCCAAGCGGGTCCTGAAAACTGAAACCCAGAACAGTGGCTTCTGAGTTTTTTCTCCCTGGAAAATAGCCTGTACAGTGGTTCAGGGTCCTGTGGCCTTAAATTCCAGGGTCCCTCCTGGAGATCCGCCTCTCGCAGGATGTTTCCCAGACGCTTAGCGGCACCGGTGCCCACTTAGTCTGGTTTGAGAGTGCCAAGTGGGTGCTGAAAACTGACACCCAGAACAGTGGCTTCTGAGTTTTGTTTCCCAGGGAAAAAGCCTGTAGAGTGGTTCAGGATCCTGAGGCCTTAAATTTCAGGGTGCCTAGGTGAATTCCGCCTCTCGCAGGATGCCTCCCAGACGCACAGTGGCACCAGTGCCAACTTGGTCTGATTTGAGAGTGCCAAGTGGGTCTCCAAACTGATACCCAGAACAGTGGCTTTTGAGTTTTGTTTCCCAGGGAAATACCCTGTAGAGTGGTTCAGGGTCCTGCCGCGTTAAATTTCAGGGTGCCTCCTGGAATTCGGCCTCTCGCAGGATGCCTCCCAGACGCAAGCTGTCACAAGTGCCAACATGGTCTCGTTTGAGAGTGCCTAGTGGGTCCTGAAAACTGACATCCAGAACAGTGGCTTCTGAGTTTTGTTTCGCAGGGAAATACCCTGTAGAATGGTTCAGGGTCCTGCGGCCTTAAATTGCCGGGTGCCTCCTAGAATTTCGCCTCACACAGGATGCCTCCCAGATGCAAGGTGGCACCAGTGCCAACTTGGTCTGGTTTGAGAGTTCCTAGTGGGTCCTGAAAAATGACACCCAGAACAGTGGCTTGTGAGTTTTGTTTCCCAGGGAAATACCCTTTAGAGTGGTTCAGGGTCCTGCGGCCTTAAATTGCCGGGTCCCTCTTGGAATTCGGCCCCTAGCAGGATGAGTCCCAGATGCAAAGTGTCACCCATGCCAACTTGGTCTGGTTTAAGAGTGCAAGCGGGTCCTGCAAACTGACACCCAGAACAGTGGCTTGTGAGTTTTTTTTCTCTGGGCAATAGCCTGTACAGTGGTTCAGGGTCCTGAGGCCTTAAATTTCAGGGTCCCTCCTGGAGATCCACCTCTCGCAGGATGTTCCCCAGACGCTTAGCGGCACCAGTGCCAACTTGGGCTGGTTTGAGAGTGCCTAGTGGGTCCTGCAAACTGACACCAAGAACAGTGGCTTGCGAGTTTTGTCTCCCAGGGAAAAAGCCTCTAGAATGTTTCAGGGGCCTGAGGCCTTAAATGGCCGGGTGATTCCTGGAATTCCGCCTCTCGAAGGATGCCTCTCAGACGCAAGGTGGCTGCAGTGCCAACTTGGGCTGGTTTGAGAGTGCCTAGTGGGTCCTGAAAACTGACACCCAGAACAGTGGCTTGTGAGTTTTCTTTCCCAGGGAAAAGGCCTGTAGAGTGGTTCAGGGGCCTGAGGCCTTAAATTTCAGGGTGCCTCCTGGAATTCCGCCTCTCGCTGGATGCCTCCCAGATGCAATGTGGCACAAGTGCCAACTTGGTCTGGTTTGGGAGTGTCAAGTGGGTCCTGAAAACTGACACCCAGAACAGTGGTTTGTGAGTTTTGTTTCCGAGGGAAATAGCCTGTAGAGTGGTTCAGGGTCCTGAGGCCTTAAATTGCCGGGTGCCTCCAGGAGATCCGACTCTTGCAGGATTTTTCCCAGACGCTATGCGACACCATTGCCCACTTAGTCTGGTTTGAGAGTGTCAAGTGGGTCCTGAAAACTGACACCAAGAACATTGTCTTCTGAGTTTTGCTTCCCAGGGAAAAAGCCTGTAAAGTGGTTCAGGGTCCTGAGGCCTTAAATGGCCAAGTTCCTCCTGGAATTCGGCCCCTAGCAGGATGCCTCCCAGACACATAGTGGCACCAGTGCCAACTTCGTCTGGTTTGAGAATGCCAAGTGGGTCCTGCAAACTGACACCAAGAACAGTGGCTTCTGAGTTTTGTTTCCCAGGGAAAAAGCCTGTACAATGGTTCAGGGTCCTGCGGCCTTAAATTGCCGGGTGCCTCCTAGAATTCCGCCTCACACAGGATGCCTCCCAGATGCAAGGTGGCACCAGTGCCAACTTGGTCTGGTTTGAGAGTGCCTAGTGGGTCCTGAAAACTGACACCCAGAACAGTGGCTTGTGAGTTTTCTTTCCCAGGGAAAAGGCCTGTAGAGTGGTTCAGGGGCCTGAGGCCTTAAATTGCCGGGTGCCTCTTGGAATTCGGCCCCTAGCAGGATGCCTCCCAGACGCAAAGTGGCACCCGTGCCAACTTGGTCTGGTTTGAGAGTGCCAAGCGGGTCCTGAAAACTGAAACCCAGAACAGTGGCTTCTGAGTTTTTTCTCCCTGGAAAATAGCCTGTACAGTGGTTCAGGGTCCTGAGGCCTTAAATTTCAGAGTCCCTCCTGGAGATCCGCCTCTCGCAGGATGTTTCCCAGACGCTTAGCGGCACCGGTGCCCACTTAGTCTGGTTTGAGAGTGCCAAGTGGGTGCTGAAAACTGACACCCAGAACAGTGGCTTCTGAGTTTTGTTTCCCAGGGAAAAAGCCTGTACAGTGGTTCAGGATCCTGAGGCCTTAAATTTCAGGGTGCCTAGGTGAATTCCGCCTCTCGCAGGATGCCTCCCAGACGCACAGTGGCACCAGTGCCAACTTGGTCTGATTTGAGAGTGCCAAGTGGGTCTCCAAACTGATACCCAGAACAGTGGCTTTTGAGTTTTGTTTCCCAGGGAAATACCCTGTAGAGTGGTTCAGGGTCCTGCCGCGTTAAATTTCAGGGTGCCTCCTGGAATTCAGCCTCTCGCAGGATGCCTCCCAGACGCAAGCTGTCACAAGTGCCAACATGGTCTCGTTTGAGAGTGCCTAGTGGGTCCTGAAAACTGACATCCAGAACAGTGGCTTCTGAGTTTTGTTTCGCAGGGAAATACCCTGTAGAATGGTTCAGGGTCCTGCGGCCTTAAATTGCCGGGTGCCTCCTAGAATTTCGCCTCACACAGGATGCCTCCCAGATGCAAGGTGGCACCAGTGCCAACTTGGTCTGGTTTGAGAGTTCCTAGTGGGTCCTGAAAAATGACACCCAGAACAGTGGCTTGTGAGTTTTGTTTCCCAGGGAAATACCCTTTAGAGTGGTTCAGGGTCCTGCGGCCTTAAATTGCCGGGTCCCTCTTGGAATTCGGCCCCTAGCAGGATGAGTCCCAGATGCAAAGTGTCACCCATGCCAACTTGGTCTGGTTTAAGAGTGCAAGCGGGTCCTGCAAACTGACACCCAGAACAGTGGCTTGTGAGTTTTTTTTCTCTGGGCAATAGCCTGTACAGTGGTTCAGGGTCCTGAGGCCTTAAATTTCAGGGTCCCTCCTGGAGATCCACCTCTCGCAGGATGTTCCCCAGACGCTTAGCGGCACCAGTGCCAACTTGGTCTGGTTTGAGAGTGCCTAGTGGGTCCTGCAAACTGACACCAAGAACAGTGGCTTGCGAGTTTTGTCTCCCAGGGAAAAAGCCTCTAGAATGTTTCAGGGGCCTGAGGCCTTAAATGGCCGGGTGATTCCTGGAATTCCGCCTCTCGAAGGATGCCTCTCAGACGCAAGGTGGCTGCAGTGCCAACTTGGGCTGGTTTGAGAGTGCCAAGTGGGTTCTGCAAACTGACACCCAGAACTGTGGCTTCTGAGTTTTGGCTCCCAGGGAAAAAGCCTGTAGAGTGGTTCAGGGTCCTGAGGCCTTAAATTTCAGGGTGCCTCCTGGAATTCCGCCTCTCGCTGGATGCCTCCCAGACGCAATGTGGCACAAGTGCCAACTTGGTCTGGTTTGGGAGTGTCAAGCGGGTCCTGAAAACTGACACCCAGAACAGTGGTTTGTGAGTTTTGTTTCCGAGGGAAATAGCCTGTAGAGTGGTTCAGGGTCCTGAGGCCTTAAATTGCCGGGTGCCTCCAGGAGATCCGCCTCTTGCAGGATTTTTCCCAGACGCTATGCGACACCATTGCCCACTTAGTCTGGTTTGAGAGTGTCAAGTGGGTCCTGAAAACTGACACCAAGAACATTGTCTTCTGAGTTTTGCTTCCCAGGGAAAAAGCCTGTAAAGTGGTTCAGGGTCCTGAGGCCTTAAATGGCCAAGTTCCTCCTGGAATTCGGCCCCTAGCAGGATGCCTCCCAGACACATAGTGGCACCAGTGCCAACTTCGTCTGGTTTGAGAATGCCAAGTGGGTCCTGCAAACTGACACCAAGAACAGTGGCTTCTGAGTTTTGTTTCCCAGGGAAAAAGCCTGTACAATGGTTCAGGGTCCTGCGGCCTTAAATTGCCGGGTGCCTCCTAGAATTCCGCCTCACACAGGATGCCTCCCAGATGCAAGGTGGCACCAGTGCCAACTTGGTCTGGTTTGAGAGTGCCTAGTGGGTCCTGAAAACTGACACCCAGAACAGTGGCTTGTGAGTTTTCTTTCCCAGGGAAAAGGCCTGTAGAGTGGTTCAGGGGCCTGAGGCCTTAAATTGCCGGGTGCCTCTTGGAATTCGGCCCCTAGCAGGATGCCTCCCAGACGCAAAGTGGCACCCGTGCCAACTTGGTCTGGTTTGAGAGTGCCAAGCGGGTCCTGAAAACTGAAACCCAGAACAGTGGCTTCTGAGTTTTTTCTCCCTGGAAAATAGCCTGTACAGTGGTTCAGGGTCCTGAGGCCTTAAATTTCAGAGTCCCTCCTGGAGATCCGCCTCTCGCAGGATGTTTCCCAGACGCTTAGCGGCACCGGTGCCCACTTAGTCTGGTTTGAGAGTGCCAAGTGGGTGCTGAAAACTGACACCAAGAACAGTGGCTTCTGAGTTTTGTTTCCCAGGGAAAAAGCCTGTAGAGTGGTTCAGGATCCTGAGGCCTTAAATTTCAGGGTGCCTAGGTGAATTCCGCCTCTCGCAGGATGCCTCCCAGACGCAAAGTGGCACCAGTGCCAACTTGGTCTGATTTGAGAGTGCCAAGTGGGTCTCCAAACTGATACCCAGAACAGTGGCTTTTGAGTTTTGTTTCCCAGGGAAATACCCTGTAGAGTGGTTCAGGGTCCTGCCGCGTTAAATTTCAGGGTGCCTCCTGGAATTCAGCCTCTCGCAGGATGCCTCCCAGACGCAAGCTGTCACAAGTGCCAACATGGTCTCGTTTGAGAGTGCCTAGTGGGTCCTGAAAACTGACATCCAGAACAGTGGCTTCTGAGTTTTGTTTCGCAGGGAAATACCCTGTAGAATGGTTCAGGGTCCTGCGGCCTTAAATTGCCGGGTGCCTCCTAGAATTTCGCCTCACACAGGATGCCTCCCAGATGCAAGGTGGCACCAGTGCCAAATTGGTCTGGTTTGAGAGTTCCTAGTGGGTCCTGAAAAATGACACCCAGAACAGTGGCTTGTGAGTTTTGTTTCCCAGGGAAATACCCTTTAGAGTGGTTCAGGGTCCTGCGGCCTTAAATTGCCGGGTCCCTCTTGGAATTCGGCCCCTAGCAGGATGAGTCCCAGATGCAAAGTGTCACCCATGCCAACTTGGTCTGGTTTAAGAGTGCAAGCGGGTCCTGCAAACTGACACCCAGAACAGTGGCTTGTGAGTTTTTTTTCTCTGGGCAATAGCCTGTACAGTGGTTCAGGGTCCTGAGGCCTTAAATTTCAGGGTCCCTCCTGGAGATCCACCTCTCGCAGGATGTTCCCCAGACGCTTAGCGGCACCAGTGCCAACTTGGTCTGGTTTGAGAGTGCCTAGTGGGTCCTGCAAACTGACACCAAGAACAGTGGCTTGCGAGTTTTGTCTCCCAGGGAAAAAGCCTCTAGAATGTTTCAGGGGCCTGAGGCCTTAAATGGCCGGGTGATTCCTGGAATTCCGCCTCTCGAAGGATGCCTCTCAGACGCAAGGTGGCTGCAGTGCCAACTTGGGCTGGTTTGAGAGTGCCAAGTGGGTTCTGCAAACTGACACCCAGAACTGTGGCTTCTGAGTTTTGGCTCCCAGGGAAAAAGCCTGTAGAGTGGTTCAGGGTCCTGAGGCCTTAAATTTCAGGGTGCCTCCTGGAATTCCGCCTCTCGCTGGATGCCTCCCAGACGCAATGTGGCACAAGTGCCAACTTGGTCTGGTTTGGGAGTGTCAAGCGGGTCCTGAAAACTGACACCCAGAACAGTGGTTTGTGAGTTTTGTTTCCGAGGGAAATAGCCTGTAGAGTGGTTCAGGGTCCTGAGGCCTTAAATTGCCGGGTGCCTCCAGGAGATCCGCCTCTTGCAGGATTTTTCCCAGACGCTATGCGACACCATTGCCCACTTAGTCTGGTTTGAGAGTGTCAAGTGGGTCCTGAAAACTGACACCAAGAACATTGTCTTCTGAGTTTTGCTTCCCAGGGAAAAAGCCTGTAAAGTGGTTCAGGGTCCTGAGGCCTTAAATGGCCAAGTTCCTCCTGGAATTCGGCCCCTAGCAGGATGCCTCCCAGACACATAGTGGCACCAGTGCCAACTTCGTCTGGTTTGAGAATGCCAAGTGGGTCCTGCAAACTGACACCAAGAACAGTGGCTTCTGAGTTTTGTTTCCCAGGGAAAAAGCCTGTACAATGGTTCAGGGTCCTGCGGCCTTAAATTGCCGGGTGCCTCCTAGAATTCCGCCTCACACAGGATGCCTCCCAGATGCAAGGTGGCACCAGTGCCAACTTGGTCTGGTTTGAGAGTGCCAAGCGGGTCCTGAAAACTGAAACCCAGAACAGTGGCTTCTGAGTTTTTTCTCCCTGGAAAATAGCCTGTACAGTGGTTCAGGGTCCTGAGGCCTTAAATTTCAGAGTCCCTCCTGGAGATCCGCCTCTCGCAGGATGTTTTCCAGACGCTTAGCGGCACCGGTGCCCACTTAGTCTGGTTTGAGAGTGCCAAGTGGGTGCTGAAAACTGACACCCAGAACAGTGGCTTCTGAGTTTTGTTTCCCAGGGAAAAAGCCTGTACAGTGGTTCAGGATCCTGAGGCCTTAAATTTCAGGGTGCCTAGGTGAATTCCGCCTCTCGCAGGATGCCTCCCAGACGCAAAGTGGCACCAACTGATTTGAGAGTGCCAAGTGGGTCTCCAAACTAATACCCAGAACAGTGGCTTTTGAGTTTTGTTTCCCAGGGAAATACCCTGTAGAGTGGTTCAGGGTCCTGCCGCGTTAAATTTCAGGGTGCCTCCTGGAATTCAGCCTCTCGCAGGATGCCTCCCACACGCAAGCTGTCACAAGTGCCAACATGGTCTCGTTTGAGAGTGCCTAGTGGGTCCTAAAAACTGACACCCAGAACAGTGGCTTGTGAGTTTTCTTTCCCAGGGAAAAGGCCTGTAGAGTGGTTCAGGGGCCTGAGGCCTTAAATTGCCGGGTGCCTCTTGGAATTCGGCCCCTAGCAGGATGCCTCCCAGACGCAAAGTGGCACCAGTGCCAACTTGGTCTGGTTTGAGAGTGCCAAGCGGGTCCTGAAAACTGAAACCCAGAACAGTGGCTTGTGAGTTTTTTCTCCCTGGAAAATAGCCTGTACAGTGGTTCAGGGTCCTGAGGCCTTAAATTTCAGAGTCCCTCCTGGAGATCCGCCTCTCGCAGGATGTTTCCCAGACGCTTAGCGGCACCGGTGCCCACTTAGTCTGGTTTGAGAGTGCCAAGTGGGTGCTGAAAACTGACACCCAGAACAGTGGCTTCTGAGTTTTGTTTCCCAGGGAAAAAGCCTGTAGAGTGGTTCAGGATCCTGAGGCCTTAAATTTCAGGGTGCCTAGGTGAATTCCGCCTCTCGCAGGATGCCTCCCAGACGCAAAGTGGCACCAGTGCCAACTTGGTCTGATTTGAGAGTGCCAAGTGGGTCTCCAAACTGATACCCAGAACAGTGGCTTTTGAGTTTTGTTTCCCAGGGAAATACCCTGTAGAGTGGTTCAGGGTCCTGCCGCGTTAAATTTCAGGGTGCCTCCTGGAATTCAGCCTCTCGCAGGATGCCTCCCAGACGCAAGCTGTCACAAGTGCCAACATGGTCTCGTTTGAGAGTGCCTAGTGGGTCCTGAAAACTGACATCCAGAACAGTGGCTTCTGAGTTTTGTTTCGCAGGGAAATACCCTGTAGAATGGTTCAGGGTCCTGCGGCCTTAAATTGCCGGGTGCCTCCTAGAATTTCGCCTCACACAGGATGCCTCCCAGATGCAAGGTGGCACCAGTGCCAACTTGGTCTGGTTTGAGAGTTCCTAGTGGGTCCTGAAAAATGACACCCAGAACAGTGGCTTGTGAGTTTTGTTTCCCAGGGAAATACCCTTTAGAGTGGTTCAGGGTCCTGCGGCCTTAAATTGCCGGGTCCCTCTTGGAATTCGGCCCCTAGCAGGATGAGTCCCAGATGCAAAGTGTCACCCATGCCAACTTGGTCTGGTTTAAGAGTGCAAGCGGGTCCTGCAAACTGACACCCAGAACAGTGGCTTGTGAGTTTTTTTTCTCTGGGCAATAGCCTGTACAGTGGTTCAGGGTCCTGAGGCCTTAAATTTCAGGGTCCCTCCTGGAGATCCACCTCTCGCAGGATGTTCCCCAGACGCTTAGCGGCACCAGTGCCAACTTGGTCTGGTTTGAGAGTGCCTAGTGGGTCCTGCAAACTGACACCAAGAACAGTGGCTTGCGAGTTTTGTCTCCCAGGGAAAAAGCCTCTAGAATGTTTCAGGGGCCTGAGGCCTTAAATGGCCGGGTGATTCCTGGAATTCCGCCTCTCGAAGGATGCCTCTCAGACGCAAGGTGGCTGCAGTGCCAACTTGGGCTGGTTTGAGAGTGCCAAGTGGGTTCTGCAAACTGACACCCAGAACTGTGGCTTCTGAGTTTTGGCTCCCAGGGAAAAAGCCTGTAGAGTGGTTCAGGGTCCTGAGGCCTTAAATTTCAGGGTGCCTCCTGGAATTCCGCCTCTCGCTGGATGCCTCCCAGACGCAATGTGGCACAAGTGCCAACTTGGTCTGGTTTGGGAGTGTCAAGCGGGTCCTGAAAACTGACACCCAGAACAGTGGTTTGTGAGTTTTGTTTCCCAGGGAAATAGCCTGTAGAGTGGTTCAGGGTCCTGAGGCCTTAAATTGCCGGGTGCCTCCAGGAGATCCGCCTCTTGCAGGATTTTTCCCAGACGCTATGCGACACCATTGCCCACTTAGTCTGGTTTGAGAGTGTCAAGTGGGTCCTGAAAACTGACACCAAGAACATTGTCTTCTGAGTTTTGCTTCCCAGGGAAAAAGCCTGTAAAGTGGTTCAGGGTCCTGAGGCCTTAAATGGCCAAGTTCCTCCTGGAATTCGGCCCCTAGCAGGATGCCTCCCAGACACATAGTGGCACCAGTGCCAACTTCGTCTGGTTTGAGAATGCCAAGTGGGTCCTGCAAACTGACACCAAGAACAGTGGCTTCTGAGTTTTGTTTCCCAGGGAAAAAGCCTGTACAATGGTTCAGGGTCCTGCGGCCTTAAATTGCCGGGTGCCTCCTAGAATTCCGCCTCACACAGGATGCCTCCCAGATGCAAGGTGGCACCAGTGCCAACTTGGTCTGGTTTGAGAGTGCCAAGCGGGTCCTGAAAACTGAAACCCAGAACAGTGGCTTCTGAGTTTTTTCTCCCTGGAAAATAGCCTGTACAGTGGTTCAGGGTCCTGAGGCCTTAAATTTCAGAGTCCCTCCTGGAGATCCGCCTCTCGCAGGATGTTTTCCAGACGCTTAGCGGCACCGGTGCCCACTTAGTCTGGTTTGAGAGTGCCAAGTGGGTGCTGAAAACTGACACCCAGAACAGTGGCTTCTGAGTTTTGTTTCCCAGGGAAAAAGCCTGTACAGTGGTTCAGGATCCTGAGGCCTTAAATTTCAGGGTGCCTAGGTGAATTCCGCCTCTCGCAGGATGCCTCCCAGACGCAAAGTGGCACCAACTGATTTGAGAGTGCCAAGTGGGTCTCCAAACTAATACCCAGAACAGTGGCTTTTGAGTTTTGTTTCCCAGGGAAATACCCTGTAGAGTGGTTCAGGGTCCTGCCGCGTTAAATTTCAGGGTGCCTCCTGGAATTCAGCCTCTCGCAGGATGCCTCCCACACGCAAGCTGTCACAAGTGCCAACATGGTCTCGTTTGAGAGTGCCTAGTGGGTCCTAAAAACTGACACCCAGAACAGTGGCTTGTGAGTTTTCTTTCCCAGGGAAAAGGCCTGTAGAGTGGTTCAGGGGCCTGAGGCCTTAAATTGCCGGGTGCCTCTTGGAATTCGGCCCCTAGCAGGATGCCTCCCAGACGCAAAGTGGCACCCGTGCCAACTTGGTCTGGTTTGAGAGTGCCAAGCGGGTCCTGAAAACTGAAACCCAGAACAGTGGCTTCTGAGTTTTTTCTCCCTGGAAAATAGCCTGTACAGTGGTTCAGGGTCCTGAGGCCTTAAATTTCAGAGTCCCTCCTGGAGATCCGCCTCTCGCAGGATGTTTCCCAGACGCTTAGCGGCACCGGTGCCCACTTAGTCTGGTTTGAGAGTGCCAAGTGGGTGCTGAAAACTGACACCCAGAACAGTGGCTTCTGAGTTTTGTTTCCCAGGGAAAAAGCCTGTAGAGTGGTTCAGGATCCTGAGGCCTTAAATTTCAGGGTGCCTAGGTGAATTCCGCCTCTCGCAGGATGCCTCCCAGACGCAAAGTGGCACCAGTGCCAACTTGGTCTGATTTGAGAGTGCCAAGTGGGTCTCCAAACTGATACCCAGAACAGTGGCTTTTGAGTTTTGTTTCCCAGGGAAATACCCTGTAGAGTGGTTCAGGGTCCTGCCGCGTTAAATTTCAGGGTGCCTCCTGGAATTCAGCCTCTCGCAGGATGCCTCCCAGACGCAAGCTGTCACAAGTGCCAACATGGTCTCGTTTGAGAGTGCCTAGTGGGTCCTGAAAACTGACATCCAGAACAGTGGCTTCTGAGTTTTGTTTCGCAGGGAAATACCCTGTAGAATGGTTCAGGGTCCTGCGGCCTTAAATTGCCGGGTGCCTCCTAGAATTTCGCCTCACACAGGATGCCTCCCAGATGCAAGGTGGCACCAGTGCCAACTTGGTCTGGTTTGAGAGTTCCTAGTGGGTCCTGAAAAATGACACCCAGAACAGTGGCTTGTGAGTTTTGTTTCCCAGGGAAATACCCTTTAGAGTGGTTCAGGGTCCTGCGGCCTTAAATTGCCGGGTCCCTCTTGGAATTCGGCCCCTAGCAGGATGAGTCCCAGATGCAAAGTGTCACCCATGCCAACTTGGTCTGGTTTAAGAGTGCAAGCGGGTCCTGCAAACTGACACCCAGAACAGTGGCTTGTGAGTTTTTTTTCTCTGGGCAATAGCCTGTACAGTGGTTCAGGGTCCTGAGGCCTTAAATTTCAGGGTCCCTCCTGGAGATCCACCTCTCGCAGGATGTTCCCCAGACGCTTAGCGGCACCAGTGCCAACTTGGTCTGGTTTGAGAGTGCCTAGTGGGTCCTGCAAACTGACACCAAGAACAGTGGCTTGCGAGTTTTGTCTCCCAGGGAAAAAGCCTCTAGAATGTTTCAGGGGCCTGAGGCCTTAAATGGCCGGGTGATTCCTGGAATTCCGCCTCTCGAAGGATGCCTCTCAGACGCAAGGTGGCTGCAGTGCCAACTTGGGCTGGTTTGAGAGTGCCAAGTGGGTTCTGCAAACTGACACCCAGAACTGTGGCTTCTGAGTTTTGGCTCCCAGGGAAAAAGCCTGTAGAGTGGTTCAGGGTCCTGAGGCCTTAAATTTCAGGGTGCCTCCTGGAATTCCGCCTCTCGCTGGATGCCTCCCAGACGCAATGTGGCACAAGTGCCAACTTGGTCTGGTTTGGGAGTGTCAAGTGGGTCCTGAAAACTGACACCCAGAACAGTGGTTTGTGAGTTTTGTTTCCCAGGGAAATAGCCTGTAGAGTGGTTCAGGGTCCTGAGGCCTTAAATTGCCGGGTGCCTCCAGGAGATCCGCCTCTTGCAGGATTTTTCCCAGACGCTATGCGACACCATTGCCCACTTAGTCTGGTTTGAGAGTGTCAAGTGGGTCCTGAAAACTGACACCAAGAACATTGTCTTCTGAGTTTTGCTTCCCAGGGAAAAAGCCTGTAAAGTGGTTCAGGGTCCTGAGGCCTTAAATGGCCAAGTTCCTCCTGGAATTCGGCCCCTAGCAGGATGCCTCCCAGACACATAGTGGCACCAGTGCCAACTTCGTCTGGTTTGAGAATGCCAAGTGGGTCCTGCAAACTGACACCAAGAACAGTGGCTTCTGAGTTTTGTTTCCCAGGGAAAAAGCCTGTACAATGGTTCAGGGTCCTGCGGCCTTAAATTGCCGGGTGCCTCCTAGAATTCCGCCTCACACAGGATGCCTCCCAGATGCAAGGTGGCACCAGTGCCAACTTGGTCTGGTTTGAGAGTGCCAAGCGGGTCCTGAAAACTGAAACCCAGAACAGTGGCTTCTGAGTTTTTTCTCCCTGGAAAATAGCCTGTACAGTGGTTCAGGGTCCTGAGGCCTTAAATTTCAGAGTCCCTCCTGGAGATCCGCCTCTCGCAGGATGTTTCCCAGACGCTTAGCGGCACCGGTGCCCACTTAGTCTGGTTTGAGAGTGCCAAGTGGGTGCTGAAAACTGACACCCAGAACAGTGGCTTGTGAGTTTTGTTTCCCAGGGAAAAAGCCTGTAGAGTGGTTCAGGATCCTGAGGCCTTAAATTTCAGGGTGCCTAGGTGAATTCCGCCTCTCGCAGGATGCCTCCCAGACGCAAAGTGGCACCAGTGCCAACTTGGTCTGATTTGAGAGTGCCAAGTGGGTCTCCAAACTGATACCCAGAACAGTGGCTTTTGAGTTTTGTTTCCCAGGGAAATACCCTGTAGAGTGGTTCAGGGTCCTGCCGCGTTAAATTTCAGGGTGCCTCCTGGAATTCAGCCTCTCGCAGGATGCCTCCCAGACGCAAGCTGTCACAAGTGCCAACATGGTCTCGTTTGAGAGTGCCTAGTGGGTCCTGAAAACTGACATCCAGAACAGTGGCTTCTGAGTTTTGTTTCGCAGGGAAATACCCTTTAGAATGGTTCAGGGTCCTGCGGCCTTAAATTGCCGGGTGCCTCCTAGAATTTCGCCTCACACAGGATGCCTCCCAGATGCAAGGTGGCACCAGTGCCAACTTGGTCTGGTTTGAGAGTTCCTAGTGGGTCCTGAAAAATGACACCCAGAACAGTGGCTTGTGAGTTTTGTTTCCCAGGGAAATACCCTTTAGAGTGGTTCAGGGTCCTGCGGCCTTAAATTGCCGGGTCCCTCTTGGAATTCGGCCCCTAGCAGGATGAGTCCCAGATGCAAAGTGTCACCCATGCCAACTTGGTCTGGTTTAAGAGTGCAAGCGGGTCCTGCAAACTGACACCCAGAACAGTGGCTTGTGAGTTTTTTTTCTCTGGGCAATAGCCTGTACAGTGGTTCAGGGTCCTGAGGCCTTAAATTTCAGGGTCCCTCCTGGAGATCCACCTCTCGCAGGATGTTCCCCAGACGCTTAGCGGCACCAGTGCCAACTTGGTCTGGTTTGAGAGTGCCTAGTGGGTCCTGCAAACTGACACCAAGAACAGTGGCTTGCGAGTTTTGTCTCCCAGGGAAAAAGCCTCTAGAATGTTTCAGGGGCCTGAGGCCTTAAATGGCTGGGTGATTCCTGGAATTCCGCCTCTCGAAGGATGCCTCTCAGACGCAAGGTGGCTGCAGTGCCAACTTGGGCTGGTTTGAGAGTGCCAAGTGGGTTCTGCAAACTGACACCCAGAACTGTGGCTTCTGAGTTTTGGCTCCCAGGGAAAAAGCCTGTAGAGTGGTTCAGGGTCCTGAGGCCTTAAATTTCAGGGTGCCTCCTGGAATTCCGCCTCTCGCTGGATGCCTCCCAGACGCAATGTGGCACAAGTGCCAACTTGGTCTGGTTTGGGAGTGTCAAGCGGGTCCTGAAAACTGACACCCAGAACAGTGGTTTGTGAGTTTTGTTTCCCAGGGAAATAGCCTGTAGAGTGGTTCAGGGTCCTGAGGCCTTAAATTGCCGGGTGCCTCCAGGAGATCCGCCTCTTGCAGGATTTTTCCCAGACGCTATGCGACACCATTGCCCACTTAGTCTGGTTTGAGAGTGTCAAGTGGGTCCTGAAAACTGACACCAAGAACATTGTCTTCTGAGTTTTGCTTCCCAGGGAAAAAGCCTGTAAAGTGGTTCAGGGTCCTGAGGCCTTAAATGGCCAAGTTCCTCCTGGAATTCGGCCCCTAGCAGGATGCCTCCCAGACACATAGTGGCACCAGTGCCAACTTCGTCTGGTTTGAGAATGCCAAGTGGGTCCTGCAAACTGACACCAAGAACAGTGGCTTCTGAGTTTTGTTTCCCAGGGAAAAAGCCTGTACAATGGTTCAGGGTCCTGCGGCCTTAAATTGCCGGGTGCCTCCTAGAATTCCGCCTCACACAGGATGCCTCCCAGATGCAAGGTGGCACCAGTGCCAACTTGGTCTGGTTTGAGAGTGCCAAGCGGGTCCTGAAAACTGAAACCCAGAACAGTGGCTTCTGAGTTTTTTCTCCCTGGAAAATAGCCTGTACAGTGGTTCAGGGTCCTGAGGCCTTAAATTTCAGAGTCCCTCCTGGAGATCCGCCTCTCGCAGGATGTTTCCCAGACGCTTAGCGGCACCGGTGCCCACTTAGTCTGGTTTGAGAGTGCCAAGTGGGTGCTGAAAACTGACACCCAGAACAGTGGCTTCTGAGTTTTGTTTCCCAGGGAAAAAGCCTGTACAGTGGTTCAGGATCCTGAGGCCTTAAATTTCAGGGTGCCTAGGTGAATTCCGCCTCTCGCAGGATGCCTCCCAGACGCACAGTGGCACCAGTGCCAACTTGGTCTGATTTGAGAGTGCCAAGTGGGTCTCCAAACTGATACCCAGAACAGTGGCTTTTGAGTTTTGTTTCCCAGGGAAATACCCTGTAGAGTGGTTCAGGGTCCTGCCGCGTTAAATTTCAGGGTGCCTCCTGGAATTCGGCCTCTCGCAGGATGCCTCCCAGACGCAAGCTGTCACAAGTGCCAACATGGTCTCGTTTGAGAGTGCCTAGTGGGTCCTGAAAACTGACATCCAGAACAGTGGCTTCTGAGTTTTGTTTCGCAGGGAAATACCCTGTAGAATGGTTCAGGGTCCTGAGGCCTTAAATTGCCGGGTGCCTCCTAGAATTTCGCCTCACACAGGATGCCTCCCAGATGCAAGGTGGCACCAGTGCCAACTTGGTCTGGTTTGAGAGTTCCTAGTGGGTCCTGAAAAATGACACCCAGAACAGTGGCTTGTGAGTTTTGTTTCCCAGGGAAATACCCTTTAGAGTGGTTCAGGGTCCTGCGGCCTTAAATTGCCGGGTCCCTCTTGGAATTCGGCCCCTAGCAGGATGAGTCCCAGATGCAAAGTGTCACCCATGCCAACTTGGTCTGGTTTAAGAGTGCAAGCGGGTCCTGCAAACTGACACCCAGAACAGTGGCTTGTGAGTTTTTTTTCTCTGGGCAATAGCCTGTACAGTGGTTCAGGGTCCTGAGGCCTTAAATTTCAGGGTCCCTCCTGGAGATCCACCTCTCGCAGGATGTTCCCCAGACGCTTAGCGGCACCAGTGCCAACTTGGTCTGGTTTGAGAGTGCCTAGTGGGTCCTGCAAACTGACACCAAGAACAGTGGCTTGCGAGTTTTGTCTCCCAGGGAAAAAGCCTCTAGAATGTTTCAGGGGCCTGAGGCCTTAAATGGCCGGGTGATTCCTGGAATTCCGCCTCTCGAAGGATGCCTCTCAGACGCAAGGTGGCTGCAGTGCCAACTTGGGCTGGTTTGAGAGTGCCTAGTGGGTCCTGAAAACTGACACCCAGAACAGTGGCTTGTGAGTTTTCTTTCCCAGGGAAAAGGCCTGTAGAGTGGTTCAGGGGCCTGAGGCCTTAAATTTCAGGGTGCCTCCTGGAATTCCGCCTCTCGCTGGATGCCTCCCAGACGCAATGTGGCACAAGTGCCAACTTGGTCTGGTTTGGGAGTGTCAAGTGGGTCCTGAAAACTGACACCCAGAACAGTGGTTTGTGAGTTTTGTTTCCGAGGGAAATAGCCTGTAGAGTGGTTCAGGGTCCTGAGGCCTTAAATTGCCGGGTGCCTCCAGGAGATCCGACTCTTGCAGGATTTTTCCCAGACGCTATGCGACACCATTGCCCACTTAGTCTGGTTTGAGAGTGTCAAGTGGGTCCTGAAAACTGACACCAAGAACATTGTCTTCTGAGTTTTGCTTCCCAGGGGAAAAGCCTGTAAAGTGGTTCAGGGTCCTGAGGCCTTAAATGGCCAAGTTCCTCCTGGAATTCGGCCCCTAGCAGGATGCCTCCCAGACACATAGTGGCACCAGTGCCAACTTCGTCTGGTTTGAGAATGCCAAGTGGGTCCTGCAAACTGACACCAAGAACAGTGGCTTCTGAGTTTTGTTTCCCAGGGAAAAAGCCTGTACAATGGTTCAGGGTCCTGCGGCCTTAAATTGCCGGGTGCCTCCTAGAATTCCGCCTCACACAGGATGCCTCCCAGATGCAAGGTGGCACCAGTGCCAACTTGGTCTGGTTTGAGAGTGCCTAGTGGGTCCTGAAAACTGACACCCAGAACAGTGGCTTGTGAGTTTTCTTTCCCAGGGAAAAGGCCTGTAGAGTGGTTCAGGGGCCTGAGGCCTTAAATTGCCGGGTGCCTCTTGGAATTCGGCCCCTAGCAGGATGCCTCCCAGACGCAAAGTGGCACCCGTGCCAACTTGGTCTGGTTTGAGAGTGCCAAGCGGGTCCTGAAAACTGAAACCCAGAACAGTGGCTTCTGAGTTTTTTCTCCCTGGAAAATAGCCTGTACAGTGGTTCAGGGTCCTGAGGCCTTAAATTTCAGAGTCCCTCCTGGAGATCCGCCTCTCGCAGGATGTTTCCCAGACGCTTAGCGGCACCGGTGCCCACTTAGTCTGGTTTGAGAGTGCCAAGTGGGTGCTGAAAACTTACACCCAGAACAGTGGCTTGTGAGTTTTGTTTCCCAGGGAAAAAGCCTGTACAGTGGTTCAGGATCCTGAGGCCTTAAATTTCAGGGTGCCTAGGTGAATTCCGCCTCTCGCAGGATGCCTCCCAGACGCAAAGTGGCACCAGTGCCAACTTGGTCTGATTTGAGAGTGCCAAGTGGGTCTCCAAACTGATACCCAGAACAGTGGCTTTTGAGTTTTGTTTCCCAGGGAAATACCCTGTAGAGTGGTTCAGGGTCCTGCCGCGTTAAATTTCAGGGTGCCTCCTGGAATTCAGCCTCTCGCAGGATGCCTCCCAGACGCAAGCTGTCACAAGTGCCAACATGGTCTCGTTTGAGAGTGCCTAGTGGGTCCTGAAAACTGACATCCAGAACAGTGGCTTCTGAGTTTTGTTTCGCAGGGAAATACCCTGTAGAATGGTTCAGGGTCCTGCGGCCTTAAATTGCCGGGTGCCTCCTAGAATTTCGCCTCACACAGGATGCCTCCCAGATGCAAGGTGGCACCAGTGCCAACTTGGTCTGGTTTGAGAGTTCCTAGTGGGTCCTGAAAAATGACACCCAGAACAGTGGCTTGTGAGTTTTGTTTCCCAGGGAAATACCCTTTAGAGTGGTTCAGGGTCCTGCGGCCTTAAATTGCCGGGTCCCTCTTGGAATTCGGCCCCTAGCAGGATGAGTCCCAGATGCAAAGTGTCACCCATGCCAACTTGGTCTGGTTTAAGAGTGCAAGCGGGTCCTGCAAACTGACTCCCAGAACAGTGGCTTGTGAGTTTTTTTTCTCTGGGCAATAGCCTGTACAGTGGTTCAGGGTCCTGAGGCCTTAAATTTCAGGGTCCCTCCTGGAGATCCACCTCTCGCAGGATGTTCCCCAGACGCTTAGTGGCACCAGTGCCAACTTGGTCTGGTTTGAGAGTGCCTAGTGGGTCCTGCAAACTGACACCAAGAACAGTGGCTTGCGAGTTTTGTCTCCCAGGGAAAAAGCCTCTAGAATGTTTCAGGGGCCTGAGGCCTTAAATGGCCGGGTGATTCCTGGAATTCCGCCTCTCGAAGGATGCCTCTCAGACGCAAGGTGGCTGCAGTGCCAACTTGGGCTGGTTTGAGAGTGCCTAGTGGGTCCTGAAAACTGACACCCAGAACAGTGGCTTGTGAGTTTTCTTTCCCAGGGAAAAGGCCTGTAGAGTGGTTCAGGGGCCTGAGGCCTTAAATTGCCGGGTGCCTCTTGGAATTCGGCCCCTAGCAGGATGCCTCCCAGACGCAAAGTGGCACCCGTGCCAACTTGGTCTGGTTTGAGAGTGCCAAGCGGGTCCTGAAAACTGAAACCCAGAACAGTGGCTTCTGAGTTTTTTCTCCCTGGAAAATAGCCTGTACAGTGGTTCAGGGTCCTGAGGCCTTAAATTTCAGAGTCCCTCCTGGAGATCCGCCTCTCGCAGGATGTTTCCCAGACGCTTAGCGGCACCGGTGCCCACTTAGTCTGGTTTGAGAGTGCCAAGTGGGTGCTGAAAACTGACACCCAGAACAGTGGCTTCTGAGTTTTGTTTCCCAGGGAAAAAGCCTGTAGAGTGGTTCAGGATCCTGAGGCCTTAAATTTCAGGGTGCCTAGGTGAATTCCGCCTCTCGCAGGATGCCTCCCAGACGCAAAGTGGCACCAGTGCCAACTTGGTCTGATTTGAGAGTGCCAAGTGGGTCTCCAAACTGATACCCAGAACAGTGGCTTTTGAGTTTTGTTTCCCAGGGAAATACCCTGTAGAGTGGTTCAGGGTCCTGCCGCGTTAAATTTCAGGGTGCCTCCTGGAATTCGGCCTCTCGCAGGATGCCTCCCAGACGCAAGCTGTCACAAGTGCCAACATGGTCTCGTTTGAGAGTGCCTAGTGGGTCCTGAAAACTGACATCCAGAACAGTGGCTTCTGAGTTTTGTTTCGCAGGGAAATACCCTGTAGAATGGTTCAGGGTCCTGCGGCCTTAAATTGCCGGGTGCCTCCTAGAATTTCGCCTCACGCAGGATGCCTCCCAGATGCAAGGTGGCACCAGTGCCAACTTGGTCTGGTTTGAGAGTTCCTAGTGGGTCCTGAAAAATGACACCCAGAACAGTGGCTTGTGAGTTTTGTTTCCCAGGGAAATACCCTTTAGAGTGGTTCAGGGTCCTGCGGCCTTAAATTGCCGGGTCCCTCTTGGAATTCGGCCCCTAGCAGGATGAGTCCCAGATGCAATGTGTCACCCATGCCAACTTGGTCTGGTTTAAGAGTGCAAGCGGGTCCTGCAAACTGACACCCAGAACAGTTGCTTGTGAGTTTTTTTTCTCTGGGCAATAGCCTGTAAAGTGGTTCAGGGTCCTGAGGCCTTAAATTTCAGGGTCCCTCCTGGAGATCCACCTCTCGCAGGTTGTTCCCCAGACGCTTAGCGGCACCAGTGCCAACTTGGTCTGGTTTGAGAGTGCCTAGTGGGTCCTGCAAACTGACACCAAGAACAGTGGCTTGCGAGTTTTGTCTCCCAGGGAAAAAGCCTCTAGAATGTTTCAGGGGCCTGAGGCCTTAAATGGCCGGGTGATTCCTGGAATTCCGCCTCTCGAAGGATGCCTCCCAGACGCAAAGTGGCACCAGTGCCAACTTGGTCTGATTTGAGAGTGCCAAGTGGGTCTCCAAACTGATACCCAGAACAGTGGCTTTTGAGTTTTGTTTCCCAGGGAAATACCCTGTAGAGTGGTTCAGGGTCCTGCCACGTTAAATTTCAGGGTGCCTCCTGGAATTCGGCCTCTCGCAGGATGCCTCCCAGACGCAAGCTGTCACAAGTGCCAACATGGTCTCGTTTGAGAGTGCCTAGTGGGTCCTGAAAACTGACATCCAGAACAGTGGCTTCTGAGTTTTGTTTCGCAGGGAAATACCCTGTAGAATGGTTCAGGGTCCTGAGGCCTTAAATTGCCGGGTGCCTCCTAGAATTTCGCCTCACACAGGATGCCTCCCAGATGCAAGGTGGCACCAGTGCCAACTTGGTCTGGTTTGAGAGTTCCTAGTGGGTCCTGAAAAATGACACCCAGAACAGTGGCTTGTGAGTTTTGTTTCCCAGGGAAAAGGCCTGTAGAGTGGTTCAGGGTCCTGCGGCCTTAAATTGCCGGGTCCCTCTTGGAATTCGGCCCCTAGCAGGATGACTCCCAGATGCAAAGTGTCACCCATGCCAACTTGGTCTGGTTTAAGAGTGCAAGCGGGTCCTGCAAACTGACACCCAGAACAGTTGCTTGTGAGTTTTGTTTCCCAGGGAAAAGGCCTGTAGAGTGGTTCAGGGTCCTGCGGCCTTAAATTGCCGGGTCCCTCTTGGAATTCGGCCCCTAGCAGGATGCCTCCCAGACGCAAAGTGTCACCCATGCCAACTTGGTCTGGTTTAAGAGTGCAAGCGGGTCCTGCAAACTGACACCCAGAACAGTGGCTTGTGAGTTTTTTTTCTCTGGGCAATAGCCTGTACAGTGGTTCAGGGTCCTGAGGCCTTAAATTTCAGGGTCCCTCCTGGAGATCCACCTCTCGCAGGATGTTCCCCAGACGCTTAGCGGCACCAGTGCCAACTTGGTCTGGTTTGAGAGTGCCTAGTGGGTCCTGCAAACTGACACCAAGAACAGTGGCTTGCGAGTTTTGTCTCCCAGGGAAAAAGCCTCTAGAATGTTTCAGGGGCCTGAGGCCTTAAATGGCCGGGTGATTCCTGGAATTCCGCCTCTCGAAGGATGCCTCTCAGACGCAAGGTGGCTGCAGTGCCAACTTGGGCTGGTTTGAGAGTGCCAAGTGGGTTCTGCAAACTGACACCCAGAACTGTGGCTTCTGAGTTTTGGCTCCCAGGGAAAAAGCCTGTAGAGTGGTTCAGGGTCCTGAGGCCTTAAATTTCAGGGTGCCTCCTGGAATTCCGCCTCTCGCTGGATGCCTCCCAGACGCAATGTGGCACAAGTGCCAACTTGGTCTGGTTTGGGAGTGTCAAGCGGGTCCTGAAAACTGACACCCAGAACAGTGGTTTGTGAGTTTTGTTTCCGAGGGAAATAGCCTGTAGAGTGGTTCTGGGTCCTGAGGCCTTAAATTGCCGGGTGCCTCCAGGAGATCCGCCTCTTGCAGGATTTTTCCCAGACGCTATGCGACACCATTGCCCACTTAGTCTGGTTTGAGAGTGTCAAGTGGGTGCTGAAAACTGACACCAAGAACATTGTCTTCTGAGTTTTGCTTCCCAGGGAAAAAGCCTGTAAAGTGGTTCAGGGTCCTGAGGCCTTAAATGGCCAATTTTTTTTGCTTCCCAGGGAAAAAGCCTGTAAAGTGGTTCAGGGTCCTGAGGCCTTAAATGGCCAAGTTCCTCCTGGAATTCGGCCCCTAGCAGGATGCCTCCCAGACACATAGTGGCACCAGTGCCAACTTCGTCTGGTTTGAGAATGCCAAGTGGGTCCTGCAAACTGACACCAAGAACAGTGGCTTGTGAGTTTTCTTTCCCAGGGAAAAGGCCTGTAGAGTGGTTCAGGGGCCTGAGGCTTTAAATTGCCGGGTGCCTCTTGGAATTCGGCCCCTAGCAGGATGCCTCCCAGACGCAAAGTGGCACCCGTGCCAACTTGGTCTGGTTTGAGAGTGCCAAGCGGGTCCTGAAAACTGAAACCCAGAACAGTGGCTTCTGAGTTTTTTCTCCCTGGAAAATAGCCTGTACAGTGGTTCAGGGTCCTGAGGCCTTAAATTTCAGAGTCCCTCCTGGAGATCCGCCTCTCGCAGGATGTTTCCCAGACGCTTAGCGGCACCGGTGCCCACTTAGTCTGGTTTGAGAGTGCCAAGTGGGTGCTGAAAACTGACACCCAGAACAGTGGCTTGTGAGTTTTGTTTCCCAGGGAAAAAGCCTGTACAGTGGTTCAGGATCCTGAGGCCTTAAATTTCAGGGTGCCTAGGTGAATTCCGCCTCTCGCAGGATGCCTCCCAGACGCAAAGTGGCACCAGTGCCAACTTGGTCTGATTTGAGAGTGCCAAGTGGGTCTCCAAACTGATACCCAGAACAGTGGCTTTTGAGTTTTGTTTCCCAGGGAAATACCCTGTAGAGTGGTTCAGGGTCCTGCCGCGTTAAATTTCAGGGTGCCTCCTGGAATTCGGCCTCTCGCAGGATGCCTCCCAGACGCAAGCTGTCACAAGTGCCAACATGGTCTCGTTTGAGAGTGCCTAGTGGGTCCTGAAAACTGACATCCAGAACAGTGGCTTCTGAGTTTTGTTTCGCAGGGAAATACCCTGTAGAATGGTTCAGGGTCCTGCGGCCTTAAATTGCCGGGTGCCTCCTAGAATTTCGCCTCACACAGGATGCCTCCCAGATGCAAGGTGGCACCAGTGCCAACTTGGTCTGGTTTGAGAGTTCCTAGTGGGTCCTGAAAAATGACACCCAGAACAGTGGCTTGTGAGTTTTGTTTCCCAGGGAAAAGGCCTGTAGAGTGGTTCAGGGTCCTGCGGCCTTAAATTGCCGGGTCCCTCTTGGAATTCGGCCCCTAGCAGGATGAGTCCCAGATGCAAAGTGTCACCCATGCCAACTTGGTCTGGTTTAAGAGTGCAAGCGGGTCCTGAAAACTGACACCCAGAACAGTGGCTTGTGAGTTTTTTTTCTCTGGGCAATAGCCTGTACAGTGGTTCAGGGTCCTGAGGCCTTAAATTTCAGGGTCCCTCCTGGAGATCCACCTCTCGCAGGATGTTCCCCAGACGCTTAGCGGCACCAGTGCCAACTTGGTCTGGTTTGAGAGTGCCTAGTGGGTCCTGCAAACTGACACCCAGAACAGTGGCTTGTGAGTTTTTTTCCTCTGGGCAATAGCCTGTACAGTGGTTCAGGGTCCTGAGGCCTTAAATTTCAGGGTCCCTCCTGGAGATCCACCTCTCGCAGGATGTTCCCCAGACGCTTAGTGGCACCAGTGCCAACTTGGTCTGGTTTGAGAGTGCCTAGTGGGTCCTGCAAACTGACACCAAGAACAGTGGCTGCTGAGATTTGTTTCCCAGGGAAAAAGCCTGTACAATGGTTCAGGGTCCTGAGGCCTTAAATGGCCAGGTGCCTCCTGGAATTCCGCGTCTCGCAGGATGCGTTTCAGACGAAGGGTGGCTCCAGTGCCAACTTGGTCTGGTTTGAGAGTGCCAAGTGGGTCCTGAAAATTGACACCCAGAACAGTGGCTTGTGAGTTTTGTTTCCCAGGGAAAAGGCCTGTACACTGGTTCAGGGGCCTGAAACTTTAAATGCCCAGGTGCCTTCTTGAATTCGGCCTCTCGCAGGTGGCCTCCCAGACGCAATGTGACACCAGTGCCAACTTGGTCTTGTTTTAGAGTGCCTAGTGGGTCCTGAAAACTGACACCCAGAACATTGGTTTGTGAGTTTTGTTTCCCAGGGAAAAAGCCTGTACAATGGTTTGGGGTCCTGCGGCCTTTAATTGCCAGGTGCCTCCTGGAGATCCGCCTCTTGCAGGATTTTTCCCAGACGCTATGCGGCACCATTGCCCATTTAGTCTTGTTTGAGTGTGTCAAGTGGGTCCTGAAAACTGACACCAAGAACATTGTCTTCTGAGTTTTGTTTCCCAGGGAAAAAGCCTTTAAAGTGGTTCAGGGGCCTGAGGCCTTAAAAGGCCAAGTTCCTCCTGGAATTCGGCCTCTCGCAGGATGCTTCCCAGACACATAGTGGCACCAGTGCCAACTTCATCTCGTTTGAGAATGACAAGTGGGTTCTGAAAACTGACACCCAGAACAGTGGCTTGTGAGTTTTGTTTCCCAGGGAAAAAGCCTGTACAATGGTTCAGGGTCCTGCGGCCTTAAATTGCCGGGTGCCTCCTAGAATTCTGCCTCACACAGGATGCCTCCCAGATGCCAGGTGGCACCAGTGCCAACTTGGTCTGGTTTGAGAGTGCCTAGTGGGTCCTGAAAACTGACACCCAGAACAGTGGCTTCTGAGTTTTGATTCCCAGGGAAAAAACCTGTAGAGTGGTTCAGGGTCCTAAGGCCTTAAATGGCCAGGTGCCTTCTGGAATTCGGCCTCTCGCAGGATGCCTCCCAGACGCAAAGTGGCACCAGTGCCAACTTGGTCTGATTTGAGAGTGCCAAGTGGGTCTCCAAACTGATACCCAGAACAGTGGCTTCTGAGTTTTGTTTCCCAGGGAAAAACACTGTACAGTCATTCAGGGTCCTGCCGCGTTAAATTTCAGGGTGCCTCCTGGAATTCGGCCTCTCGCAGGATGCCTCCCAGACGCAAGCTGTCACAAGTGCCAACTTGGTCTGGTTTGAGAGTGCCAAGTTGGTGCTGAAATCTGACATCCAGAACAGTGGCTTCTGAGTTTTGTTTCCCAGGGAAAAGGCCTGTACAGTGGTTCAGGGTCCTGAGGCCTTAAATTCCAGGGTCCCTCCTGGAGATCCGCCTCTCGCAGGATGTTTCCCAGACGCTTAGCGGCACTGGTGCCCACTTAGTCTGGTTTGAGAGTGCCAAGTGGGTGCTGAAAACTGACACCCAGAACAGTGGCTTCTGAGTTTTGTTTCCCAGGGAAAAAGCCTGTACGGTGGTTCAGGATCCTGAGGCCTTAAATTTCAGGGTGCCTAGGTGAATTCCGCCTCTCGCAGGATGCCTCCCAAACACAAGCTGGCACCAATGCATTCTTGGCCTGGTTTGACAGTGCAGAGTGGGTCCTGAAAACTGACACCCAGAACAGTGGCTTCTGAGTTTTTTTTCCCAGGGAAAAAGCCTGCACAGTGGTTCAGGGTCTTGAGGCCATAAATGGCCAGGTGCGTCCTGGAATTCCGCCTCTCGCAGGATGCGTTTCAGAGGAAGGGTGGCAGCAGTGCCAACTTGGTCTGGTTTGAGAGTGCCAAGTGGGTCCTGAAAACTGACACCCAGAACAGTGGTTTGTGAGTTTTGTTTCCCAGGGAAATAGCCTGTAGAGTGGTTCAGGGTCCTGAGGCCTTAAATTGCCGGGTGCCTCCAGGAGATCCGCCTCTTGCAGTATTTTTCCCAGACGCTATGCGACACCATTGCCCACTTAGTCTGGTTTGAGAGTGTCAAGTGGGTCCTGAAAACTGACACCAAGAACATTGTCTTCTGAGTTTTGCTTCCCAGGGACAAAGCCTGTAAAGTGGTTCAGGGTCCTGAGGCCTTAAATGGCCAAGTTCCTCCTGGAATTCGGCCCCTAGCAGGATGCCTCCCAGACACATAGTGGCACCAGTGCCAACTTGGTCTTGTTTGAGAGTGCCAAGTGGGTCCTGAAAATTGACACCCAGAACAGTGGCTTGTGAGTTTTGTCTCCCAGGGAAAAAGCCTCTAGAATGTTTCAGGGGCCTGAGGCCTTAAATGGCCGGGTGATTCCTGGAATTCCGCCTCTCGAAGGATGCCTCTCAGACGCAAGGTGGCTGCAGTGCCAACTTGGGCTGGTTTGAGAGTGCCAAGTGGGTTCTGCAAACTGACACCCAGAACTGTGGCTTCTGAGTTTTGGCTCCCAGGGAAAAAGCCTGTACAGTGGTTCAGGGTCCTGAGGTCTTAAATTTCAGGGTGCCTCCTGGAATTCCGCCTCTCGCTGGATGCCTCCCAGACGCAATGTGGCACAAGTGCCAACTTGGTCTGGTTTGGGAGTGTCAAGTGGGTCCTGAAAACTGACACCCAGAACAGTGGTTTGTGAGTTTTGTTTCCCAGGGAAATAGCCTGTAGAGTGGTTCAGGGTCCTGACGCCTTAAATGGCCTGGTGCCTCCTGGAGATCCGCCTCTTGCAGGATTTTTCCCAGACGCTATGCGACACCATTGCCCACTTAGTCTGGTTTGAGAGTGTCAAGTGGGTCCTGAAAACTGACACCAAGAACATTGTCTTCTGAGTTTTGCTTCCCAGGGAAAAAGCCTGTAAAGTGGTTCAGGGTCCTGAGGCCTTAAATGGCCAAGTTCCTCCTGGAATTCGGCCCCTAGCAGGATGCCTCCCAGACACATAGTGGCACCAGTGCCAACTTCGTCTGGTTTGAGAATGCCAAGTGGGTCCTGCAAACTGACACCAAGAACAGTGGCTTCTGAGTTTTGTTTCCCAGGGAAAAAGCCTGTACAATGGTTCAGGGTCCTGCGGCCTTAAATTGCCGGGTGCCTCCTAGAATTCCGCCTCACACAGGATGCCTCCCAGATGCAAGGTGGCACCAGTGCCAACTTGGTCTGGTTTGAGAGTGCCTAGTGGGTCCTGAAAACTGACACCCAGAACAGTGGCTTGTGAGTTTTCTTTCCCAGGGAAAAGGCCTGTAGAGTGGTTCAGGGGCCTGAGGCCTTAAATGGCCGGGTGCCTGTTGGAATTCGGCCCCTAGCAGGATGCCTCCCAGACGCAAAGTTGCACCCGTGCCAACTTGGTCTGGTTTGAGAGTGCAAAGCGGGTCCTGAAAACTGACACCCAGAACAGTGGCTTCTGAGTTTTGTTTCCCAGGGAAAAAGCCTGTACGGTGGTTCAGGATCCTGAGGCCTTAAATTTCAGGGTGCCTAGGTGAATTCCGCCTCTCGCAGGATGCCTCCCAAACACAAGCTGGCACCAATGCATTCTTGGCCTGGTTTGACAGTGCAGAGTGGGTCCTGCAAACTGACACCCAGAACAGTGGCTTCTGAGTTTTTTTTCCCAGGGAAAAAGCCAGTAGAGTGGTTCAGGGTCTTGAGGCCATAAATGGCCAGGTGCGTCCTGGAATTCCGCGTCTCGCAGGATGCGTTTCAGAGGAAGGGTGGCAGCAGTGCCAACTTGGTCTCGTTTGAGAGTGCCAAGTGGGTCCTGAAAACTGACACCCAGAACAGTGGTTTGTGAGTTTTGTTTCCCAGGGAGATAGCCTGTAGAGTGGTTCAGGGTCCTGAGGCCTTAAATTGCCGGGTGCCTCCAGGAGATCCGCCTCTTGCAGTATTTTTCCCAGACGCTATGCGACACCATTGCCCACTTACTCTGGTTTGAGAGCGTCAAGTGGGTCCTGAAAACTGACACCAAGAACATTGTCTTCTGAGTTTTGTTTCCCAGGGAAAAAGCCTGTAAAGTGGTTCAGGGTCCTGAGGCCTTAAATGGCCAAGTTCCTCCTGGAATTCGGCCCCTAGCAGGATGCCTCCCAGACACATAGTGGCACCAGTGCCAACTTCGTCTGGTTTGAGAATGCCAAGTGGGTCCTGCAAACTGACACCAAGAACAGTGGCTTCTGAGTTTTGTTTCCCAGGGAAAAAGCCTGTACAATGGTTCAGGGTCCTGCGGCCTTAAATTGCCGGGTGCCTCCTAGAATTCCGCCTCACACAGGATGCCTCCCAGATGCAAGGTGGCACCAGTGCCAACTTGGTCTGGTTTGAGAGTTCCTAGTGGGTCCTGTAAACTGACACCCAGAACAGTGGCTTCTGAGTTTTGTTTCCCAGGGAAAAAGCCTGTACAATGGTTCAGGGTCCTGAGGCCTTAAATATCAGGGTGCCAATGTGAATTCCGCCTCTCGCAGGATGCCTCCCAGACGCAATGTGGCACAAGTGCCAACTTAGTCTGGTTTGAGAGTGCAAAGTAGGTCCTCAAAACTGACACCCAGAACAGTGGCTTCTGAGTTTTGTTTCCCAGGGAAAAAGCCTGTACAATGATTCAGGTTCCTGCTGCTTTAAATTCCCGGGTGCCTCCAGGAGATCCGCCTCTTGCAGAATTTTTCCCAGACGCTATGCGGCACCATTGCCCACTTAGTCTGGTTTGAGAGTGTCAAGTGTGTCCTGAAAACTGACGCTAAGAACAGTGGCTTCTGAGTTTTTTTTCCAAAGGAAAAAGCCTGTACTGTGGTTCAAATAATAAGTCCTTAAATGGCCAAGAGGCTTCTGGAATTCCGCCACTCGCAGGATGCCTCCGAGACACAAAGTGGCACCTGTGCCAACTTGGTCTGATTTGAGAGTGCCAAGTGGGTCCTGAAAATTGACACCCAGAAGAGTGGCTTGTGTGTTTTGTTTCCCAGGGAAATTCCCCGTAGAGCGGTTCAGGGTCCTGCCACGTTAAATTTCAGGGTGCCTACTGGAATTCGGCCTCTCGCAGGATACCTCCCAGACGCAAGCGTGCACCAACGCCAATTTGGTCTGGTTTTAGCGTGCCAAGTAGGTCCTGCCAACTGACACCCAGAACAGTGGTTTGTGAGTTTTGTTCCCCAGGGAAAAAGTCTGTACAGTGGTTCAGGGTCCTGCGGCCTTAAATTGCTTGGTGCCTTTTGGAATTCCGCCTCTCACAGCATGTTTCCCAATGGCAAGGTGGCACCGGTGCCCACTTAGTCTGGTTTGAGAGTGCCTAGTGGGTCTTTGAAACTGACACCCGGAACAGTGGATTGTGAGTTTTATTTCCCAGGGAAAAGGCCAGTACAATGGTTCAGGGTCCTGAGGCCTTAAATTGCCGCGTGCCTCCTGGAGATCCGCCTCTTGCAGGATTTTTCCCAGACGCTAAGCGGCACCATTACCGACATAGTCTGGTTTGAGAGCGTGAAGTGGGTCCTTCAAACTGCCACCAAGCGCAGTGACTTCTGAGATTTGTTTCCCAGGGAAAAAGGCTGTACCGTGGTTCAGCGTCCTGAGGCCTTAAATGGCAAGGTGCCTCCTGGATTTCCGCCTCTCGCAGGATGCCTCCGAGACGCAAGGTGGCACCTCTGCCAACTTGGTCTAGTTTGAGAGTGCCAAGTGGGTCCTGAAAACTGACACCCAGAACAGTGGCTGCTGTGTTTTGCTTCCCAGAGAAAAGGCCTGTAAACTGGTTCAGGGGCCGGAGGCCTTAAATTGCAGGGTGCCTCCTGGAATTCTGCCTCTTGCAGGATGCCTCCCAGACACAAAGTGGCACCAGTGCCAACTTGGATTGGTTCGAGAGTGCCAAGTGGGTCCTGCAAACTGACACCAAGAACAGTGGCTTCTGAGTTCTGTTTCCCAGGGAAATCCCCTGTAGAGTGGGTCAGGGGCCTGAGGCCCAAAATTTCAGGCTGCCTACTGGAATTCAGCCTCTTGCAGGATTCTTCCAGACGGAAGGTTTCAATAGTGCCAACTTGGTCTGGCTTGAGAGTGCCTAGTGGGTCCTGCAAACTGACACCCAGAACAGTGGCATGTGAGTTTTATTTCCAAGGGAAAAAGCCTGTAGAGTGCTTCAGGGTCCTGAGGCCTTAAATTGCCGGGAACCTCCGGGAGATCTCGCTCTTGCAGGATGTTTCCCAGAAGCTAACCAGCACCGGTGCCCACTTAGTCTGGTTTGAGAGTGCCAAGTGCGTCCCGAAAACTGACATCCAGAACAGTGGCTTCTGAGTTTTGTTTCCCAGAGAAAAAGCCCAGTACAGTGGTTCATGGTCCTGAGTCCTTCAAAGGCCTAGTGCCTCCTGGATCTCCGCCTCTCGCAGGATGCCTCACAGACGCATGCTGGCACCAATGCCAACTTGGTCTAATTTTAGAGTGCCTAGTGGGTCCTGCAAACTGACACCCCGAACAGTGGCTTCTGAATTGTGTTTCCCAGGGAAAAAGCCTGTACAGTTCTTCTCGATCCTGAAGGCTTAAACGGCCGGGTGCCTCCTGGAATTCGGCCTCTCGCAGGATGCCTCCAGGTTGCAAGGTGGCACCAGTGCCAACTTGGTCTGGATTGAAAGTGCCAAGTGGGTCCTGCGAACTGTCACCCAGAGCAGTGGCATCTGAGTTTTGTTTCCCATGGAAAAAGGCTGTACAATGGTTCAGGGTCCTGCGGCCTAAAATTATCGGGTGCCTTCTGGAATTCCGCCTCTCGCAGGATGTTTCCCAGACACTAAGCAGGACCACTGCCAACTTGGACGGGTTTGAGATTGCAATGTGGGTCTTGCAAACTGATACCCAGAGCACTGGTGCGCTCCGGAGCGAGGGCTTGTGCCGAAAGAGGCCGGGAACAGGCACTTACCTTCGGACAGCTCCGGATGCCTGTCTAATGCGTCTCTTGTCGCCTACACGGCAGGGAAAAGCTTTGCCACTCTGTCTAGGAAGGAGAAAGTATGCCAGCACAGCAAATGCCTCCCGAACATTCCCTGCAATTCAGCAAGTGCTTTGCAGCTTGAAATTGGAAGGAAAGCCTCAGATTTAGCAGCCAGAGCTTCAGGAGGAGCAGCAGCGAGCACAGCATCGCTTTTGCAGCAGCTCCTTCCATGTGCATGTTTTTGGGAGTGGGAAGGCTTGCAGAGTGTTAAAGTAGCTTTTTCTCTCCGCTGGAAAGCTGCAGGCTCAGTGCCAGTGTTCTGCAGCTTCTTTCTTCACGTTTCAGCAGCTAGCACGCTCTCCGTGTGCTGGAGAAGCGGCTGAGGCTTCCTTGCCGGAGAAGCGGCACCTTCTCCGTCAGAGAGCATCCTGCCGGCCGCGGTGCGCTCCGGAGCGGGGGCTTGTGCCGAAAGAGGCCGGGAACAGGCGCTTACCTTCGGACAGCTCCGGATGCCCGTCTAATGCGTCTCTTGTCGCCTACACGGCAGGGAAAAGCTTTTCCACTCTGTCTAGGAAGGAGAAAGTGTGCCAGCACAGCAAATGCCTCCCGGACTTTCCCTGCAATTCAGCAAGTGCTTTGCAGCTTGAAATTGGAAGGAAAGCCTCAGATTTAGCAGCCAGAGCTTCAGGAGGAGCAGCAGCGAGCACAGCATCGCTTTTGCAGCAGCTCCTTCCATGTGCATGTTTTTGGGAGTGGAAAGGCTTGCAGAGTGTTCAAGTAGCTTTTTCTCTCCGCTGGAAAGCTGCACGCTCAGTGCCAGTGTTCTGCAGCTTCTTTCTTCACGTTTTAGCAGCTAGCACGCTCTCCGTGTGCAGGAGAAGCGGCTGAGGCTTCTTTGCCGGAGAAGCGGCACCTTCGCCGGCAGAGAGCATCCTGCCGGCCGCGGTGCGCTCCGGAGCGGGGGCTTGTGCCGAAAGAGGCCGGGAACAGGCGCTTACCTTCGGACAGCTCCGGATGCCCGTCTAATGCGTCTCTTGTCGCCTACACGGCAGGGAAAAGCTTTTCCACTCTGTCTAGGAAGGAGAAAGTGTGCCAGCACAGCAAATGCCTCCCGGACTTTCCCTGCAATTCAGCAAGTGCTTTGCAGCTTGAAATTGGAAGGAAAGCCTCAGATTTAGCAGCCAGAGCTTCAGGAGGAGCAGCAGCGAGCACAGCATCGCTTTTGCAGCAGCTCCTTCCATGTGCATGTTTTTGGGAGTGGGAAGGCTTGCAGAGTGTTAAAGTAGCTTTTTCTCTCCGCTGGAAAGCTGCAGGCTCAGTGCCAGTGTTCTGCAGCTTCTTTCTTCACGTTTCAGCAGCTAGCACGCTCTCCGTGTGCAGGAGAAGCGGCTGAGGCTTCCTTGCCGGAGAAGCGGCACCTTCGCCGGCAGAGAGCCTCCGGCCGGCCGCGGTGCGCTCCGGAGCGGGGGCTTGTGCCGAAAGAGGCCGGGAACAGGCGCTTACCTTCGGACAGCTCCGGATGCCCGTCTAATGCGTCTCTTGTCGCCTACACGGCAGGGAAAAGCTTTGCCACTCTGTCTAGGAAGGAGAAAGTATGCCAGCACAGCAAATGTCTCCCGGACTTTCCCTGCAATTCAGCAAGTGCTTTGCAGCTTGAAATTGGAAGGAAAGCCTCAGATTTAGCAGCCAGAGCTTCAGGAGGAGCAGCAGCGAGCACAGCATCGCTTTTGCAGCAGCTCCTTCCATGTGCATGTTTTTGGGAGTTGGTAGGCTTGCAGAGTGTTCAAGTAGCTTTTTTTCTCCGCTGGAAAGCTGCACGCTCAGTGCCAGTGTTCTGCAGCTTCTTTCTTCACGTTTCAGCAGCTAGCACGCTCTCCGTGTGCAGGAGAAGCGGCTGAGGCTTCCTTGCCGAAGAAGCGGAACCTTCGCCGGCAGAGAGCATCCTGCCGGCCGCGGTGCGCTCCGGAGCGGGGGCTTGTGCCGAAAGAGGCCGGGAACAGGCGCTTACCTTCGGACAGCTCCGGATGCCCGTCTAATGCGTCTCTTGTCGCCTACACGGCAGGGCAAAGCTTTTCCACTCTGTCTAGGAAGGAGAAAGTGTGCCAGCACAGCAAATGCCTCCTGGACTTTCCCTGCAATTCAGCAAGTGCTTTGCAGCTTGAAATTGGAAGGAAAGCCTCAGATTTAGCAGCCAGAGATTCAGGAGGAGCAGCAGCGAGCACCGCATCGGTTTTGCAGCAGCTCCTTCCATGTGCATGTTTTTGGGAGTGGAAAGGCTTGCAGAGTGTTCAAGTAGCTTTTTCTCTCCGCTGGAAAGCTGCAGGCTCAGTGCCAGTGTTCTGCAGCTTCTTTCTTCACGTTTCATCAGCTAGCACGCTCTCCGTGTGCAGGAGAAGCGGCTGAGGCTTCCTTGCCGGAGAAGCGGCACCTTCTCCGTCAGAGAGCATCCTGCCGGCCTAGGCGCGCTCCGGAGCGGGGGCTTGTGCCGAAAGAGGCCGGGAACAGGCGCTTACCTTCGGACAGCTCCGGATGCCCGTCTAATGCGTCTCTTGTCGCCTACACGGCAGGGAAAAGCTTTTCCACTCTGTCTAGGAAGGAGAAAGTGTGCCAGCACAGCAAATGCCTCCCGGACTTTCCCTGCAATTCAGCAAGTGCTTTGCAGCTTGAAATTGGAAGGAAAGCCTCAGATTTAGCAGCCAGAGCTTCAGGAGGAGCAGCAGCGAGCACAGCATCGCTTTTGCAGCAGCTCCTTCCATGTGCATGTTTTTGGGAGTTGAAAGGCTTGCAGAGTGTTAAAGTAGCTTTTTCTCTCCGCTGGAAAGCTGCACGCTCAGTGCCAGTGTTCTGCAGCTTCTTTCTTCACGTTTCAGCAGCTAGCACGCTCTCCGTGTGCAGGAGAAGCGGCTGAGGCTTCCTTGCCGGAGAAGCGGCACCTTCGCCGGCAGAGAGCATCCTGCCGGCCGCGGTGCGCTCCGGAGCGGGGGCTTGTGCCGAAAGAGGCCGGGAACAGGCGCTTACCTTCGGACAGCTCCGGATGCCCGTCTAATGCGTCTCTTGTCGCCTACACGGCAGGGAAAAGCTTTTCCACTCTGTCTAGGAAGGAGAAAGTGTGCCAGCACAGCAAATGCCTCCCGGACTTTCCCTGCAATTCAGCAAGTGCTTTGCAGCTTGAAATTGGAAGGAAAGCCTCCGATTTAGCAGCCAGAGCTTCAGGAGGAGCAGCAGCGAGCACAGCATCGCTTTTGCAGCAGCTCCTTCCATGTGCATGTTTTTGGAAGTTGAAAGGCTTGCAGAGTGTTCAAGTAGCTTTTTCTCTCCGCTGGAAAGCTGCAGGCTCAGTGCCAGTGTTCTGCAGCTTCTTTCTTCACGTTTCAGCAGCTAGCACGCTCTCCGTGTGCAGGAGAAGCGGGAGAGGCTTTCTTGCCGGAGAAGCGGCACCTTCGCCGGCAGAGAGCATCCTGCCGGCCGCGGTGCGCTCCGGAGCGGGGGCTTGTGCCGAAAGAGGCCGGGAACAGGCGCTTACCTTCGGAGAGCTCTGGATGCCCGTCTAATGCGTCTCTTGTCGCCTACACGGAAGGGAAAAGCTTTTCCACTCTGTCTAGGAAGGAGAAAGTGTGCCAGCACAGCAAATGCCTCCCGGACTTTCCCTGCAATTCAGCAAGTGCTTTGCAGCTTGAAATTGGAAGGAAAGCCTCAGATTTAGCAGCCAGAGCTTCAGGAGGAGCAGCAGCGAGCACAGCATCGCTTTTGCAGCAGCTCCTTCCATGTGCATGTTTTTGAGAGTGGAAAGGCTTGCAGAGTGTTCAAGTAGCTTTTTCTCTGCGCTGGAAAGCTGCAGGCTCAGTGCCAGTGTTCTGCAGCTTCTTTCTTCACGTTTCAGCAGCTAGCACGCTCTCCGTGTGCAGGAGAAGCGGCTGAGGCTTCCTTGCCGGAGAAGCGGCACCTTCGCCGGCAGAGAGCCTCCGGCCGGCCGCGGTGCGCTCCGGAGCGGGGGCTTGTGCCGAAAGAGGCCGGGAACAGGCGCTTACCTTCGGACAGCTCCGGATGCCCGTCTAATGCGTCTCTTGTCGCCTACACGGCAGGGAAAAACTTTTCCACTCTGTCTAGGAAGGAGAAAGTGTGCCAGCACAGCAAATGTCTCCCGGACTTTCCCTGCAATTCAGCAAGTGCTTTGCAGCTTGAAATTGGAAGGAAAGCCTCAGATTTAGCAGCCAGAGCTTCAGGAGGAGCAGCAGCGAGCACAGCATCGCTTTTGCAGCAGCTCCTACCATGTGCATGTTTTTGGGAGTGGAAAGGCTTGCAGAGTGTTCAAGTAGCTTTTTCTCTCCGCTGGAAAGCTGCACGCTCAGTGCCAGTGTTCTGCAGCTTCTTTCATCACGTTTCAGCAGCTAGCACGCTCTCCGTGTGCAGGAGAAGCGGCTGAGGCTTCCTTGCCGGAGAAGCGGCACCTTCGCCGGCAGAGAGCCTCCGGCCGGCCGCGGTGCGCTCCGGAGCGGGGGCTTGTGCCGAAAGAGGCCGGGAACAGGCGCTTACCTTCGGACAGCTCCGGATGCCCGTCTAATGCGTCTCTTGTCGCCTACACGGCAGGGAAAAGCTTTTCCACTCTGTCTAGGAAGGAGAAAGTGTGCCAGCACAGCAAATGCCTCCCGGACTTTCCCTGCAATTCAGCAAGTGCTTTGCAGCTTGAAATTGGAAGGAAAGCCTCAGATTTAGCAGCCAGAGCTTCAGGAGGAGCAGCAGCGAGCACAGCATCGCTTTTGCAGCAGCTCCTTCCATGTGCATGTTTTTGGGAGTGGAAAGGCTTGCAGAGTGTTCAAGTAGCTTTTTCTCTCCGCTGGAAAGCTGCACGCTCAGTGCCAGTGTTCTGCAGCTTCTTTCTTCACGTTTCAGCAGCTAGCACGCTCTCTGTGTGCAGGAGAAGCGGCTGAGGCTTCCTTGCCGGAGAAGCGGCACCTTCGCAGGCAGGGAGCATCCTGCCGGCCGTGGTGCGCTCCGGAGCGGGGGCTTGTGCCGAAAGAGGCCGGGAACAGGCGCTTACCTTCGGACAGCTCCGGATGCCCGTCTAATGCGTCTCTTGTCGCCTACACGGCAGGGAAAAGCTTTTCCACTCTGTCTAGGAAGGAGAAAGTGTGCCAGCACAGCAAATGCCTCCCGGACTTTCCCTGCAATTCAGCAAGTGCTTTGCAGCTTGAAATTGGAAGGAAAGCCTCAGATTTAGCAGCCAGAGCTTCAGGAGGAGCAGCAGCGAGCACAGCATCGCTTTTGCAGCAGCTCCTTCCATGTGCATGTTTTTGGGAGTGGAAAGGCTTGCAGAGTGTTCAAGTAGCTTTTTCTCTCCGCTGGAAAGCTGCACGCTCAGTGCCAGTGTTCTGCAGCTTCTTTCTTCACGTTTCAGCAGCTAGCACGCTCTCCGTGTGCAGGAGAAGCGGGAGAGGCTTCCTTGCCGGAGAAGCGGCACCTTCGCCGGCAGAGAGCATCCTGCCGGCCGCGGTGCGCTCCGGAGCGGGGGCTTGTGCCGAAAGAGGCCGGGAACAGGCGCTTACCTTCGGACAGCTCCGGATGCCCGTCTAATGCGTCTCTTGTCGCCTACACGGCAGGGAAAAGCTTTTCCACTCTGTCTAGGAAGGAGAAAGTGTGCCAGCACAGCAAATGCCTCCCGGACTTTCCCTGCAATTCAGCAAGTGCTTTGCAGCTTGAAATTGGAAGGAAAGCCTCAGATTTAGCAGCCAGAGCTTCAGGAGGAGCAGCAGCGAGCACAGCATCGCTTTTGCAGCAGCTCCTTCCATGTGCATGTTTTTGGGAGTGGAAAGGCTTGCAGAGTGTTCAAGTAGCTTTTTCTCTCCGCTGGAAAGCTGCAGGCTCAGTGCCAGTGTTCTGCAGCTTCTTTCTTCACGTTTCAGCAGCTAGCACGCTCTCCGTGTGCAGGAGAAGCGGCTGAGGCTTCCTTGCCGGAGAAGCGGCACCTTCGCCGGCAGAGAGCCTCCGGCCGGCCGCGGTGCGCTCCGGAGCGGGGGCTTGTGCCGAAAGAGGCCGGGAACAGGCGCTTACCTTCGGACAGCTCCGGATGCCCGTCTAATGCGTCTCTTGTCGCCTACACGGCAGGGAAAAGCTTTTCCACTCTGTCTAGGAAGGAGAAAGTGTGCCAGCACAGCAAATGTCTCCCGGACTTTCCCTGCAATTCAGCAAGTGATTTGCAGCTTGAAATTGGAAGGAAAGCCTCAGATTTAGCAGCCAGAGCTTCAGGAGGAGCAGCAGCGAGCACAGCATCGCTTTTGCAGCAGCTCCTTCCATGTGCATGTTTTTGGGAGTGGAAAGGCTTGCAGAGTGTTCAAGTAGCTTTTTCTCTCCGCTGGAAAGCTGCAGGCTCAGTGCCAGTGTTCTGCAGCTTCTTTCTTCACGTTTCAGCAGCTAGCACGCTCTCCGTGTGCAGGAGAAGCGGCTGAGGCTTCCTTGCCGGAGAAGCGGCACCTTCGCCGGCAGAGAGCCTCCGGCCGGCCGCGGTGCGCTCCGGAGCGGGGGCTTTTGCCGAAAGAGGCCGGGAACAGGCGCTTACCTTCGGACAGCTCCGGATGCCCGTCTAATGCGTCTCTTGTCGCCTACACGGCAGGGAAAAGCTTTTCCACTCTGTCTAGGAAGGAGAAAGTGTGCCAGCACAGCAAATGTCTCCCGGACTTTCCCTGCAATTCAGCAAGTGCTTTGCAGCTTGAAATTGGAAGGAAAGCCTCAGATTTAGCAGCCAGAGCTTCAGGAGGAGCAGCAGCGAGCACAGCATCGCTTTTGCAGCAGCTCCTTCCATGTGCATGTTTTTGGGAGTGGAAAGGCTTGCAGAGTGTTCAAGTAGCTTTTTCTCTGCGCTGGAAAGCTGCACGCTCAGTGCCAGTGTTCTGCAGCTTCTTTCTTCACGTTTCAGCAGCTAGCACGCTCTCCGTGTGCAGGAGAAGCGGCTGAGGCTTCCTTGCCGGAGAAGCGGCACCTTCGCCGGCAGGGGTCCTCTTGCCGGCCGCGGTGCGCTCCGGAGCGGGGGCTTGTGCCGAAAGAGGCCGGCAACAGGCGCTTACCTTCGGACAGCTCCGGATGCCCGTCTAATGCGTCTCTTGTCGCCTACACGGCAGGGAAAAGCTTTTCCACTCTGTCTAGGAAGGAGAAAGTGTGCCAGCACAGCAAATGTCTCCCGGACTTTCCCTGCAATTCAGCAAGTGCTTTGCAGCTTGAAATTGGAAGGAAAGCCTCAGATTTAGCAGCCAGAGCTTCAGGAGGAGCAGCAGCGAGCACAGCATCGCTTTTGCAGCAGCTCCTTCCATGTGCATGTTTTTGGGAGTGGAAAGGCTTGCAGAGTGTTCAAGTAGCTTTTTCTCTGCGCTGGAAAGCTGCAGGCTCAGTGCCAGTGTTCTGCAGCTTCTTTCTTCACGTTTCAGCAGCTAGCACGCTCTCCGTGTGCAGGAGAAGCGGCTGAGGCTTCCTTGCCGGAGAAGCGGCACCTTCTCCGTCAGAGAGCATCCTGCCGGATGCGGTGCGCTCCGGAGCGGGGGCTTGTGCCGAAAGAGGCCGGGAACAGGCGCTTACCTTCGGACAGCTCCGGATGCCCGTCTAATGCGTCTCTTGTCGCCTACACGGCAGGGAAAAGCTTTTCCACTCTGTCTAGGAAGGAGAAAGTGTGCCCGCACAGCAAATGCCTCCCGGACTTTCCCTGCAATTCAGCAAGTGCTTTGCAGCTTGAAATTGGAAGGAAAGCCTCAGATTTAGCAGCCAGAGCTTCAGGAGGAGCAGCAGCGAGCACAGCATCGCTTTTGCAGCAGCTCCTTCCATGTGCATGTTTTTGGGAGTGGAAAGGCTTGCAGAGTGTTCAAGTAGCTTTTTCTCTCCGCTGGAAAGCTGCAGGCTCAGTGCCAGTGTTCTGCAGCTTCTTTCTTCACGTTTCAGCAGCTAGCACGCTCTCCGTGTGCAGGAGAAGCGGCTGAGGCTTCCTTGCCGGAGAAGCGGCACCTTCGCCGGCAGAGATCCTCCGGCCGGCCGCGGTGCGCTCCGGAGCGGGGGCTTGTGCCGAAAGAGGCCGGGAACAGGCGCTTACCTTCGGACAGCTCCGGATGCCCGTCTAATGCGTCTCTTGTCGCCTACACGGCAGGGAAAAGCTTTTCCACTCTGTCTAGGAAGGAGAAAGTGTGCCAGCACAGCAAATGTCTCCCGGACTTTCCCTGCAATTCAGCAAGTGCTTTGCAGCTTGAAATTGGAAGGAAAGCCTCAGATTTAGCAGCCAGAGCTTCAGGAGGAGCAGCAGCGAGCACAGCATCGCTTTTGCAGCAGCTCCTTCCATGTGCATGTTTTTGGGAGTGGAAAGGCTTGCAGAGTGTTCAAGTAGCTTTTTCTCTCCGCTGGAAAGCTGCAGGCTCGGTGCCAGTGTTCTGCAGCTTCTTTCTTCACGTTTCAGCAGCTAGCACGCTCTCCGTGTGCAGGAGAAGCGGGAGAGGCTTCCTTGCCGGAGAAGCGGCACCTTCGCCGGCAGAGAGCATCCTGCCGGCCTAGACGCGCTCCGGAGCGGGGGCTTGTGCCGAAAGAGGCCGGGAACAGGCGCTTACCTTCGGACAGCTCCGGATGCCCGTCTAATGCGTCTCTTGTCGCCTACACGGCAGGGAAAAGCTTTTCCACTCTGTCTAGGAAGGAGAAAGTGTGCCCGCACAGCAAATGCCTCCCGGACTTTCCCTGCAATTCAGCAAGTGCTTTGCAGCTTGAAATTGGAAGGAAAGCCTCAGATTTAGCAGCCAGAGCTTCAGGAAGAGCAGCAGCGAGCACAGCATCGCTTTTGCAGCAGCTCCTTCCATGTGCATGTTTTTGGGAGTGGAAAGGCTTGCAGAGTGTTCAAGTAGCTTTTTCACTCCGCTAGAAAACTGCAGGCTCAGTGCCAGTGTTCTGCAGCTTCTTTCTTCACGTTTCAGCAGCTAGCACGCTCTCCGTGTGCAGGAGAAGCGGCTGAGGCTTCCTTGCCGGAGAAGCGGCACCTTCTCCGTCAGAGAGCATCCTGCCGGCCGCGGTGCGCTCCGGAGCGGGGACTTGTGCCGAAAGAGGCCGGGAACAGGCGCTTACCTTCGGACAGCTCCGGATGCCCGTCTAATGCGTCTCTTGTCGCCTACACGGCAGGGAAAAGCTTTTCCACTCTGTCTAGGAAGGAGAAAGTGTGCCAGCACAGCAAATGCCTCCCGGACTTTCCCTGCAATTCAGCAAGTGCTTTGCAGCTTGAAATTGGAAGGAAAGCCTCAGATTTAGCAGCCAGAGCTTCAGGAGGAGCAGCAGCGAGCACAGCATCGCTTTTGCAGCAGCTCCTTCCATGTGCATGGTTTTGGGAGTGGAAAGGCTTGCAGAGTGTTCAAGTAGCTTTTTCTCTCCGCTGGAAAGCTGCACGCTCAGTGCCAGTGTTCTGCAGCTTCTTTCTTCACGTTTCAGCAGCTAGCACGCTCTCCGTGTGCAGGAGAAGCGGCTGAGGCTTCCTTGCCGGAGAAGCGGCACCTTCGCCGGCAGAGAGCCTCCGGCCGGCCGCGGTGCGCTCCGGAGCGGGGGCTTGTGCCGAAAGAGGCCGGCAACAGGCGCTTACCTTCGGACAGCTCCGGATGCCCGTCTAATGCGTCTCTTGTCGCCTACACGGCAGGGAAAAGCTTTTCCACTCTGTCTAGGAAGGAGAAAGTGTGCCAGCACAGCAAATGTCTCCCGGACTTTCCCTGCAATTCAGCAAGTGCTTTGCAGCTTGAAATTGGAAGGAAAGCCTCAGATTTAGCAGCCAGAGCTTCAGGAGGAGCAGCAGCGAGCACAGCATCGCTTTTGCAGCAGCTCCTTCCATGTGCATGTTTTTGGGAGTGGAAAGGCTTGCAGAGTGTTCAAGTAGCTTTTTCTCTCCGCTGGAAAGCTGCACGCTCAGTGCCAGTGTTCTGCAGCTTCTTTCTTCACGTTTCAGCAGCTAGCACGCTCTCCGTGTGCAGGAGAAGCGGCTGAGGCTTCCTTGCCGGAGAAGCGGCACCTTCGCCGGCAGGGGTCCTCTTGCCGGCCGCGGTGCGCTCCGGAGCGGGGGCTTGTGCCGAAAGAGGCCGGCAACAGGCGCTTACCTTCGGACAGCTCCGGATGCCCGTCTAATGCGTCTCTTGTCGCCTACACGGCAGGGAAAAGCTTTTCCACTCTGTCTAGGAAGGAGAAAGTGTGCCAGCACAGCAAATGTCTCCCGGACTTTCCCTGCAATTCAGCAAGTGCTTTGCAGCTTGAAATTGGAAGGAAAGCCTCAGATTTAGCAGCCAGAGCTTCAGGAGGAGCAGCAGCGAGCACAGCATCGCTTTTGCAGCAGCTCCTTCCATGTGCATGTTTTTGGGAGTGGAAAGGCTTGCAGAGTGTTCAAGTAGCTTTTTCTCTCCGCTGGAAAGCTGCAGGCTCAGTGCCAGTGTTCTGCAGCTTCTTTCTTCACGTTTCAGCAGCTAGCACGCTCTCCGTGTGCAGGAGAAGCGGGAGAGGCTTCCTTGCCGGAGAAGCGGCACCTTCGCCGGCAGAGAGCCTCCGGCCGGCCGCGGTGCGCTCCGGAGCGGGGGCTTGTGCCGAAAGAGGCCGGGAACAGGCGCTTACCTTCGGACAGCTCCGGATGCCCGTCTAATGCGTCTCTTGTCGCCTACACGGCAGGGAAAAGCTTTTCCACTCTGTCTAGGAAGGAGAAAGTGTGCCAGCACAGCAAATGTCTCCCGGACTTTCCCTGCAATTCAGCAAGTGCTTTGCAGCTTGAAATTGGAAGGAAAGCCTCAGATTTAGCAGCCAGAGCTTCAGGAGGAGCAGCAGCGAGCACAGCATCGCTTTTGCAGCAGCTCCTTCCATGTGCATGTTTTTGGGAGTGGAAAGGCTTGCAGAGTGTTCAAGTAGCTTTTTCTCTCCGCTGGAAAGCTGCAGGCTCGGTGCCAGTGTTCTGCAGCTTCTTTCTTCACGTTTCAGCAGCTAGCACGCTCTCCGTGTGCAGGAGAAGCGGGAGAGGCTTCCTTGCCGGAGAAGCGGCACCTTCGCCGGCAGAGAGCATCCTGCCGGCCTAGACGCGCTCCGGAGCGGGGGCTTGTGCCGAAAGAGGCCGGGAACAGGCGCTTACCTTCGGACAGCTCCGGATGCCCGTCTAATGCGTCTCTTGTCGCCTACACGGCAGGGAAAAACTTTTCCACTCTGTCTAGGAAGGAGAAAGTGTGCCAGCACAGCAAATGCCTCCCGGACTTTCCCTGCAAGTCAGCAAGTGCTTTACAGCTTGAAATTGGAAGGAAAGCCTCAGATTTAGCAGCCAGAGCTTCAGGAGGAGCAGCAGCGAGCACAGCATCGCTTTTGCAGCAGCTCCTTCCATGTGCATGTTTTTGGGAGTGGAAAGGCTTGCAGAGTGTTCAAGTAGCTTTTTCTCTCCGCTGGAAAGCTGCACGCTCAGTGCCAGTGTTCTGCAGCTTCTTTCTTCACGTTTCAGCAGCTAGCACGCTCTCCGTGTGCAGGAGAAGCGGCTGAGGCTTCCTTGCCGGAGAAGCGGCACCTTCGCCGGCAGAGAGCATCCTGCCGGCCGCGGTGCGCTCCGGAGCGGGGGCTTGTGCCGAAAGAGGCCGGGAACAGGCGCTTACCTTCGGACAGCTCCGGATGCCCGTCTAATGCGTCTCTTGTCGCCTACACGGCAGGGAAAAGCTTTTCCACTCTGTCTAGGAAGGAGAAAGTGTGCCAGCACAGCAAATGCCTCCCGGACTTTCCCTGCAATTCAGCAAGTGCTTTGCAGCTTGAAATTGGAAGGAAAGCCTCAGATTTAGCAGCCAGAGCTTCAGGAGGAGCAGCAGCGAGCACAGCATCGCTTTTGCAGCAGCTCCTTCCATGTGCATGTTTTTGGGAGTGGAAAGGCTTGCAGAGTGTTCAAGTAGCTTTTTCTCTCCGCTGGAAAGCTGCAGGCTCAGTGCCAGTGTTCTGCAGCTTCTTTCTTCACGTTTCAGCAGCTAGCACGCTCTCCGTGTGCAGGAGAAGCGGCTGAGGCTTCCTTGCCGGAGAAGCGGCACCTTCGCCGGCAGAGAGCCTCCGGCCGGCCGCGGTGCGCTCCGGAGCGGGGGCTTGTGCCGAAAGAGGCCGGGAACAGGCGCTTACCTTCGGACAGCTCCGGATGCCCGTCTAATGCGTCTCTTGTCGCCTACACGGCAGGGAAAAGCTTTTCCACTCTGTCTAGGAAGGAGAAAGTGTGCCCGCACAGCAAATGCCTCCCGGACTTTCCCTGCAATTCAGCAAGTGCTTTGCAGCTTGAAATTGGAAGGAAAGCCTCAGATTTAGCAGCCAGAGCTTCAGGAAGAGCAGCAGCGAGCACAGCATCGCTTTTGCAGCAGCTCCTTCCATGTGCATGTTTTTGGGAGTGGAAAGGCTTGCAGAGTGTTCAAGTAGCTTTTTCACTCCGCTAGAAAACTGCAGGCTCAGTGCCAGTGTTCTGCAGCTTCTTTCTTCACGTTTCAGCAGCTAGCACGCTCTCCGTGTGCAGGAGAAGCGGCTGAGGCTTCCTTGCCGGAGAAGCGGCACCTTCTCCGTCAGAGAGCATCCTGCCGGCCGCGGTGCGCTCCGGAGCGGGGACTTGTGCCGAAAGAGGCCGGGAACAGGCGCTTACCTTCGGACAGCTCCGGATGCCCGTCTAATGCGTCTCTTGTCGCCTACACGGCAGGGAAAAGCTTTTCCACTCTGTCTAGGAAGGAGAAAGTGTGCCAGCACAGCAAATGCCTCCCGGACTTTCCCTGCAATTCAGCAAGTGCTTTGCAGCTTGAAATTGGAAGGAAAGCCTCAGATTTAGCAGCCAGAGCTTCAGGAGGAGCAGCAGCGAGCACAGCATCGCTTTTGCAGCAGCTCCTTCCATGTGCATGGTTTTGGGAGTGGAAAGGCTTGCAGAGTGTTCAAGTAGCTTTTTCTCTCCGCTGGAAAGCTGCACGCTCAGTGCCAGTGTTCTGCAGCTTCTTTCTTCACGTTTCAGCAGCTAGCACGCTCTCCGTGTGCAGGAGAAGCGGCTGAGGCTTCCTTGCCGGAGAAGCGGCACCTTCGCCGGCAGAGAGCCTCCGGCCGGCCGCGGTGCGCTCCGGAGCGGGGGCTTGTGCCGAAAGAGGCCGGGAACAGGCGCTTACCTTCGGACAGCTCCGGATGCCCGTCTAATGCGTCTCTTGTCGCCTACACGGCAGGGAAAAGCTTTTCCACTCTGTCTAGGAAGGAGAAAGTGTGCCAGCACAGCAAATGCCTCCCGGACTTTCCCTGCAATTCAGCAAGTGCTTTGCAGCTTGAAATTGGAAGGAAAGCCTCAGATTTAGCAGCCAGAGCTTCAGGAGCAGCAGCAGCGAGCACAGCATCGCTTTTGCAGCAGCTCCTTCCATGTGCATGTTTTTGGGAGTGGAAAGGCTTGCAGAGTGTTCAAGTAGCTTTTTCTCTCCGCTGGAAAGCTGCACGCTCAGTGCCAGTGTTCTGCAGCTTCTTTCTTCACGTTTCAGCAGCTAGCACGCTCTCCGTGTGCAGGAGAAGCGGCTGAGGCTTCCTTGCCGGAGAAGCGGCACCTTCGCAGGCAGGGAGCATCCTGCCGGCCGTGGTGCGCTCCGGAGCGGGGGCTTGTGCCGAAAGAGGCCGGGAACAGGCGCTTACCTTCGGACAGCTCCGGATGCCCGTCTAATGCGTCTCTTGTCGCCTACACGGCAGGGAAAAGCTTTTCCACTCTGTCTAGGAAGGAGAAAGTGTGCCAGCACAGCAAATGCCTCCCGGACTTTCCCTGCAATTCAGCAAGTGCTTTGCAGCTTGAAATTGGAAGGAAAGCCTCAGATTTAGCAGCCAGAGCTTCAGGAGGAGCAGCAGCGAGCACAGCATCGCTTTTGCAGCAGCTCCTACCATGTGCATGTTTTTGGGAGTGGAAAGGCTTGCAGAGTGTTCAAGTAGCTTTTTCTCTCCGCTGGAAAGCTGCAGGCTCAGTGCCAGTGTTCTGCAGCTTCTTTCTTCACGTTTCAGCAGCTAGCACGCTCTCCGTGTGCAGGAGAAGCGGCTGAGGCTTCCTTGCCGGAGAAGCGGCACCTTCGCCGGCAGAGAGCCTCCGGCCGGCCGCGGTGCGCTCCGGAGCGGGGGCTTGTGCCGAAAGAGGCCGGGAACAGGCGCTTACCTTCGGACAGCTCCGGATGCCCGTCTAATGCGTCTCTTGTCGCCTACACGGCAGGGAAAAGCTTTTCCACTCTGTCTAGGAAGGAGAAAGTGTGCCAGCACAGCAAATGCCTCCCGGACTTTCCCTGCAATTCAGCAAGTGCTTTGCAGCTTGAAATTGGAAGGAAAGCCTCAGATTTAGCAGCCAGAGCTTCAGGAGGAGCAGCAGCGAGCACAGCATCGCTTTTGCAGCAGCTCCTTCCATGTGCATGTTTTTGGGAGTGGAAAGGCTTGCAGAGTGTTCAAGTAGCTTTTTCACTCCGCTAGAAAACTGCAGGCTCAGTGCCAGTGTTCTGCAGCTTCTTTCTTCACGTTTCAGCAGCTAGCACGCTCTCCGTGTGCAGGAGAAGCGGGAGAGGCTTCCTTGCCGGAGAAGCGGCACCTTCTCCGTCAGAGAGCATCCTGCCGGCCGCGGTGCGCTCCGGAGCGGGGGCTTGTGCCGAAAGAGGCCGGGAACAGGCGCTTACCTTCGGACAGCTCCGGATGCCCGTCTAATGCGTCTCTTGTCGCCTACACGGCAGGGAAAAACTTTTCCACTCTGTCTAGGAAGGAGAAAGTGTGCCAGCACAGCAAATGTCTCCCGGACTTTCCCTGCAATTCAGCAAGTGCTTTGCAGCTTGAAATTGGAAGGAAAGCCTCAGATTTAGCAGCCAGAGCTTCAGGAGGAGCAGCAGCGAGCACAGCATCGCTTTTGCAGCAGCTCCTTCCATGTGCATGTTTTTGGGAGTGGAAAGGCTTGCAGAGTGTTCAAGTAGCTTTTTCTCTCCGCTGGAAAGCTGCAGGCTCGGTGCCAGTGTTCTGCAGCTTCTTTCTTCACGTTTCAGCAGCTAGCACGCTCTCCGTGTGCAGGAGAAGCGGGAGAGGCTTCCTTGCCGGAGAAGCGGCACCTTCGCCGGCAGAGAGCATCCCGCCGGCCGCGGTGCGCTCCGGAGCGGGGGCTTGTGCCGAAAGAGGCCGGGAACAGGCGCTTACCTTCGGACAGCTCCGGATGCCCGTCTAATGCGTCTCTTGTCGCCTACACGGCAGGGAAAAGCTTTTCCACTCTGTCTAGGAAGGAGAAAGTGTGCCCGCACAGCAAATGCCTCCCGGACTTTCCCTGCAATTCAGCAAGTGCTTTGCAGCTTGAAATTGGAAGGAAAGCCTCAGATTTAGCAGCCAGAGCTTCAGGAGGAGCAGCAGCGAGCACAGCATCGCTTTTGCAGCAGCTCCTTCCATGTGCATGTTTTTGGGAGTGGAAAGGCTTGCAGAGTGTTCAAGTAGCTTTTTCTCTCCGCTGGAAAGCTGCAGGCTCAGTGCCAGTGTTCTGCAGCTTCTTTCTTCACGTTTCAGCAGCTAGCACGCTCTCCGTGTGCAGGAGAAGCGGCTGAGGCTTCCTTGCCGGAGAAGCGGCACCTTCGCCGGCAGAGAGCCTCCGGCCGGCCGCGGTGCGCTCCGGAGCGGGGGCTTGTGCCGAAAGAGGCCGGGAACAGGCGCTTACCTTCGGACAGCTCCGGATGCCCGTCTAATGCGTCTCTTGTCGCCTACACGGCAGGGAAAAGCTTTTCCACTCTGTCTAGGAAGGAGAAAGTGTGCCAGCACAGCAAATGCCTCCCGGACTTTCCCTGCAATTCAGCAAGTGCTTTGCAGCTTGAAATTGGAAGGAAAGCCTCAGATTTAGCAGCCAGAGCTTCAGGAGGAGCAGCAGCGAGCACAGCATCGCTTTTGCAGCAGCTCCTTCCATGTGCATGTTTTTGGGAGTGGAAAGGCTTGCAGAGTGTTCAAGTAGCTTTTTCTCTCCGCTGGAAAGCTGCACGCTCAGTGCCAGTGTTCTGCAGCTTCTTTCTTCACGTTTCAGCAGCTAGCACGCTCTCTGTGTGCAGGAGAAGCGGCTGAGGCTTCCTTGCCGGAGAAGCGGCACCGTTCGCAGGCAGGGAGCATCCTGCCGGCCGCGGTGCGCTCCGGAGCGGGGGCTTGTGCCGAAAGAGGCCGGGAACAGGCGCTTACCTTCGGACAGCTCCGGATGCCCGTCTAATGCGTCTCTTGTCGCCTACACGGCAGGGAAAAGCTTTTCCACTCTGTCTAGGAAGGAGAAAGTGTGCCAGCACAGCAAATGCCTCCCGGACTTTCCCTGCAATTCAGCAAGTGCTTTGCAGCTTGAAATTGGAAGGAAAGCCTCAGATTTAGCAGCCAGAGCTTCAGGAGGAGCAGCAGCGAGCACAGCATCGCTTTTGCAGCAGCTCCTACCATGTGCATGTTTTTGGGAGTGGAAAGGCTTGCAGAGTGTTCAAGTAGCTTTTTCTCTCCGCTGGAAAGCTGCAGGCTCAGTGCCAGTGTTCTGCAGCTTCTTTCTTCACGTTTCAGCAGCTAGCACGCTCTCCGTGTGCAGGAGAAGCGGCTGAGGCTTCCTTGCCGGAGAAGCGGCACCTTCGCCGGCAGAGAGCCTCCGGCCGGCCGCGGTGCGCTCCGGAGCGGGGGCTTTTGCCGAAAGAGGCCGGGAACAGGCGCTTACCTTCGGACAGCTCCGGATGCCCGTCTAATGCGTCTCTTGTCGCCTACACGGCAGGGAAAAGCTTTTCCACTCTGTCTAGGAAGGAGAAAGTGTGCCAGCACAGCAAATGTCTCCCGGACTTTCCCTGCAATTCAGCAAGTGCTTTGCAGCTTGAAATTGGAAGGAAAGCCTCAGATTTAGCAGCCAGAGCTTCAGGAGGAGCAGCAGCGAGCACAGCATCGCTTTTGCAGCAGCTCCTTCCATGTGCATGTTTTTGGGAGTGGAAAGGCTTGCAGAGTGTTCAAGTAGCTTTTTCTCTGCGCTGGAAAGCTGCACGCTCAGTGCCAGTGTTCTGCAGCTTCTTTCTTCACGTTTCAGCAGCTAGCACGCTCTCCGTGTGCAGGAGAAGCGGCTGAGGCTTCCTTGCCGGAGAAGCGGCACCTTCGCCGGCAGGGGTCCTCTTGCCGGCCGCGGTGCGCTCCGGAGCGGGGGCTTGTGCCGAAAGAGGCCGGCAACAGGCGCTTACCTTCGGACAGCTCCGGATGCCCGTCTAATGCGTCTCTTGTCGCCTACACGGCAGGGAAAAGCTTTTCCACTCTGTCTAGGAAGGAGAAAGTGTGCCAGCACAGCAAATGTCTCCCGGACTTTCCCTGCAATTCAGCAAGTGCTTTGCAGCTTGAAATTGGAAGGAAAGCCTCAGATTTAGCAGCCAGAGCTTCAGGAGGAGCAGCAGCGAGCACAGCATCGCTTTTGCAGCAGCTCCTTCCATGTGCATGTTTTTGGGAGTGGAAAGGCTTGCAGAGTGTTCAAGTAGCTTTTTCTCTGCGCTGGAAAGCTGCAGGCTCAGTGCCAGTGTTCTGCAGCTTCTTTCTTCACGTTTCAGCAGCTAGCACGCTCTCCGTGTGCAGGAGAAGCGGCTGAGGCTTCCTTGCCGGAGAAGCGGCACCTTCTCCGTCAGAGAGCATCCTGCCGGATGCGGTGCGCTCCGGAGCGGGGGCTTGTGCCGAAAGAGGCCGGGAACAGGCGCTTACCTTCGGACAGCTCCGGATGCCCGTCTAATGCGTCTCTTGTCGCCTACACGGCAGGGAAAAGCTTTTCCACTCTGTCTAGGAAGGAGAAAGTGTGCCCGCACAGCAAATGCCTCCCGGACTTTCCCTGCAATTCAGCAAGTGCTTTGCAGCTTGAAATTGGAAGGAAAGCCTCAGATTTAGCAGCCAGAGCTTCAGGAGGAGCAGCAGCGAGCACAGCATCGCTTTTGCAGCAGCTCCTTCCATGTGCATGTTTTTGGGAGTGGAAAGGCTTGCAGAGTGTTCAAGTAGCTTTTTCTCTCCGCTGGAAAGCTGCAGGCTCAGTGCCAGTGTTCTGCAGCTTCTTTCTTCACGTTTCAGCAGCTAGCACGCTCTCCGTGTGCAGGAGAAGCGGCTGAGGCTTCCTTGCCGGAGAAGCGGCACCTTCGCCGGCAGAGAGCCTCCGGCCGGCCGCGGTGCGCTCCGGAGCGGGGGCTTGTGCCGAAAGAGGCCGGGAACAGGCGCTTACCTTCGGACAGCTCCGGATGCCCGTCTAATGCGTCTCTTGTCGCCTACACGGCAGGGAAAAGCTTTTCCACTCTGTCTAGGAAGGAGAAAGTGTGCCAGCACAGCAAATGTCTCCCGGACTTTCCCTGCAATTCAGCAAGTGCTTTGCAGCTTGAAATTGGAAGGAAAGCCTCAGATTTAGCAGCCAGAGCTTCAGGAGGAGCAGCAGCGAGCACAGCATCGCTTTTGCAGCAGCTCCTTCCATGTGCATGTTTTTGGGAGTGGAAAGGCTTGCAGAGTGTTCAAGTAGCTTTTTCTCTCCGCTGGAAAGCTGCAGGCTCGGTGCCAGTGTTCTGCAGCTTCTTTCTTCACGTTTCAGCAGCTAGCACGCTCTCCGTGTGCAGGAGAAGCGGGAGAGGCTTCCTTGCCGGAGAAGCGGCACCTTCGCCGGCAGAGAGCATCCTGCCGGCCTAGACGCGCTCCGGAGCGGGGGCTTGTGCCGAAAGAGGCCGGGAACAGGCGCTTACCTTCGGACAGCTCCGGATGCCCGTCTAATGCGTCTCTTGTCGCCTACACGGCAGGGAAAAGCTTTTCCACTCTGTCTAGGAAGGAGAAAGTGTGCCCGCACAGCAAATGCCTCCCGGACTTTCCCTGCAATTCAGCAAGTGCTTTGCAGCTTGAAATTGGAAGGAAAGCCTCAGATTTAGCAGCCAGAGCTTCAGGAAGAGCAGCAGCGAGCACAGCATCGCTTTTGCAGCAGCTCCTTCCATGTGCATGTTTTTGGGAGTGGAAAGGCTTGCAGAGTGTTCAAGTAGCTTTTTCACTCCGCTAGAAAACTGCAGGCTCAGTGCCAGTGTTCTGCAGCTTCTTTCTTCACGTTTCAGCAGCTAGCACGCTCTCCGTGTGCAGGAGAAGCGGCTGAGGCTTCCTTGCCGGAGAAGCGGCACCTTCTCCGTCAGAGAGCATCCTGCCGGCCGCGGTGCGCTCCGGAGCGGGGACTTGTGCCGAAAGAGGCCGGGAACAGGCGCTTACCTTCGGACAGCTCCGGATGCCCGTCTAATGCGTCTCTTGTCGCCTACACGGCAGGGAAAAGCTTTTCCACTCTGTCTAGGAAGGAGAAAGTGTGCCAGCACAGCAAATGCCTCCCGGACTTTCCCTGCAATTCAGCAAGTGCTTTGCAGCTTGAAATTGGAAGGAAAGCCTCAGATTTAGCAGCCAGAGCTTCAGGAGGAGCAGCAGCGAGCACAGCATCGCTTTTGCAGCAGCTCCTTCCATGTGCATGGTTTTGGGAGTGGAAAGGCTTGCAGAGTGTTCAAGTAGCTTTTTCTCTCCGCTGGAAAGCTGCACGCTCAGTGCCAGTGTTCTGCAGCTTCTTTCTTCACGTTTCAGCAGCTAGCACGCTCTCCGTGTGCAGGAGAAGCGGCTGAGGCTTCCTTGCCGGAGAAGCGGCACCTTCGCCGGCAGAGAGCCTCCGGCCGGCCGCGGTGCGCTCCGGAGCGGGGGCTTGTGCCGAAAGAGGCCGGCAACAGGCGCTTACCTTCGGACAGCTCCGGATGCCCGTCTAATGCGTCTCTTGTCGCCTACACGGCAGGGAAAAGCTTTTCCACTCTGTCTAGGAAGGAGAAAGTGTGCCAGCACAGCAAATGTCTCCCGGACTTTCCCTGCAATTCAGCAAGTGCTTTGCAGCTTGAAATTGGAAGGAAAGCCTCAGATTTAGCAGCCAGAGCTTCAGGAGGAGCAGCAGCGAGCACAGCATCGCTTTTGCAGCAGCTCCTTCCATGTGCATGTTTTTGGGAGTGGAAAGGCTTGCAGAGTGTTCAAGTAGCTTTTTCTCTCCGCTGGAAAGCTGCACGCTCAGTGCCAGTGTTCTGCAGCTTCTTTCTTCACGTTTCAGCAGCTAGCACGCTCTCCGTGTGCAGGAGAAGCGGCTGAGGCTTCCTTGCCGGAGAAGCGGCACCTTCGCCGGCAGGGGTCCTCTTGCCGGCCGCGGTGCGCTCCGGAGCGGGGGCTTGTGCCGAAAGAGGCCGGCAACAGGCGCTTACCTTCGGACAGCTCCGGATGCCCGTCTAATGCGTCTCTTGTCGCCTACACGGCAGGGAAAAGCTTTTCCACTCTGTCTAGGAAGGAGAAAGTGTGCCAGCACAGCAAATGTCTCCCGGACTTTCCCTGCAATTCAGCAAGTGCTTTGCAGCTTGAAATTGGAAGGAAAGCCTCAGATTTAGCAGCCAGAGCTTCAGGAGGAGCAGCAGCGAGCACAGCATCGCTTTTGCAGCAGCTCCTTCCATGTGCATGTTTTTGGGAGTGGAAAGGCTTGCAGAGTGTTCAAGTAGCTTTTTCTCTCCGCTGGAAAGCTGCAGGCTCAGTGCCAGTGTTCTGCAGCTTCTTTCTTCACGTTTCAGCAGCTAGCACGCTCTCCGTGTGCAGGAGAAGCGGGAGAGGCTTCCTTGCCGGAGAAGCGGCACCTTCGCCGGCAGAGAGCCTCCGGCCGGCCGCGGTGCGCTCCGGAGCGGGGGCTTGTGCCGAAAGAGGCCGGGAACAGGCGCTTACCTTCGGACAGCTCCGGATGCCCGTCTAATGCGTCTCTTGTCGCCTACACGGCAGGGAAAAGCTTTTCCACTCTGTCTAGGAAGGAGAAAGTGTGCCAGCACAGCAAATGTCTCCCGGACTTTCCCTGCAATTCAGCAAGTGCTTTGCAGCTTGAAATTGGAAGGAAAGCCTCAGATTTAGCAGCCAGAGCTTCAGGAGGAGCAGCAGCGAGCACAGCATCGCTTTTGCAGCAGCTCCTTCCATGTGCATGTTTTTGGGAGTGGAAAGGCTTGCAGAGTGTTCAAGTAGCTTTTTCTCTCCGCTGGAAAGCTGCAGGCTCGGTGCCAGTGTTCTGCAGCTTCTTTCTTCACGTTTCAGCAGCTAGCACGCTCTCCGTGTGCAGGAGAAGCGGGAGAGGCTTCCTTGCCGGAGAAGCGGCACCTTCGCCGGCAGAGAGCATCCTGCCGGCCTAGACGCGCTCCGGAGCGGGGGCTTGTGCCGAAAGAGGCCGGGAACAGGCGCTTACCTTCGGACAGCTCCGGATGCCCGTCTAATGCGTCTCTTGTCGCCTACACGGCAGGGAAAAGCTTTTCCACTCTGTCTAGCAAGGAGAAAGTGTGCCAGCACAGCAAATGCCTCCCGGACTTTCCCTGCAAGTCAGCAAGTGCTTTACAGCTTGAAATTGGAAGGAAAGCCTCAGATTTAGCAGCCAGAGCTTCAGGAGGAGCAGCAGCGAGCACAGCATCGCTTTTGCAGCAGCTCCTTCCATGTGCATGTTTTTGGGAGTGGAAAGGCTTGCAGAGTGTTCAAGTAGCTTTTTCTCTCCGCTGGAAAGCTGCACGCTCAGTGCCAGTGTTCTGCAGCTTCTTTCTTCACGTTTCAGCAGCTAGCACGCTCTCCGTGTGCAGGAGAAGCGGCTGAGGCTTCCTTGCCGGAGAAGCGGCACCTTCGCCGGCAGAGAGCATCCTGCCGGCCGCGGTGCGCTCCGGAGCGGGGGCTTGTGCCGAAAGAGGCCGGGAACAGGCGCTTACCTTCGGACAGCTCCGGATGCCCGTCTAATGCGTCTCTTGTCGCCTACACGGCAGGGAAAAGCTTTTCCACTCTGTCTAGGAAGGAGAAAGTGTGCCAGCACAGCAAATGCCTCCCGGACTTTCCCTGCAATTCAGCAAGTGCTTTGCAGCTTGAAATTGGAAGGAAAGCCTCAGATTTAGCAGCCAGAGCTTCAGGAGGAGCAGCAGCGAGCACAGCATCGCTTTTGCAGCAGCTCCTTCCATGTGCATGTTTTTGGGAGTGGAAAGGCTTGCAGAGTGTTCAAGTAGCTTTTTCTCTCCGCTGGAAAGCTGCAGGCTCAGTGCCAGTGTTCTGCAGCTTCTTTCTTCACGTTTCAGCAGCTAGCACGCTCTCCGTGTGCAGGAGAAGCGGCTGAGGCTTCCTTGCCGGAGAAGCGGCACCTTCGCCGGCAGAGAGCCTCCGGCCGGCCGCGGTGCGCTCCGGAGCGGGGGCTTGTGCCGAAAGAGGCCGGGAACAGGCGCTTACCTTCGGACAGCTCCGGATGCCCGTCTAATGCGTCTCTTGTCGCCTACACGGCAGGGAAAAGCTTTTCCACTCTGTCTAGGAAGGAGAAAGTGTGCCCGCACAGCAAATGCCTCCCGGACTTTCCCTGCAATTCAGCAAGTGCTTTGCAGCTTGAAATTGGAAGGAAAGCCTCAGATTTAGCAGCCAGAGCTTCAGGAAGAGCAGCAGCGAGCACAGCATCGCTTTTGCAGCAGCTCCTTCCATGTGCATGTTTTTGGGAGTGGAAAGGCTTGCAGAGTGTTCAAGTAGCTTTTTCACTCCGCTAGAAAACTGCAGGCTCAGTGCCAGTGTTCTGCAGCTTCTTTCTTCACGTTTCAGCAGCTAGCACGCTCTCCGTGTGCAGGAGAAGCGGCTGAGGCTTCCTTGCCGGAGAAGCGGCACCTTCTCCGTCAGAGAGCATCCTGCCGGCCGCGGTGCGCTCCGGAGCGGGGACTTGTGCCGAAAGAGGCCGGGAACAGGCGCTTACCTTCGGACAGCTCCGGATGCCCGTCTAATGCGTCTCTTGTCGCCTACACGGCAGGGAAAAGCTTTTCCACTCTGTCTAGGAAGGAGAAAGTGTGCCAGCACAGCAAATGCCTCCCGGACTTTCCCTGCAATTCAGCAAGTGCTTTGCAGCTTGAAATTGGAAGGAAAGCCTCAGATTTAGCAGCCAGAGCTTCAGGAGGAGCAGCAGCGAGCACAGCATCGCTTTTGCAGCAGCTCCTTCCATGTGCATGGTTTTGGGAGTGGAAAGGCTTGCAGAGTGTTCAAGTAGCTTTTTCTCTCCGCTGGAAAGCTGCAGGCTCAGTGCCAGTGTTCTGCAGCTTCTTTCTTCACGTTTCAGCAGCTAGCACGCTCTCCGTGTGCAGGAGAAGCGGCTGAGGCTTCCTTGCCGGAGAAGCGGCACCTTCGCCGGCAGAGAGCCTCCGGCCGGCCGCGGTGCGCTCCGGAGCGGGGGCTTGTGCCGAAAGAGGCCGGCAACAGGCGCTTACCTTCGGACAGCTCCGGATGCCCGTCTAATGCGTCTCTTGTCGCCTACACGGCAGGGAAAAGCTTTTCCACTCTGTCTAGGAAGGAGAAAGTGTGCCAGCACAGCAAATGTCTCCCGGACTTTCCCTGCAATTCAGCAAGTGCTTTGCAGCTTGAAATTGGAAGGAAAGCCTCAGATTTAGCAGCCAGAGCTTCAGGAGGAGCAGCAGCGAGCACAGCATCGCTTTTGCAGCAGCTCCTTCCATGTGCATGTTTTTGGGAGTGGAAAGGCTTGCAGAGTGTTCAAGTAGCTTTTTCTCTCCGCTGGAAAGCTGCACGCTCAGTGCCAGTGTTCTGCAGCTTCTTTCTTCACGTTTCAGCAGCTAGCACGCTCTCCGTGTGCAGGAGAAGCGGCTGAGGCTTCCTTGCCGGAGAAGCGGCACCTTCGCCGGCAGGGGTCCTCTTGCCGGCCGCGGTGCGCTCCGGAGCGGGGGCTTGTGCCGAAAGAGGCCGGCAACAGGCGCTTACCTTCGGACAGCTCCGGATGCCCGTCTAATGCGTCTCTTGTCGCCTACACGGCAGGGAAAAGCTTTTCCACTCTGTCTAGGAAGGAGAAAGTGTGCCAGCACAGCAAATGTCTCCCGGACTTTCCCTGCAATTCAGCAAGTGCTTTGCAGCTTGAAATTGGAAGGAAAGCCTCAGATTTAGCAGCCAGAGCTTCAGGAGGAGCAGCAGCGAGCACAGCATCGCTTTTGCAGCAGCTCCTTCCATGTGCATGTTTTTGGGAGTGGAAAGGCTTGCAGAGTGTTCAAGTAGCTTTTTCTCTCCGCTGGAAAGCTGCAGGCTCGGTGCCAGTGTTCTGCAGCTTCTTTCTTCACGTTTCAGCAGCTAGCACGCTCTCCGTGTGCAGGAGAAGCGGGAGAGGCTTCCTTGCCGGAGAAGCGGCACCTTCGCCGGCAGAGAGCATCCTGCCGGCCTAGACGCGCTCCGGAGCGGGGGCTTGTGCCGAAAGAGGCCGGGAACAGGCGCTTACCTTCGGACAGCTCCGGATGCCCGTCTAATGCGTCTCTTGTCGCCTACACGGCAGGGAAAAGCTTTTCCACTCTGTCTAGCAAGGAGAAAGTGTGCCAGCACAGCAAATGCCTCCCGGACTTTCCCTGCAAGTCAGCAAGTGCTTTACAGCTTGAAATTGGAAGGAAAGCCTCAGATTTAGCAGCCAGAGCTTCAGGAGGAGCAGCAGCGAGCACAGCATCGCTTTTGCAGCAGCTCCTTCCATGTGCATGTTTTTGGGAGTGGAAAGGCTTGCAGAGTGTTCAAGTAGCTTTTTCTCTCCGCTGGAAAGCTGCACGCTCAGTGCCAGTGTTCTGCAGCTTCTTTCTTCACGTTTCAGCAGCTAGCACGCTCTCCGTGTGCAGGAGAAGCGGCTGAGGCTTCCTTGCCGGAGAAGCGGCACCTTCGCCGGCAGAGAGCATCCTGCCGGCCGCGGTGCGCTCCGGAGCGGGGGCTTGTGCCGAAAGAGGCCGGGAACAGGCGCTTACCTTCGGACAGCTCCGGATGCCCGTCTAATGCGTCTCTTGTCGCCTACACGGCAGGGAAAAGCTTTTCCACTCTGTCTAGGAAGGAGAAAGTGTGCCAGCACAGCAAATGCCTCCCGGACTTTCCCTGCAATTCAGCAAGTGCTTTGCAGCTTGAAATTGGAAGGAAAGCCTCAGATTTAGCAGCCAGAGCTTCAGGAGGAGCAGCAGCGAGCACAGCATCGCTTTTGCAGCAGCTCCTTCCATGTGCATGTTTTTGGGAGTGGAAAGGCTTGCAGAGTGTTCAAGTAGCTTTTTCTCTCCGCTGGAAAGCTGCAGGCTCAGTGCCAGTGTTCTGCAGCTTCTTTCTTCACGTTTCAGCAGCTAGCACGCTCTCCGTGTGCAGGAGAAGCGGCTGAGGCTTCCTTGCCGGAGAAGCGGCACCTTCGCCGGCAGAGAGCCTCCGGCCGGCCGCGGTGCGCTCCGGAGCGGGGGCTTGTGCCGAAAGAGGCCGGGAACAGGCGCTTACCTTCGGACAGCTCCGGATGCCCGTCTAATGCGTCTCTTGTCGCCTACACGGCAGGGAAAAGCTTTTCCACTCTGTCTAGGAAGGAGAAAGTGTGCCCGCACAGCAAATGCCTCCCGGACTTTCCCTGCAATTCAGCAAGTGCTTTGCAGCTTGAAATTGGAAGGAAAGCCTCAGATTTAGCAGCCAGAGCTTCAGGAAGAGCAGCAGCGAGCACAGCATCGCTTTTGCAGCAGCTCCTTCCATGTGCATGTTTTTGGGAGTGGAAAGGCTTGCAGAGTGTTCAAGTAGCTTTTTCACTCCGCTAGAAAACTGCAGGCTCAGTGCCAGTGTTCTGCAGCTTCTTTCTTCACGTTTCAGCAGCTAGCACGCTCTCCGTGTGCAGGAGAAGCGGCTGAGGCTTCCTTGCCGGAGAAGCGGCACCTTCTCCGTCAGAGAGCATCCTGCCGGCCGCGGTGCGCTCCGGAGCGGGGACTTGTGCCGAAAGAGGCCGGGAACAGGCGCTTACCTTCGGACAGCTCCGGATGCCCGTCTAATGCGTCTCTTGTCGCCTACACGGCAGGGAAAAGCTTTTCCACTCTGTCTAGGAAGGAGAAAGTGTGCCAGCACAGCAAATGCCTCCCGGACTTTCCCTGCAATTCAGCAAGTGCTTTGCAGCTTGAAATTGGAAGGAAAGCCTCAGATTTAGCAGCCAGAGCTTCAGGAGGAGCAGCAGCGAGCACAGCATCGCTTTTGCAGCAGCTCCTTCCATGTGCATGGTTTTGGGAGTGGAAAGGCTTGCAGAGTGTTCAAGTAGCTTTTTCTCTCCGCTGGAAAGCTGCACGCTCAGTGCCAGTGTTCTGCAGCTTCTTTCTTCACGTTTCAGCAGCTAGCACGCTCTCCGTGTGCAGGAGAAGCGGCTGAGGCTTCCTTGCCGGAGAAGCGGCACCTTCGCCGGCAGAGAGCCTCCGGCCGGCCGCGGTGCGCTCCGGAGCGGGGGCTTGTGCCGAAAGAGGCCGGGAACAGGCGCTTACCTTCGGACAGCTCCGGATGCCCGTCTAATGCGTCTCTTGTCGCCTACACGGCAGGGAAAAGCTTTTCCACTCTGTCTAGGAAGGAGAAAGTGTGCCAGCACAGCAAATGCCTCCCGGACTTTCCCTGCAATTCAGCAAGTGCTTTGCAGCTTGAAATTGGAAGGAAAGCCTCAGATTTAGCAGCCAGAGCTTCAGGAGGAGCAGCAGCGAGCACAGCATCGCTTTTGCAGCAGCTCCTTCCATGTGCATGTTTTTGGGAGTGGAAAGGCTTGCAGAGTGTTCAAGTAGCTTTTTCTCTCCGCTGGAAAGCTGCACGCTCAGTGCCAGTGTTCTGCAGCTTCTTTCTTCACGTTTCAGCAGCTAGCACGCTCTCCGTGTGCAGGAGAAGCGGCTGAGGCTTCCTTGCCGGAGAAGCGGCACCTTCGCAGGCAGGGAGCATCCTGCCGGCCGTGGTGCGCTCCGGAGCGGGGGCTTGTGCCGAAAGAGGCCGGGAACAGGCGCTTACCTTCGGACAGCTCCGGATGCCCGTCTAATGCGTCTCTTGTCGCCTACACGGCAGGGAAAAGCTTTTCCACTCTGTCTAGGAAGGAGAAAGTGTGCCAGCACAGCAAATGCCTCCCGGACTTTCCCTGCAATTCAGCAAGTGCTTTGCAGCTTGAAATTGGAAGGAAAGCCTCAGATTTAGCAGCCAGAGCTTCAGGAGGAGCAGCAGCGAGCACAGCATCGCTTTTGCAGCAGCTCCTACCATGTGCATGTTTTTGGGAGTGGAAAGGCTTGCAGAGTGTTCAAGTAGCTTTTTCTCTCCGCTGGAAAGCTGCAGGCTCAGTGCCAGTGTTCTGCAGCTTCTTTCTTCACGTTTCAGCAGCTAGCACGCTCTCCGTGTGCAGGAGAAGCGGCTGAGGCTTCCTTGCCGGAGAAGCGGCACCTTCGCCGGCAGAGAGCCTCCGGCCGGCCGCGGTGCGCTCCGGAGCGGGGGCTTGTGCCGAAAGAGGCCGGGAACAGGCGCTTACCTTCGGACAGCTCCGGATGCCCGTCTAATGCGTCTCTTGTCGCCTACACGGCAGGGAAAAGCTTTTCCACTCTGTCTAGGAAGGAGAAAGTGTGCCAGCACAGCAAATGCCTCCCGGACTTTCCCTGCAATTCAGCAAGTGCTTTGCAGCTTGAAATTGGAAGGAAAGCCTCAGATTTAGCAGCCAGAGCTTCAGGAGGAGCAGCAGCGAGCACAGCATCGCTTTTGCAGCAGCTCCTTCCATGTGCATGTTTTTGGGAGTGGAAAGGCTTGCAGAGTGTTCAAGTAGCTTTTTCACTCCGCTAGAAAACTGCAGGCTCAGTGCCAGTGTTCTGCAGCTTCTTTCTTCACGTTTCAGCAGCTAGCACGCTCTCCGTGTGCAGGAGAAGCGGGAGAGGCTTCCTTGCCGGAGAAGCGGCACCTTCTCCGTCAGAGAGCATCCTGCCGGCCGCGGTGCGCTCCGGAGCGGGGGCTTGTGCCGAAAGAGGCCGGGAACAGGCGCTTACCTTCGGACAGCTCCGGATGCCCGTCTAATGCGTCTCTTGTCGCCTACACGGCAGGGAAAAACTTTTCCACTCTGTCTAGGAAGGAGAAAGTGTGCCAGCACAGCAAATGTCTCCCGGACTTTCCCTGCAATTCAGCAAGTGCTTTGCAGCTTGAAATTGGAAGGAAAGCCTCAGATTTAGCAGCCAGAGCTTCAGGAGGAGCAGCAGCGAGCACAGCATCGCTTTTGCAGCAGCTCCTTCCATGTGCATGTTTTTGGGAGTGGAAAGGCTTGCAGAGTGTTCAAGTAGCTTTTTCTCTCCGCTGGAAAGCTGCAGGCTCGGTGCCAGTGTTCTGCAGCTTCTTTCTTCACGTTTCAGCAGCTAGCACGCTCTCCGTGTGCAGGAGAAGCGGGAGAGGCTTCCTTGCCGGAGAAGCGGCACCTTCGCCGGCAGAGAGCATCCCGCCGGCCGCGGTGCGCTCCGGAGCGGGGGCTTGTGCCGAAAGAGGCCGGCAACAGGCGCTTACCTTCGGACAGCTCCGGATGCCCGTCTAATGCGTCTCTTGTCGCCTACACGGCAGGGAAAAGCTTTTCCACTCTGTCTAGGAAGGAGAAAGTGTGCCCGCACAGCAAATGCCTCCCGGACTTTCCCTGCAATTCAGCAAGTGCTTTGCAGCTTGAAATTGGAAGGAAAGCCTCAGATTTAGCAGCCAGAGCTTCAGGAGGAGCAGCAGCGAGCACAGCATCGCTTTTGCAGCAGCTCCTTCCATGTGCATGTTTTTGGGAGTGGAAAGGCTTGCAGAGTGTTCAAGTAGCTTTTTCTCTCCGCTGGAAAGCTGCAGGCTCAGTGCCAGTGTTCTGCAGCTTCTTTCTTCACGTTTCAGCAGCTAGCACGCTCTCCGTGTGCAGGAGAAGCGGCTGAGGCTTCCTTGCCGGAGAAGCGGCACCTTCGCCGGCAGAGAGCCTCCGGCCGGCCGCGGTGCGCTCCGGAGCGGGGGCTTGTGCCGAAAGAGGCCGGGAACAGGCGCTTACCTTCGGACAGCTCCGGATGCCCGTCTAATGCGTCTCTTGTCGCCTACACGGCAGGGAAAAGCTTTTCCACTCTGTCTAGGAAGGAGAAAGTGTGCCAGCACAGCAAATGCCTCCCGGACTTTCCCTGCAATTCAGCAAGTGCTTTGCAGCTTGAAATTGGAAGGAAAGCCTCAGATTTAGCAGCCAGAGCTTCAGGAGGAGCAGCAGCGAGCACAGCATCGCTTTTGCAGCAGCTCCTTCCATGTGCATGTTTTTGGGAGTGGAAAGGCTTGCAGAGTGTTCAAGTAGCTTTTTCTCTCCGCTGGAAAGCTGCACGCTCAGTGCCAGTGTTCTGCAGCTTCTTTCTTCACGTTTCAGCAGCTAGCACGCTCTCTGTGTGCAGGAGAAGCGGCTGAGGCTTCCTTGCCGGAGAAGCGGCACCGTTCGCAGGCAGGGAGCATCCTGCCGGCCGCGGTGCGCTCCGGAGCGGGGGCTTGTGCCGAAAGAGGCCGGGAACAGGCGCTTACCTTCGGACAGCTCCGGATGCCCGTCTAATGCGTCTCTTGTCGCCTACACGGCAGGGAAAAGCTTTTCCACTCTGTCTAGGAAGGAGAAAGTGTGCCAGCACAGCAAATGCCTCCCGGACTTTCCCTGCAATTCAGCAAGTGCTTTGCAGCTTGAAATTGGAAGGAAAGCCTCAGATTTAGCAGCCAGAGCTTCAGGAGGAGCAGCAGCGAGCACAGCATCGCTTTTGCAGCAGCTCCTACCATGTGCATGTTTTTGGGAGTGGAAAGGCTTGCAGAGTGTTCAAGTAGCTTTTTCTCTCCGCTGGAAAGCTGCAGGCTCAGTGCCAGTGTTCTGCAGCTTCTTTCTTCACGTTTCAGCAGCTAGCACGCTCTCCGTGTGCAGGAGAAGCGGCTGAGGCTTCCTTGCCGGAGAAGCGGCACCTTCGCCGGCAGAGAGCCTCCGGCCGGCCGCGGTGCGCTCCGGAGCGGGGGCTTGTGCCGAAAGAGGCCGGGAACAGGCGCTTACCTTCGGACAGCTCCGGATGCCCGTCTAATGCGTCTCTTGTCGCCTACACGGCAGGGAAAAGCTTTTCCACTCTGTCTAGGAAGGAGAAAGTGTGCCAGCACAGCAAATGCCTCCCGGACTTTCCCTGCAATTCAGCAAGTGCTTTGCAGCTTGAAATTGGAAGGAAAGCCTCAGATTTAGCAGCCAGAGCTTCAGGAGGAGCAGCAGCGAGCACAGCATCGCTTTTGCAGCAGCTCCTTCCATGTGCATGTTTTTGGGAGTGGAAAGGCTTGCAGAGTGTTCAAGTAGCTTTTTCACTCCGCTAGAAAACTGCAGGCTCAGTGCCAGTGTTCTGCAGCTTCTTTCTTCACGTTTCAGCAGCTAGCACGCTCTCCGTGTGCAGGAGAAGCGGGAGAGGCTTCCTTGCCGGAGAAGCGGCACCTTCTCCGTCAGAGAGCATCCTGCCGGCCTAGGCGCGCTCCGGAGCGGGGGCTTGTGCCGAAAGAGGCCGGGAACAGGCGCTTACCTTCGGACAGCTCCGGATGCCCGTCTAATGCGTCTCTTGTCGCCTACACGGCAGGGAAAAGCTTTTCCACTCTGTCTAGGAAGGAGAAAGTGTGCCAGCACAGCAAATGCCTCCCGGACTTTCCCTGCAATTCAGCAAGTGCTTTGCAGCTTGAAATTGGAAGGAAAGCCTCAGATTTAGCAGCCAGAGCTTCAGGAGGAGCAGCAGCGAGCACAGCATCGCTTTTGCAGCAGCTCCTTCCATGTGCATGTTTTTGGGAGTGGAAAGGCTTGCAGAGTGTTCAAGTAGCTTTTTCTCTCCGCTGGAAAGCTGCAGGCTCAGTGCCAGTGTTCTGCAGCTTCTTTCTTCACGTTTCAGCAGCTAGCACGCTCTCCGTGTGCAGGAGAAGCGGCTGAGGCTTCCTTGCCGGAGAAGCGGCACCTTCGCCGGCAGAGAGCCTCCGGCCGGCCGCGGTGCGCTCCGGAGCGGGGGCTTGTGCCGAAAGAGGCCGGGAACAGGCGCTTACCTTCGGACAGCTCCGGATGCCCGTCTAATGCGTCTCTTGTCGCCTACACGGCAGGGAAAAGCTTTTCCACTCTGTCTAGGAAGGAGAAAGTGTGCCCGCACAGCAAATGCCTCCCGGACTTTCCCTGCAATTCAGCAAGTGCTTTGCAGCTTGAAATTGGAAGGAAAGCCTCAGATTTAGCAGCCAGAGCTTCAGGAAGAGCAGCAGCGAGCACAGCATCGCTTTTGCAGCAGCTCCTTCCATGTGCATGTTTTTGGGAGTGGAAAGGCTTGCAGAGTGTTCAAGTAGCTTTTTCACTCCGCTAGAAAACTGCAGGCTCAGTGCCAGTGTTCTGCAGCTTCTTTCTTCACGTTTCAGCAGCTAGCACGCTCTCCGTGTGCAGGAGAAGCGGCTGAGGCTTCCTTGCCGGAGAAGCGGCACCTTCGCCGGCAGAGAGCCTCCGGCCGGCCGCGGTGCGCTCCGGAGCGGGGGCTTGTGCCGAAAGAGGCCGGGAACAGGCGCTTACCTTCGGACAGCTCCGGATGCCCGTCTAATGCGTCTCTTGTCGCCTACACGGCAGGGAAAAGCTTTTCCACTCTGTCTAGGAAGGAGAAAGTGTGCCAGCACAGCAAATGCCTCCCGGACTTTCCCTGCAATTCAGCAAGTGCTTTGCAGCTTGAAATTGGAAGGAAAGCCTCAGATTTAGCAGCCAGAGCTTCAGGAGGAGCAGCAGCGAGCACAGCATCGCTTTTGCAGCAGCTCCTTCCATGTGCATGTTTTTGGGAGTGGAAAGGCTTGCAGAGTGTTCAAGTAGCTTTTTCTCTCCGCTGGAAAGCTGCACGCTCAGTGCCAGTGTTCTGCAGCTTCTTTCTTCACGTTTCAGCAGCTAGCACGCTCTCCGTGTGCAGGAGAAGCGGCTGAGGCTTCCTTGCCGGAGAAGCGGCACCTTCGCAGGCAGGGAGCATCCTGCCGGCCGTGGTGCGCTCCGGAGCGGGGGCTTGTGCCGAAAGAGGCCGGGAACAGGCGCTTACCTTCGGACAGCTCCGGATGCCCGTCTAATGCGTCTCTTGTCGCCTACACGGCAGGGAAAAGCTTTTCCACTCTGTCTAGGAAGGAGAAAGTGTGCCAGCACAGCAAATGCCTCCCGGACTTTCCCTGCAATTCAGCAAGTGCTTTGCAGCTTGAAATTGGAAGGAAAGCCTCAGATTTAGCAGCCAGAGCTTCAGGAGGAGCAGCAGCGAGCACAGCATCGCTTTTGCAGCAGCTCCTACCATGTGCATGTTTTTGGGAGTGGAAAGGCTTGCAGAGTGTTCAAGTAGCTTTTTCTCTCCGCTGGAAAGCTGCAGGCTCAGTGCCAGTGTTCTGCAGCTTCTTTCTTCACGTTTCAGCAGCTAGCACGCTCTCCGTGTGCAGGAGAAGCGGCTGAGGCTTCCTTGCCGGAGAAGCGGCACCTTCGCCGGCAGAGAGCCTCCGGCCGGCCGCGGTGCGCTCCGGAGCGGGGGCTTGTGCCGAAAGAGGCCGGGAACAGGCGCTTACCTTCGGACAGCTCCGGATGCCCGTCTAATGCGTCTCTTGTCGCCTACACGGCAGGGAAAAGCTTTTCCACTCTGTCTAGGAAGGAGAAAGTGTGCCAGCACAGCAAATGCCTCCCGGACTTTCCCTGCAATTCAGCAAGTGCTTTGCAGCTTGAAATTGGAAGGAAAGCCTCAGATTTAGCAGCCAGAGCTTCAGGAGGAGCAGCAGCGAGCACAGCATCGCTTTTGCAGCAGCTCCTTCCATGTGCATGTTTTTGGGAGTGGAAAGGCTTGCAGAGTGTTCAAGTAGCTTTTTCACTCCGCTAGAAAACTGCAGGCTCAGTGCCAGTGTTCTGCAGCTTCTTTCTTCACGTTTCAGCAGCTAGCACGCTCTCCGTGTGCAGGAGAAGCGGGAGAGGCTTCCTTGCCGGAGAAGCGGCACCTTCTCCGTCAGAGAGCATCCTGCCGGCCGCGGTGCGCTCCGGAGCGGGGGCTTGTGCCGAAAGAGGCCGGGAACAGGCGCTTACCTTCGGACAGCTCCGGATGCCCGTCTAATGCGTCTCTTGTCGCCTACACGGCAGGGAAAAACTTTTCCACTCTGTCTAGGAAGGAGAAAGTGTGCCAGCACAGCAAATGTCTCCCGGACTTTCCCTGCAATTCAGCAAGTGCTTTGCAGCTTGAAATTGGAAGGAAAGCCTCAGATTTAGCAGCCAGAGCTTCAGGAGGAGCAGCAGCGAGCACAGCATCGCTTTTGCAGCAGCTCCTTCCATGTGCATGTTTTTGGGAGTGGAAAGGCTTGCAGAGTGTTCAAGTAGCTTTTTCTCTCCGCTGGAAAGCTGCAGGCTCGGTGCCAGTGTTCTGCAGCTTCTTTCTTCACGTTTCAGCAGCTAGCACGCTCTCCGTGTGCAGGAGAAGCGGGAGAGGCTTCCTTGCCGGAGAAGCGGCACCTTCGCCGGCAGAGAGCATCCCGCCGGCCGCGGTGCGCTCCGGAGCGGGGGCTTGTGCCGAAAGAGGCCGGGAACAGGCGCTTACCTTCGGACAGCTCCGGATGCCCGTCTAATGCGTCTCTTGTCGCCTACACGGCAGGGAAAAGCTTTTCCACTCTGTCTAGGAAGGAGAAAGTGTGCCCGCACAGCAAATGCCTCCCGGACTTTCCCTGCAATTCAGCAAGTGCTTTGCAGCTTGAAATTGGAAGGAAAGCCTCAGATTTAGCAGCCAGAGCTTCAGGAGGAGCAGCAGCGAGCACAGCATCGCTTTTGCAGCAGCTCCTTCCATGTGCATGTTTTTGGGAGTGGAAAGGCTTGCAGAGTGTTCAAGTAGCTTTTTCTCTCCGCTGGAAAGCTGCAGGCTCAGTGCCAGTGTTCTGCAGCTTCTTTCTTCACGTTTCAGCAGCTAGCACGCTCTCCGTGTGCAGGAGAAGCGGCTGAGGCTTCCTTGCCGGAGAAGCGGCACCTTCGCCGGCAGAGAGCCTCCGGCCGGCCGCGGTGCGCTCCGGAGCGGGGGCTTGTGCCGAAAGAGGCCGGGAACAGGCGCTTACCTTCGGACAGCTCCGGATGCCCGTCTAATGCGTCTCTTGTCGCCTACACGGCAGGGAAAAGCTTTTCCACTCTGTCTAGGAAGGAGAAAGTGTGCCAGCACAGCAAATGCCTCCCGGACTTTCCCTGCAATTCAGCAAGTGCTTTGCAGCTTGAAATTGGAAGGAAAGCCTCAGATTTAGCAGCCAGAGCTTCAGGAGGAGCAGCAGCGAGCACAGCATCGCTTTTGCAGCAGCTCCTTCCATGTGCATGTTTTTGGGAGTGGAAAGGCTTGCAGAGTGTTCAAGTAGCTTTTTCTCTCCGCTGGAAAGCTGCACGCTCAGTGCCAGTGTTCTGCAGCTTCTTTCTTCACGTTTCAGCAGCTAGCACGCTCTCTGTGTGCAGGAGAAGCGGCTGAGGCTTCCTTGCCGGAGAAGCGGCACCGTTCGCAGGCAGGGAGCATCCTGCCGGCCGCGGTGCGCTCCGGAGCGGGGGCTTGTGCCGAAAGAGGCCGGGAACAGGCGCTTACCTTCGGACAGCTCCGGATGCCCGTCTAATGCGTCTCTTGTCGCCTACACGGCAGGGAAAAGCTTTTCCACTCTGTCTAGGAAGGAGAAAGTGTGCCAGCACAGCAAATGCCTCCCGGACTTTCCCTGCAATTCAGCAAGTGCTTTGCAGCTTGAAATTGGAAGGAAAGCCTCAGATTTAGCAGCCAGAGCTTCAGGAGGAGCAGCAGCGAGCACAGCATCGCTTTTGCAGCAGCTCCTACCATGTGCATGTTTTTGGGAGTGGAAAGGCTTGCAGAGTGTTCAAGTAGCTTTTTCTCTCCGCTGGAAAGCTGCAGGCTCAGTGCCAGTGTTCTGCAGCTTCTTTCTTCACGTTTCAGCAGCTAGCACGCTCTCCGTGTGCAGGAGAAGCGGCTGAGGCTTCCTTGCCGGAGAAGCGGCACCTTCGCCGGCAGAGAGCCTCCGGCCGGCCGCGGTGCGCTCCGGAGCGGGGGCTTGTGCCGAAAGAGGCCGGGAACAGGCGCTTACCTTCGGACAGCTCCGGATGCCCGTCTAATGCGTCTCTTGTCGCCTACACGGCAGGGAAAAGCTTTTCCACTCTGTCTAGGAAGGAGAAAGTGTGCCAGCACAGCAAATGCCTCCCGGACTTTCCCTGCAATTCAGCAAGTGCTTTGCAGCTTGAAATTGGAAGGAAAGCCTCAGATTTAGCAGCCAGAGCTTCAGGAGGAGCAGCAGCGAGCACAGCATCGCTTTTGCAGCAGCTCCTTCCATGTGCATGTTTTTGGGAGTGGAAAGGCTTGCAGAGTGTTCAAGTAGCTTTTTCACTCCGCTAGAAAACTGCAGGCTCAGTGCCAGTGTTCTGCAGCTTCTTTCTTCACGTTTCAGCAGCTAGCACGCTCTCCGTGTGCAGGAGAAGCGGGAGAGGCTTCCTTGCCGGAGAAGCGGCACCTTCTCCGTCAGAGAGCATCCTGCCGGCCTAGGCGCGCTCCGGAGCGGGGGCTTGTGCCGAAAGAGGCCGGGAACAGGCGCTTACCTTCGGACAGCTCCGGATGCCCGTCTAATGCGTCTCTTGTCGCCTACACGGCAGGGAAAAGCTTTTCCACTCTGTCTAGGAAGGAGAAAGTGTGCCAGCACAGCAAATGCCTCCCGGACTTTCCCTGCAATTCAGCAAGTGCTTTGCAGCTTGAAATTGGAAGGAAAGCCTCAGATTTAGCAGCCAGAGCTTCAGGAGGAGCAGCAGCGAGCACAGCATCGCTTTTGCAGCAGCTCCTTCCATGTGCATGTTTTTGGGAGTGGAAAGGCTTGCAGAGTGTTCAAGTAGCTTTTTCTCTCCGCTGGAAAGCTGCACGCTCAGTGCCAGTGTTCTGCAGCTTCTTTCTTCACGTTTCAGCAGCTAGCACGCTCTCCGTGTGCAGGAGAAGCGGCTGAGGCTTCCTTGCCGGAGAAGCGGCACCTTCGCCGGCAGAGAGCCTCCGGCCGGCCGCGGTGCGCTCCGGAGCGGGGGCTTGTGCCGAAAGAGGCCGGGAACAGGCGCTTACCTTCGGACAGCTCCGGATGCCCGTCTAATGCGTCTCTTGTCGCCTACACGGCAGGGAAAAACTTTTCCACTCTGTCTAGGAAGGAGAAAGTGTGCCAGCACAGCAAATGCCTCCCGGACTTTGCCTGCAATTCAGCAAGTGCTTTGCAGCTTGAAATTGGAAGGAAAGCCTCAGATTTAGCAGCCAGAGCTTCAGGAGGAGCAGCAGCGAGCACAGCATCGCTTTTGCAGCAGCTCCTACCATGTGCATGTTTTTGGGAGTGGAAAGGCTTGCAGAGTGTTCAAGTAGCTTTTTCTCTCCGCTGGAAAGCTGCAGGCTCAGTGCCAGTGTTCTGCAGCTTCTTTCTTCACGTTTCAGCAGCTAGCACGCTCTCCGTGTGCAGGAGAAGCGGCTGAGGCTTCCTTGCCGGAGAAGCGGCACCTTCTCCGTCAGAGAGCATCCCGCCGGCCGCGCTGCGCTCCGGAGCGGGGGCTTGTGCCGAAAGAGGCCGGGAACAGGCGCTTACCTTCGGACAGCTCCGGATGCCCGTCTAATGCGTCTCTTGTCGCCTACACGGCAGGGAAAAGCTTTTCCACTCTGTCTAGGAAGGAGAAAGTGTGCCCGCACAGCAAATGCCTCCCGGACTTTCCCTGCAATTCAGCAAGTGCTTTGCAGCTTGAAATTGGAAGGAAAGCCTCAGATTTAGCAGCCAGAGCTTCAGGAGGAGCAGCAGCGAGCACAGCATCGCTTTTGCAGCAGCTCCTTCCATGTGCATGTTTTTGGGAGTGGAAAGGCTTGCAGAGTGTTCAAGTAGCTTTTTCTCTCCGCTGGAAAGCTGCAGGCTCAATGCCAGTGTTCTGCAGCTTCTTTCTTCACGTTTCAGCAGCTAGCACGCTCTCCGTGTGCAGGAGAAGCGGGAGAGGCTTCCTTGCCGGAGAAGCGGCACCTTCGCCGGCAGAGAGCATCCTGCCGGCCTAGACGCGCTCCGGAGCGGGGGCTTGTGCCGAAAGAGGCCGGGAACAGGCGCTTACCTTCGGACAGCTCCGGATGCCCGTCTAATGCGTCTCTTGTCGCCTACACGGCAGGGAAAAACTTTTCCACTCTGTCTAGGAAGGAGAAAGTGTGCCAGCACAGCAAATGCCTCCCGGACTTTCCCTGCAAGTCAGCAAGTGCTTTACAGCTTGAAATTGGAAGGAAAGCCTCAGATTTAGCAGCCAGAGCTTCAGGAGGAGCAGCAGCGAGCACAGCATCGCTTTTGCAGCAGCTCCTTCCATGTGCATGTTTTTGGGAGTGGAAAGGCTTGCAGAGTGTTCAAGTAGCTTTTTCTCTCCGCTGGAAAGCTGCAGGCTCAGTGCCAGTGTTCTGCAGCTTCTTTCTTCACGTTTCAGCAGCTAGCACGCTCTCCGTGTGCAGGAGAAGCGGGAGAGGCTTCCTTGCCGGAGAAGCGGCACCTTCGCCGGCAGAGAGCATCCTGCCGGCCGCGGTGCGCTCCGGAGCGGGGGCTTGTGCCGAAAGAGGCCGGCAACAGGCGCTTACCTTCGGACAGCTCCGGATGCCCGTCTAATGCGTCTCTTGTCGCCTACACGGCAGGGAAAAGCTTTTCCACTCTGTCTAGGAAGGAGAAAGTGTGCCAGCACAGCAAATGCCTCCCGGACTTTCCCTGCAATTCAGCAAGTGCTTTGCAGCTTGAAATTGGAAGGAAAGCCTCAGATTTAGCAGCCAGAGCTTCAGGAGGAGCAGCAGCGAGCACAGCATCGCTTTTGCAGCAGCTCCTTCCATGTGCATGTTTTTGGGAGTGGAAAGGCTTGCAGAGTGTTCAAGTAGCTTTTTCTCTCCGCTGGAAAGCTGCACGCTCAGTGCCAGTGTTCTGCAGCTTCTTTCTTCACGTTTCAGCAGCTAGCACGCTCTCCGTGTGCAGGAGAAGCGGCTGAGGCTTCCTTGCCGGAGAAGCGGCACCTTCGCCGGCAGGGAGCATCCTGCCGGCCGCGGTGCGCTCCGGAGCGGGGGCTTGTGCCGAAAGAGGCCGGGAACAGGCGCTTACCTTCGGACAGCTCCGGATGCCCGTCTAATGCGTCTCTTGTCGCCTACACGGCAGGGAAAAGCTTTTCCACTCTGTCTAGGAAGGAGAAAGTGTGCCAGCACAGCAAATGCCTCCCGGACTTTCCCTGCAATTCAGCAAGTGCTTTGCAGCTTGAAATTGGAAGGAAAGCCTCAGATTTAGCAGCCAGAGCTTCAGGAGGAGCAGCAGCGAGCACAGCATCGCTTTTGCAGCAGCTCCTTCCATGTGCATGTTTTTGGGAGTGGAAAGGCTTGCAGAGTGTTCAAGTAGCTTTTTCTCTGCGCTGGAAAGCTGCACGCTCAGTGCCAGTGTTCTGCAGCTTCTTTCTTCACGTTTCAGCAGCTAGCACGCTCTCCGTGTGCAGGAGAAGCGGCTGAGGCTTCCTTGCCGGAGAAGCGGCACCTTCGCCGGCAGAGAGCCTCCGGCCGGCCGCGGTGCGCTCCGGAGCGGGGGCTTTTGCCGAAAGAGGCCGGGAACAGGCGCTTACCTTCGGACAGCTCCGGATGCCCGTCTAATGCGTCTCTTGTCGCCTACACGGCAGGGAAAAGCTTTTCCACTCTGTCTAGGAAGGAGAAAGTGTGCCAGCACAGCAAATGCCTCCCGGACTTTCCCTGCAATTCAGCAAGTGCTTTGCAGCTTGAAATTGGAAGGAAAGCCTCAGATTTAGCAGCCAGAGCTTCAGGAGGAGCAGCAGCGAGCACAGCATCGCTTTTGCAGCAGCTCCTTCCATGTGCATGTTTTTGGGAGTGGAAAGGCTTGCAGAGTGTTCAAGTAGCTTTTTCTCTCCGCTGGAAAGCTGCACGCTCAGTGCCAGTGTTCTGCAGCTTCTTTCTTCACGTTTCAGCAGCTAGCACGCTCTCCGTGTGCAGGAGAAGCGGGAGAGGCTTCCTTGCCGGAGAAGCGGCACCTTCGCCGGCAGAGAGCATCCTGCCGGCCGCGGTGCGCTCCGGAGCGGGGGCTTTTGCCGAAAGAGGCCGGGAACAGGCGCTTACCTTCGGACAGCTCCGGATGCCCGTCTAATGCGTCTCTTGTCGCCTACACGGCAGGGAAAAGCTTTTCCACTCTGTCTAGGAAGGAGAAAGTGTGCCAGCACAGCAAATGCCTCCCGGACTTTCCCTGCAATTCAGCAAGTGCTTTGCAGCTTGAAATTGGAAGGAAAGCCTCAGATTTAGCAGCCAGAGCTTCAGGAGGAGCAGCAGCGAGCACAGCATCGCTTTTGCAGCAGCTCCTTCCATGTGCATGTTTTTGGGAGTGGAAAGGCTTGCAGAGTGTTCAAGTAGCTTTTTCTCTGCGCTGGAAAGCTGCACGCTCAGTGCCAGTGTTCTGCAGCTTCTTTCTTCACGTTTCAGCAGCTAGCACGCTCTCCGTGTGCAGGAGAAGCGGCTGAGGCTTCCTTGCCGGAGAAGCGGCACCTTCGCCGGCAGAGAGCCTCCGGCCGGCCGCGGTGCGCTCCGGAGCGGGGGCTTTTGCCGAAAGAGGCCGGGAACAGGCGCTTACCTTCGGACAGCTCCGGATGCCCGTCTAATGCGTCTCTTGTCGCCTACACGGCAGGGAAAAGCTTTTCCACTCTGTCTAGGAAGGAGAAAGTGTGCCAGCACAGCAAATGCCTCCCGGACTTTCCCTGCAATTCAGCAAGTGCTTTGCAGCTTGAAATTGGAAGGAAAGCCTCAGATTTAGCAGCCAGAGCTTCAGGAGGAGCAGCAGCGAGCACAGCATCGCTTTTGCAGCAGCTCCTTCCATGTGCATGTTTTTGGGAGTGGAAAGGCTTGCAGAGTGTTCAAGTAGCTTTTTCTCTCCGCTGGAAAGCTGCACGCTCAGTGCCAGTGTTCTGCAGCTTCTTTCTTCACGTTTCAGCAGCTAGCACGCTCTCCGTGTGCAGGAGAAGCGGCTGAGGCTTCCTTGCCGGAGAAGCGGCACCTTCGCCGGCAGAGAGCATCCTGCCGGCCGCGGTGCGCTCCGGAGCGGGGGCTTGTGCCGAAAGAGGCCGGGAACAGGCGCTTACCTTCGGACAGCTCCGGATGCCCGTCTAATGCGTCTCTTGTCGCCTACACGGCAGGGAAAAGCTTTTCCACTCTGTCTAGGAAGGAGAAAGTGTGCCAGCACAGCAAATGCCTCCCGGACTTTCCCTGCAATTCAGCAAGTGCTTTGCAGCTTGAAATTGGAAGGAAAGCCTCAGATTTAGCAGCCAGAGCTTCAGGAGGAGCAGCAGCGAGCACAGCATCGCTTTTGCAGCAGCTCCTTCCATGTGCATGTTTTTGGGAGTTGAAAGGCTTGCAGAGTGTTAAAGTAGCTTTTTCTCTCCGCTGGAAAGCTGCACGCTCAGTGCCAGTGTTCTGCAGCTTCTTTCTTCACGTTTCAGCAGCTAGCACGCTCTCCGTGTGCAGGAGAAGCGGCTGAGGCTTCCTTGCCGGAGAAGCGGCACCTTCGCCGGCAGGGAGCATCCTGCCGGCCGCGGTGCGCTCCGGAGCGGGGGCTTGTGCCGAAAGAGGCCGGGAACAGGCGCTTACCTTCGGACAGCTCCGGATGCCCGTCTAATGCGTCTCTTGTCGCCTACACGGCAGGGAAAAGCTTTTCCACTCTGTCTAGGAAGGAGAAAGTGTGCCAGCACAGCAAATGCCTCCCGGACTTTCCCTGCAATTCAGCAAGTGCTTTGCAGCTTGAAATTGGAAGGAAAGCCTCAGATTTAGCAGCCAGAGCTTCAGGAGGAGCAGCAGCGAGCACAGCATCGCTTTTGCAGCAGCTCCTTCCATGTGCATGTTTTTGGGAGTGGAAAGGCTTGCAGAGTGTTCAAGTAGCTTTTTCTCTCCGCTGGAAAGCTGCACGCTCAGTGCCAGTGTTCTGCAGCTTCTTTCTTCACGTTTCAGCAGCTAGCACGCTCTCCGTGTGCAGGAGAAGCGGCTGAGGCTTCCTTGCCGGAGAAGCGGCACCTTCGCCGGCAGAGAGCATCCTGCCGGCCGCGGTGCGCTCCGGAGCGGGGGCTTGTGCCGAAAGAGGCCGGGAACAGGCGCTTACCTTCGGACAGCTCCGGATGCCCGTCTAATGCGTCTCTTGTCGCCTACACGGCAGGGAAAAGCTTTTCCATTCTGTCTAGGAAGGAGAAAGTGTGCCAGCACAGCAAATGCCTCCCGGACTTTCCCTGCAATTCAGCAAGTGCTTTGCAGCTTGAAATTGGAAGGAAAGCCTCAGATTTAGCAGCCAGAGCTTCAGGAGGAGCAGCAGCGAGCACAGCATCGCTTTTGCAGCAGCTCCTTCCATGTGCATGTTTTTGGGAGTTGAAAGGCTTGCAGAGTGTTAAAGTAGCTTTTTCTCTCCGCTGGAAAGCTGCACGCTCAGTGCCAGTGTTCTGCAGCTTCTTTCTTCACGTTTCAGCAGCTAGCACGCTCTCCGTGTGCAGGAGAAGCGGCTGAGGCTTCCTTGCCGGAGAAGCGGCACCTTCGCCGGCAGGGAGCATCCTGCCGGCCGCGGTGCGCTCCGGAGCGGGGGCTTGTGCCGAAAGAGGCCGGGAACAGGCGCTTACCTTCGGACAGCTCCGGATGCCCGTCTAATGCGTCTCTTGACGCCTACACGGCAGGGAAAAGCTTTTCCACTCTGTCTAGGAAGGAGAAAGTGTGCCCGCGCAGCAAATGCCTCCCGGACTTTCCCTGCAATTCAGCAAGTGCTTTGCAGCTTGAAATTGGAAGGAAAGCCTCAGATTTAGCAGCCAGAGCTTCAGGAGGAGCAGCAGCGAGCACAGCATCGCTTTTGCAGCAGCTCCTTCCATGTGCATGTTTTTGGGAGTTGAAAGGCTTGCAGAGTGTTAAAGTAGCTTTTTCTCTCCGCTGGAAAGCTGCACGCTCAGTGCCAGTGTTCTGCAGCTTCTTTCTTCACGTTTCAGCAGCTAGCACGCTCTCCGTGTGCAGGAGAAGCGGCTGAGGCTTCCTTGCCGGAGAAGCGGCACCTTCGCCGGCAGAGAGCCTCCGGCCGGCCGCGGTGCGCTCCGGAGCGGGGGCTTGTGCCGAAAGAGGCCGGGAACAGGCGCTTACCTTCGGACAGCTCCGGATGCCCGTCTAATGCGTCTCTTGTCGCCTACACGGCAGGGAAAAGCTTTTCCACTCTGTCTAGGAAGGAGAAAGTGTGCCAGCACAGCAAATGCCTCCCGGACTTTCCCTGCAATTCAGCAAGTGCTTTGCAGCTTGAAATTGGAAGGAAAGCCTCAGATTTAGCAGCCAGAGCTTCAGGAGGAGCAGCAGCGAGCACAGCATCGCTTTTGCAGCAGCTCCTTCCATGTGCATGTTTTTGGGAGTTGAAAGGCTTGCAGAGTGTTAAAGTAGCTTTTTCTCTCCGCTGGAAAGCTGCACGCTCAGTGCCAGTGTTCTGCAGCTTCTTTCTTCACGTTTCAGCAGCTAGCACGCTCTCCGTGTGCAGGAGAAGCGGCTGAGGCTTCCTTGCCGGAGAAGCGGCACCTTCGCCGGCAGGGAGCATCCTGCCGGCCGCGGTGCGCTCCGGAGCGGGGGCTTGTGCCGAAAGAGGCCGGGAACAGGCGCTTACCTTCGGACAGCTCCGGATGCCCGTCTAATGCGTCTCTTGTCGCCTACACGGCAGGGAAAAGCTTTTCCACTCTGTCTAGGAAGGAGAAAGTGTGCCAGCACAGCAAATGCCTCCCGGACTTTCCCTGCAATTCAGCAAGTGCTTTGCAGCTTGAAATTGGAAGGAAAGCCTCAGATTTAGCAGCCAGAGCTTCAGGAGGAGCAGCAGCGAGCACAGCATCGCTTTTGCAGCAGCTCCTTCCATGTGCATGTTTTTGGGAGTGGAAAGGCTTGCAGAGTGTTCAAGTAGCTTTTTCTCTCCGCTGGAAAGCTGCACGCTCAGTGCCAGTGTTCTGCAGCTTCTTTCTTCACGTTTCAGCAGCTAGCACGCTCTCCGTGTGCAGGAGAAGCGGCTGAGGCTTCCTTGCCGGAGAAGCGGCACCTTCGCCGGCAGAGAGCATCCTGCCGGCCGCGGTGCGCTCCGGAGCGGGGGCTTGTGCCGAAAGAGGCCGGGAACAGGCGCTTACCTTCGGACAGCTCCGGATGCCCGTCTAATGCGTCTCTTGTCGCCTACACGGCAGGGAAAAGCTTTTCCACTCTGTCTAGGAAGGAGAAAGTGTGCCAGCACAGCAAATGCCTCCCGGACTTTCCCTGCAATTCAGCAAGTGCTTTGCAGCTTGAAATTGGAAGGAAAGCCTCAGATTTAGCAGCCAGAGCTTCAGGAGGAGCAGCAGCGAGCACAGCATCGCTTTTGCAGCAGCTCCTTCCATGTGCATGTTTTTGGGAGTTGAAAGGCTTGCAGAGTGTTAAAGTAGCTTTTTCTCTCCGCTGGAAAGCTGCACGCTCAGTGCCAGTGTTCTGCAGCTTCTTTCTTCACGTTTCAGCAGCTAGCACGCTCTCCGTGTGCAGGAGAAGCGGCTGAGGCTTCCTTGCCGGAGAAGCGGCACCTTCGCCGGCAGGGAGCATCCTGCCGGCCGCGGTGCGCTCCGGAGCGGGGGCTTTTGCCGAAAGAGGCCGGGAACAGGCGCTTACCTTCGGACAGCTCCGGATGCCCGTCTAATGCGTCTCTTGACGCCTACACGGCAGGGAAAAGCTTTTCCACTCTGTCTAGGAAGGAGAAAGTGTGCCCGCGCAGCAAATGCCTCCCGGACTTTCCCTGCAATTCAGCAAGTGCTTTGCAGCTTGAAATTGGAAGGAAAGCCTCAGATTTAGCAGCCAGAGCTTCAGGAGGAGCAGCAGCGAGCACAGCATCGCTTTTGCAGCAGCTCCTTCCATGTGCATGTTTTTGGGAGTTGAAAGGCTTGCAGAGTGTTAAAGTAGCTTTTTCTCTCCGCTGGAAAGCTGCACGCTCAGTGCCAGTGTTCTGCAGCTTCTTTCTTCACGTTTCAGCAGCTAGCACGCTCTCCGTGTGCAGGAGAAGCGGCTGAGGCTTCCTTGCCGGAGAAGCGGCACCTTCGCCGGCAGAGAGCCTCCGGCCGGCCGCGGTGCGCTCCGGAGCGGGGGCTTGTGCCGAAAGAGGCCGGGAACAGGCGCTTACCTTCGGACAGCTCCGGATGCCCGTCTAATGCGTCTCTTGTCGCCTACACGGCAGGGAAAAGCTTTTCCACTCTGTCTAGGAAGGAGAAAGTGTGCCAGCACAGCAAATGCCTCCCGGACTTTCCCTGCAATTCAGCAAGTGCTTTGCAGCTTGAAATTGGAAGGAAAGCCTCAGATTTAGCAGCCAGAGCTTCAGGAGGAGCAGCAGCGAGCACAGCATCGCTTTTGCAGCAGCTCCTTCCATGTGCATGTTTTTGGGAGTGGAAAGGCTTGCAGAGTGTTCAAGTAGCTTTTTCTCTCCGCTGGAAAGCTGCACGCTCAGTGCCAGTGTTCTGCAGCTTCTTTCTTCACGTTTCAGCAGCTAGCACGCTCTCCGTGTGCAGGAGAAGCGGGAGAGGCTTCCTTGCCGGAGAAGCGGCACCTTCGCCGGCAGAGAGCATCCTGCCGGCCGCGGTGCGCTCCGGAGCGGGGGCTTTAGCCGAAAGAGGCCGGGAACAGGCGCTTACCTTCGGACAGCTCCGGATGCCCGTCTAATGCGTCTCTTGTCGCCTACACGGCAGGGAAAAGCTTTTCCACTCTGTCTAGGAAGGAGAAAGTGTGCCAGCACAGCAAATGCCTCCCGGACTTTCCCTGCAATTCAGCAAGTGCTTTGCAGCTTGAAATTGGAAGGAAAGCCTCAGATTTAGCAGCCAGAGCTTCAGGAGGAGCAGCAGCGAGCACAGCATCGCTTTTGCAGCAGCTCCTACCATGTGCATGTTTTTGGGAGTGGAAAGGCTTGCAGAGTGTTCAAGTAGCTTTTTCTCTCCGCTGGAAAGCTGCAGGCTCAGTGCCAGTGTTCTGCAGCTTCTTTCTTCACGTTTCAGCAGCTAGCACGCTCTCCGTGTGCAGGAGAAGCGGGAGAGGCTTCCTTGCCGGAGAAGCGGCACCTTCTCCGTCAGAGAGCATCCTGCCGGCCTAGGCGCGCTCCGGAGCGGGGGCTTGTGCCGAAAGAGGCCGGGAACAGGCGCTTACCTTCGGACAGCTCCGGATGCCCGTCTAATGCGTCTCTTGTCGCCTACACGGCAGGGAAAAACTTTTCCACTCTGTCTAGGAAGGAGAAAGTGTGCCAGCACAGCAAATGCCTCCCGGACTTTCCCTGCAAGTCAGCAAGTGCTTTGCAGCTTTAAATTGGAAGGAAAGCCTCAGATTTAGCAGCCAGAGCTTCAGGAGGAGCAGCAGCGAGCACAGCATCGCTTTTGCAGCAGCTCCTTCCATGTGCATGTTTTTGGGAGTGGAAAGGCTTGCAGAGTGTTCAAGTAGCTTTTTCTCTCCGCTGGAAAGCTGCACGCTCAGTGCCAGTGTTCTGCAGCTTCTTTCTTCACGTTTCAGCAGCTAGCACGCTCTCCGTGTGCAGGAGAAGCGGCTGAGGCTTCCTTGCCGGAGAAGCGGCACCTTCGCCGGCAGGGAGCATCCTGCCGGCCGCGGTGCGCTCCGGAGCGGGGGCTTGTGCCGAAAGAGGCCGGGAACAGGCGCTTACCTTCGGACAGCTCCGGATGCCCGTCTAATGCGTCTCTTGTCGCCTACACGGCAGGGAAAAGCTTTTCCACTCTGTCTAGGAAGGAGAAAGTGTGCCCGCGCAGCAAATGCCTCCCGGACTTTCCCTGCAATTCAGCAAGTGCTTTGCAGCTTGAAATTGGAAGGAAAGCCTCAGATTTAGCAGCCAGAGCTTCAGGAGGAGCAGCAGCGAGCACAGCATCGCTTTTGCAGCAGCTCCTTCCATGTGCATGTTTTTGGGAGTTGAAAGGCTTGCAGAGTGTTAAAGTAGCTTTTTCTCTCCGCTGGAAAGCTGCACGCTCAGTGCCAGTGTTCTGCAGCTTCTTTCTTCACGTTTCAGCAGCTAGCACGCTCTCCGTGTGCAGGAGAAGCGGGAGAGGCTTCCTTGCCGGAGAAGCGGCACCTTCGCCGGCAGAGAGCATCCTGCCGGCCGCGGTGCGCTCCGGAGCGGGGGCTTTTGCCGAAAGAGGCCGGGAACAGGCGCTTACCTTCGGACAGCTCCGGATGCCCGTCTAATGCGTCTCTTGTCGCCTACACGGCAGGGAAAAGCTTTTCCACTCTGTCTAGGAAGGAGAAAGTGTGCCAGCACAGCAAATGCCTCCCGGACTTTCCCTGCAATTCAGCAAGTGCTTTGCAGCTTGAAATTGGAAGGAAAGCCTCAGATTTAGCAGCCAGAGCTTCAGGAGGAGCAGCAGCGAGCACAGCATCGCTTTTGCAGCAGCTCCTTCCATGTGCATGTTTTTGGGAGTGGAAAGGCTTGCAGAGTGTTCAAGTAGCTTTTTCTCTCCGCTGGAAAGCTGCACGCTCAGTGCCAGTGTTCTGCAGCTTCTTTCTTCACGTTTCAGCAGCTAGCACGCTCTCCGTGTGCAGGAGAAGCGGCTGAGGCTTCCTTGCCGGAGAAGCGGCACCTTCGCCGGCAGAGAGCATCCTGCCGGCCGCGGTGCGCTCCGGAGCGGGGGCTTGTGCCGAAAGAGGCCGGGAACAGGCGCTTACCTTCGGACAGCTCCGGATGCCCGTCTAATGCGTCTCTTGTCGCCTACACGGCAGGGAAAAGCTTTTCCACTCTGTCTAGGAAGGAGAAAGTGTGCCAGCACAGCAAATGCCTCCCGGACTTTCCCTGCAATTCAGCAAGTGCTTTGCAGCTTGAAATTGGAAGGAAAGCCTCAGATTTAGCAGCCAGAGCTTCAGGAGGAGCAGCAGCGAGCACAGCATCGCTTTTGCAGCAGCTCCTTCCATGTGCATGTTTTTGGGAGTTGAAAGGCTTGCAGAGTGTTAAAGTAGCTTTTTCTCTCCGCTGGAAAGCTGCACGCTCAGTGCCAGTGTTCTGCAGCTTCTTTCTTCACGTTTCAGCAGCTAGCACGCTCTCCGTGTGCAGGAGAAGCGGCTGAGGCTTCCTTGCCGGAGAAGCGGCACCTTCGCCGGCAGGGAGCATCCTGCCGGCCGCGGTGCGCTCCGGAGCGGGGGCTTGTGCCGAAAGAGGCCGGCAACAGGCGCTTACCTTCGGACAGCTCCGGATGCCCGTCTAATGCGTCTCTTGTCGCCTACACGGCAGGGAAAAGCTTTTCCACTCTGTCTAGGAAGGAGAAAGTGTGCCCGCGCAGCAAATGCCTCCCGGACTTTCCCTGCAATTCAGCAAGTGCTTTGCAGCTTGAAATTGGAAGGAAAGCCTCAGATTTAGCAGCCAGAGCTTCAGGAGGAGCAGCAGCGAGCACAGCATCGCTTTTGCAGCAGCTCCTTCCATGTGCATGTTTTTGGGAGTTGAAAGGCTTGCAGAGTGTTAAAGTAGCTTTTTCTCTCCGCTGGAAAGCTGCACGCTCAGTGCCAGTGTTCTGCAGCTTCTTTCTTCACGTTTCAGCAGCTAGCACGCTCTCCGTGTGCAGGAGAAGCGGCTGAGGCTTCCTTGCCGGAGAAGCGGCACCTTCGCCGGCAGAGAGCCTCCGGCCGGCCGCGGTGCGCTCCGGAGCGGGGGCTTGTGCCGAAAGAGGCCGGGAACAGGCGCTTACCTTCGGACAGCTCCGGATGCCCGTCTAATGCGTCTCTTGTCGCCTACACGGCAGGGAAAAGCTTTTCCACTCTGTCTAGGAAGGAGAAAGTGTGCCAGCACAGCAAATGCCTCCCGGACTTTCCCTGCAATTCAGCAAGTGCTTTGCAGCTTGAAATTGGAAGGAAAGCCTCAGATTTAGCAGCCAGAGCTTCAGGAGGAGCAGCAGCGAGCACAGCATCGCTTTTGCAGCAGCTCCTTCCATGTGCATGTTTTTGGGAGTGGAAAGGCTTGCAGAGTGTTCAAGTAGCTTTTTCTCTCCGCTGGAAAGCTGCACGCTCAGTGCCAGTGTTCTGCAGCTTCTTTCTTCACGTTTCAGCAGCTAGCACGCTCTCCGTGTGCAGGAGAAGCGGGAGAGGCTTCCTTGCCGGAGAAGCGGCACCTTCGCCGGCAGAGAGCATCCTGCCGGGCCGCGGTGCGCTCCGGAGCGGGGGCTTTTGCCGAAAGAGGCCGGGAACAGGCGCTTACCTTCGGACAGCTCCGGATGCCCGTCTAATGCGTCTCTTGTCGCCTACACGGCAGGGAAAAGCTTTTCCACTCTGTCTAGGAAGGAGAAAGTGTGCCAGCACAGCAAATGTCTCCCGGACTTTCCCTGCAATTCAGCAAGTGCTTTGCAGCTTGAAATTGGAAGGAAAGCCTCAGATTTAGCAGCCAGAGCTTCAGGAGGAGCAGCAGCGAGCACAGCATCGCTTTTGCAGCAGCTCCTACCATGTGCATGTTTTTGGGAGTGGAAAGGCTTGCAGAGTGTTCAAGTAGCTTTTTCTCTCCGCTGGAAAGCTGCACGCTCAGTGCCAGTGTTCTGCAGCTTCTTTCTTCACGTTTCAGCAGCAAGCACGCTCTCCGTGTGCAGGAGAAGCGGCTGAGGCTTCCTTGCCGGAGAAGCGGCACCTTCGCCGGCAGAGAGCCTCCGGCCGGCCGCGGTGCGCTCCGGAGCGGGGGCTTTTGCCGAAAGAGGCCGGGAACAGGCGCTTACCTTCGGACAGCTCCGGATGCCCGTCTAATGCGTCTCTTGTCGCCTACACGGCAGGGAAAAGCTTTTCCACTCTGTCTAGGAAGGAGAAAGTGTGCCAGCACAGCAAATGCCTCCCGGACTTTCCCTGCAATTCAGCAAGTGCTTTGCAGCTTGAAATTGGAAGGAAAGCCTCAGATTTAGCAGCCAGAGCTTCAGGAGGAGCAGCAGCGAGCACAGCATCGCTTTTGCAGCAGCTCCTACCATGTGCATGTTTTTGGGAGTGGAAAGGCTTGCAGAGTGTTCAAGTAGCTTTTTCTCTCCGCTGGAAAGCTGCACGCTCAGTGCCAGTGTTCTGCAGCTTCTTTCTTCACGTTTCAGCAGCTAGCACGCTCTCCGTGTGCAGGAGAAGCGGGAGAGGCTTCCTTGCCGGAGAAGCGGCACCTTCGCCGGCAGAGAGCATCCTGCCGGCCGCGGTGCGCTCCGGAGCGGGGGCTTGTGCCGAAAGAGGCCGGGAACAGGCGCTTACCTTCGGACAGCTCCGGATGCCCGTCTAATGCGTCTCTTGTCGCCTACACGGCAGGGAAAAGCTTTTCCACTCTGTCTAGGAAGGAGAAAGTGTGCCAGCACAGCAAATGTCTCCCGGACTTTCCCTGCAATTCAGCAAGTGCTTTGCAGCTTGAAATTGGAAGGAAAGCCTCAGATTTAGCAGCCAGAGCTTCAGGAGGAGCAGCAGCGAGCACAGCATCGCTTTTGCAGCAGCTCCTTCTATGTGCATGTTTTTGGGAGTGGAAAGGCTTGCAGAGTGTTCAAGTAGCTTTTTCTCTGCGCTGGAAAGCTGCACGCTCAGTGCCAGGGTTCTGCAGCTTCTTTCTTCACGTTTCAGCAGCTAACACGCTCTCCGTGTGCAGGAGAAGCGGCTGAGGCTTCCTTGCCGGAGAAGCGGCACCTTCGCCGGCAGAGAGCATCCTGCCGGCCGCGGTGCGCTCCGGAGCGGGGGCTTGTGCCGAAAGAGGCCGGCAACAGGCGCTTACCTTCGGACAGCTCCGGATGCCCGTCTAATGCGTCTCTTGTCGCCTACACGGCAGGGAAAAGCTTTTCCACTCTGTCTAGGAAGGAGAAAGTGTGCCAGCACAGCAAATGTCTCCCGGACTTTCCCTGCAATTCAGCAAGTGCTTTGCAGCTTGAAATTGGAAGGAAAGCCTCAGATTTAGCAGCCAGAGCTTCAGGAGGAGCAGCAGCGAGCACAGCATCGCTTTTGCAGCAGCTCCTTCCATGTGCATGTTTTTGGGAGTGGAAAGGCTTGCAGAGTGTTCAAGTAGCTTTTTCTCTCCGCTGGAAAGCTGCAGGCTCAGTGCCAGTGTTCTGCAGCTTCTTTCTTCACGTTTCAGCAGCTAGCACGCTCTCCGTGTGCAGGAGAAGCGGGAGAGGCTTCCTTGCCGGAGAAGCGGCACCTTCGCCGGCAGAGAGCATCCTGCCGGCCGCGGTGCGCTCCGGAGCGGGGGCTTTTGCCGAAAGAGGCCGGGAACAGGCGCTTACCTTCGGACAGCTCCGGATGCCCGTCTAATGCGTCTCTTGTCGCCTACACGGCAGGGAAAAGCTTTTCCACTCTGTCTAGGAAGGAGAAAGTGTGCCAGCACAGCAAATGTCTCCCGGACTTTCCCTGCAATTCAGCAAGTGCTTTGCAGCTTGAAATTGGAAGGAAAGCCTCAGATTTAGCAGCCAGAGCTTCAGGAGGAGCAGCAGCGAGCACAGCATCGCTTTTGCAGCAGCTCCTACCATGTGCATGTTTTTGGGAGTGGAAAGGCTTGCAGAGTGTTCAAGTAGCTTTTTCTCTCCGCTGGAAAGCTGCACGCTCAGTGCCAGTGTTCTGCAGCTTCTTTCTTCACGTTTCAGCAGCTAGCACGCTCTCCGTGTGCAGGAGAAGCGGCTGAGGCTTCCTTGCCGGAGAAGCGGCACCTTCGCCGGCAGAGAGCATCCTGCCGGCCTAGGCGCGCTCCGGAGCGGGGGCTTGTGCCGAAAGAGGCCGGGAACAGGCGCTTACCTTCGGACAGCTCCGGATGCCCGTCTAATGCGTCTCTTGTCGCCTACACGGCAGGGAAAAGCTTTTCCACTCTGTCTAGGAAGGAGAAAGTGTGCCCGCGCAGCAAATGCCTCCCGGACTTTCCCTGCAATTCAGCAAGTGCTTTGCAGCTTGAAATTGGAAGGAAAGCCTCAGATTTAGCAGCCAGAGCTTCAGGAGGAGCAGCAGCGAGCACAGCATCGCTTTTGCAGCAGCTCCTTCCATGTGCATGTTTTTGGGAGTTGAAAGGCTTGCAGAGTGTTCAAGTAGCTTTTTCTCTCCGCTGGAAAGCTGCAGGCTCAGTGCCAGTGTTCTGCAGCTTCTTTCTTCACGTTTCAGCAGCTAACACGCTCTCCGTGTGCAGGAGAAGCGGGAGAGGCTTCCTTGCCGGAGAAGCGGCACCTTCGCCGGCAGAGAGCATCCTGCCGGCCGCGGTGCGCTCCGGAGCGGGGGCTTGTGCCGAAAGAGGCCGGCAACAGGCGCTTACCTTCGGACAGCTCCGGATGCCCGTCTAATGCGTCTCTTGTCGCCTACACGGCAGGGAAAAGCTTTTCCACTCTGTCTAGGAAGGAGAAAGTGTGCCAGCACAGCAAATGCCTCCCGGACTTTCCCTGCAATTCAGCAAGTGCTTTGCAGCTTGAAATTGGAAGGAAAGCCTCAGATTTAGCAGCCAGAGCTTCAGGAGGAGCAGCAGCGAGCACAGCATCGCTTTTGCAGCAGCTCCTTCCATGTGCATGTTTTTGGGAGTGGAAAGGCTTGCAGAGTGTTCAAGTAGCTTTTTCTCTCCGCTGGAAAGCTGCACGCTCAGTGCCAGTGTTCTGCAGCTTCTTTCTTCACGTTTCAGCAGCTAGCACGCTCTCCGTGTGCAGGAGAAGCGGGAGAGGCTTCCTTGCCGGAGAAGCGGCACCTTCGCCGGCAGAGAGCATCCTGCCGGCCGCGGTGCGCTCCGGAGCGGGGGCTTTAGCCGAAAGAGGCCGGGAACAGGCGCTTACCTTCGGACAGCTCCGGATGCCCGTCTAATGCGTCTCTTGTCGCCTACACGGCAGGGAAAAGCTTTTCCACTCTGTCTAGGAAGGAGAAAGTGTGCCAGCACAGCAAATGCCTCCCGGACTTTCCCTGCAATTCAGCAAGTGCTTTGCAGCTTGAAATTGGAAGGAAAGCCTCAGATTTAGCAGCCAGAGCTTCAGGAGGAGCAGCAGCGAGCACAGCATCGCTTTTGCAGCAGCTCCTACCATGTGCATGTTTTTGGGAGTGGAAAGGCTTGCAGAGTGTTCAAGTAGCTTTTTCTCTCCGCTGGAAAGCTGCAGGCTCAGTGCCAGTGTTCTGCAGCTTCTTTCTTCACGTTTCAGCAGCTAGCACGCTCTCCGTGTGCAGGAGAAGCGGGAGAGGCTTCCTTGCCGGAGAAGCGGCACCTTCTCCGTCAGAGAGCATCCTGCCGGCCTAGGCGCGCTCCGGAGCGGGGGCTTGTGCCGAAAGAGGCCGGGAACAGGCGCTTACCTTCGGACAGCTCCGGATGCCCGTCTAATGCGTCTCTTGTCGCCTACACGGCAGGGAAAAACTTTTCCACTCTGTCTAGGAAGGAGAAAGTGTGCCAGCACAGCAAATGCCTCCCGGACTTTCCCTGCAAGTCAGCAAGTGCTTTGCAGCTTTAAATTGGAAGGAAAGCCTCAGATTTAGCAGCCAGAGCTTCAGGAGGAGCAGCAGCGAGCACAGCATCGCTTTTGCAGCAGCTCCTTCCATGTGCATGTTTTTGGGAGTGGAAAGGCTTGCAGAGTGTTCAAGTAGCTTTTTCTCTCCGCTGGAAAGCTGCACGCTCAGTGCCAGTGTTCTGCAGCTTCTTTCTTCACGTTTCAGCAGCTAGCACGCTCTCCGTGTGCAGGAGAAGCGGCTGAGGCTTCCTTGCCGGAGAAGCGGCACCTTCGCCGGCAGGGAGCATCCTGCCGGCCGCGGTGCGCTCCGGAGCGGGGGCTTGTGCCGAAAGAGGCCGGGAACAGGCGCTTACCTTCGGACAGCTCCGGATGCCCGTCTAATGCGTCTCTTGTCGCCTACACGGCAGGGAAAAGCTTTTCCACTCTGTCTAGGAAGGAGAAAGTGTGCCCGCGCAGCAAATGCCTCCCGGACTTTCCCTGCAATTCAGCAAGTGCTTTGCAGCTTGAAATTGGAAGGAAAGCCTCAGATTTAGCAGCCAGAGCTTCAGGAGGAGCAGCAGCGAGCACAGCATCGCTTTTGCAGCAGCTCCTTCCATGTGCATGTTTTTGGGAGTTGAAAGGCTTGCAGAGTGTTAAAGTAGCTTTTTCTCTCCGCTGGAAAGCTGCACGCTCAGTGCCAGTGTTCTGCAGCTTCTTTCTTCACGTTTCAGCAGCTAGCACGCTCTCCGTGTGCAGGAGAAGCGGGAGAGGCTTCCTTGCCGGAGAAGCGGCACCTTCGCCGGCAGAGAGCATCCTGCCGGCCGCGGTGCGCTCCGGAGCGGGGGCTTTTGCCGAAAGAGGCCGGGAACAGGCGCTTACCTTCGGACAGCTCCGGATGCCCGTCTAATGCGTCTCTTGTCGCCTACACGGCAGGGAAAAGCTTTTCCACTCTGTCTAGGAAGGAGAAAGTGTGCCAGCACAGCAAATGCCTCCCGGACTTTCCCTGCAATTCAGCAAGTGCTTTGCAGCTTGAAATTGGAAGGAAAGCCTCAGATTTAGCAGCCAGAGCTTCAGGAGGAGCAGCAGCGAGCACAGCAGCGCTTTTGCAGCAGCTCCTTCCATGTGCATGTTTTTGGGAGTGGAAAGGCTTGCAGAGTGTTCAAGTAGCTTTTTCTCTCCGCTGGAAAGCTGCACGCTCAGTGCCAGTGTTCTGCAGCTTCTTTCTTCACGTTTCAGCAGCTAGCACGCTCTCCGTGTGCAGGAGAAGCGGCTGAGGCTTCCTTGCCGGAGAAGCGGCACCTTCGCCGGCAGAGAGCATCCTGCCGGCCGCGGTGCGCTCCGGAGCGGGGGCTTGTGCCGAAAGAGGCCGGGAACAGGCGCTTACCTTCGGACAGCTCCGGATGCCCGTCTAATGCGTCTCTTGTCGCCTACACGGCAGGGAAAAGCTTTTCCACTCTGTCTAGGAAGGAGAAAGTGTGCCAGCACAGCAAATGCCTCCCGGACTTTCCCTGCAATTCAGCAAGTGCTTTGCAGCTTGAAATTGGAAGGAAAGCCTCAGATTTAGCAGCCAGAGCTTCAGGAGGAGCAGCAGCGAGCACAGCATCGCTTTTGCAGCAGCTCCTTCCATGTGCATGTTTTTGGGAGTTGAAAGGCTTGCAGAGTGTTAAAGTAGCTTTTTCTCTCCGCTGGAAAGCTGCACGCTCAGTGCCAGTGTTCTGCAGCTTCTTTCTTCACGTTTCAGCAGCTAGTACGCTCTCCGTGTGCAGGAGAAGCGGCTGAGGCTTCCTTGCCGGAGAAGCGGCACCTTCGCCGGCAGGGAGCATCCTGCCGGCCGCGGTGCGCTCCGGAGCGGGGGCTTGTGCCGAAAGAGGCCGGGAACAGGCGCTTACCTTCGGACAGCTCCGGATGCCCGTCTAATGCGTCTCTTGTCGCCTACACGGCAGGGAAAAGCTTTTCCACTCTGTCTAGGAAGGAGAAAGTGTGCCCGCGCAGCAAATGCCTCCCGGACTTTCCCTGCAATTCAGCAAGTGCTTTGCAGCTTGAAATTGGAAGGAAAGCCTCAGATTTAGCAGCCAGAGCTTCAGGAGGAGCAGCAGCGAGCACAGCATCGCTTTTGCAGCAGCTCCTTCCATGTGCATGTTTTTGGGAGTTGAAAGGCTTGCAGAGTGTTAAAGTAGCTTTTTCTCTCCGCTGGAAAGCTGCACGCTCAGTGCCAGTGTTCTGCAGCTTCTTTCTTCACGTTTCAGCAGCTAGCACGCTCTCCGTGTGCAGGAGAAGCGGCTGAGGCTTCCTTGCCGGAGAAGCGGCACCTTCGCCGGCAGAGAGCCTCCGGCCGGCCGCGGTGCGCTCCGGAGCGGGGGCTTGTGCCGAAAGAGGCCGGGAACAGGCGCTTACCTTCGGACAGCTCCGGATGCCCGTCTAATGCGTCTCTTGTCGCCTACACGGCAGGGAAAAGCTTTTCCACTCTGTCTAGGAAGGAGAAAGTGTGCCAGCACAGCAAATGCCTCCCGGACTTTCCCTGCAATTCAGCAAGTGCTTTGCAGCTTGAAATTGGAAGGAAAGCCTCAGATTTAGCAGCCAGAGCTTCAGGAGGAGCAGCAGCGAGCACAGCATCGCTTTTGCAGCAGCTCCTTCCATGTGCATGTTTTTGGGAGTGGAAAGGCTTGCAGAGTGTTCAAGTAGCTTTTTCTCTCCGCTGGAAAGCTGCACGCTCAGTGCCAGTGTTCTGCAGCTTCTTTCTTCACGTTTCAGCAGCTAGCACGCTCTCCGTGTGCAGGAGAAGCGGGAGAGGCTTCCTTGCCGGAGAAGCGGCACCTTCGCCGGCAGAGAGCATCCTGCCGGCCGCGGTGCGCTCCGGAGCGGGGGCTTTTGCCGAAAGAGGCCGGGAACAGGCGCTTACCTTCGGACAGCTCCGGATGCCCGTCTAATGCGTCTCTTGTCGCCTACACGGCAGGGAAAAGCTTTTCCACTCTGTCTAGGAAGGAGAAAGTGTGCCAGCACAGCAAATGTCTCCCGGACTTTCCCTGCAATTCAGCAAGTGCTTTGCAGCTTGAAATTGGAAGGAAAGCCTCAGATTTAGCAGCCAGAGCTTCAGGAGGAGCAGCAGCGAGCACAGCATCGCTTTTGCAGCAGCTCCTACCATGTGCATGTTTTTGGGAGTGGAAAGGCTTGCAGAGTGTTCAAGTAGCTTTTTCTCTCCGCTGGAAAGCTGCACGCTCAGTGCCAGTGTTCTGCAGCTTCTTTCTTCACGTTTCAGCAGCAAGCACGCTCTCCGTGTGCAGGAGAAGCGGCTGAGGCTTCCTTGCCGGAGAAGCGGCACCTTCGCCGGCAGAGAGCCTCCGGCCGGCCGCGGTGCGCTCCGGAGCGGGGGCTTGTGCCGAAAGAGGCCGGGAACAGGCGCTTACCTTCGGACAGCTCCGGATGCCCGTCTAATGCGTCTCTTGTCGCCTACACGGCAGGGAAAAGCTTTTCCACTCTGTCTAGGAAGGAGAAAGTGTGCCAGCACAGCAAATGTCTCCCGGACTTTCCCTGCAATTCAGCAAGTGCTTTGCAGCTTGAAATTGGAAGGAAAGCCTCAGATTTAGCAGCCAGAGCTTCAGGAGGAGCAGCAGCGAGCACAGCATCGCTTTTGCAGCAGCTCCTTCTATGTGCATGTTTTTGGGAGTGGAAAGGCTTGCAGAGTGTTCAAGTGGCTTTTTCTCTGCGCTGGAAAGCTGCACGCTCAGTGCCAGGGTTCTGCAGCTTCTTTCTTCACGTTTCAGCAGCTAGCACGCTCTCCGTGTGCAGGAGAAGCGGGAGAGGCTTCCTTGCCGGAGAAGCGGCACCTTCGCCGGCAGAGAGCATCCTGCCGGCCGCGGTGCGCTCCGGAGCGGGGGCTTTTGCCGAAAGAGGCCGGGAACAGGCGCTTACCTTCGGACAGCTCCGGATGCCCGTCTAATGCGTCTCTTGTCGCCTACACGGCAGGGAAAAGCTTTTCCACTCTGTCTAGGAAGGAGAAAGTGTGCCAGCACAGCAAATGTCTCCCGGACTTTCCCTGCAATTCAGCAAGTGCTTTGCAGCTTGAAATTGGAAGGAAAGCCTCAGATTTAGCAGCCAGAGCTTCAGGAGGAGCAGCAGCGAGCACAGCATCGCTTTTGCAGCAGCTCCTTCCATGTGCATGTTTTTGGGAGTGGAAAGGCTTGCAGAGTGTTCAAGTAGCTTTTTCTCTCCGCTGGAAAGCTGCAGGCTCAGTGCCAGTGTTCTGCAGCTTCTTTCTTCACGTTTCAGCAGCTAGCACGCTCTCCGTGTGCAGGAGAAGCGGGAGAGGCTTCCTTGCCGGAGAAGCGGCACCTTCGCCGGCAGAGAGCATCCTGCCGGCCGCGGTGCGCTCCGGAGCGGGGGCTTTTGCCGAAAGAGGCCGGGAACAGGCGCTTACCTTCGGACAGCTCCGGATGCCCGTCTAATGCGTCTCTTGTCGCCTACACGGCAGGGAAAAGCTTTTCCACTCTGTCTAGGAAGGAGAAAGTGTGCCAGCACAGCAAATGTCTCCCGGACTTTCCCTGCAATTCAGCAAGTGCTTTGCAGCTTGAAATTGGAAGGAAAGCCTCAGATTTAGCAGCCAGAGCTTCAGGAGGAGCAGCAGCGAGCACAGCATCGCTTTTGCAGCAGCTCCTACCATGTGCATGTTTTTGGGAGTGGAAAGGCTTGCAGAGTGTTCAAGTAGCTTTTTCTCTCCGCTGGAAAGCTGCACGCTCAGTGCCAGTGTTCTGCAGCTTCTTTCTTCACGTTTCAGCAGCTAGCACGCTCTCCGTGTGCAGGAGAAGCGGCTGAGGCTTCCTTGCCGGAGAAGCGGCACCTTCGCCGGCAGAGAGCATCCTGCCGGCCTAGGCGCGCTCCGGAGCGGGGGCTTGTGCCGAAAGAGGCCGGGAACAGGCGCTTACCTTCGGACAGCTCCGGATGCCCGTCTAATGCGTCTCTTGTCGCCTACACGGCAGGGAAAAGCTTTTCCACTCTGTCTAGGAAGGAGAAAGTGTGCCAGCACAGCAAATGTCTCCCGGACTTTCCCTGCAATTCAGCAAGTGCTTTGCAGCTTGAAATTGGAAGGAAAGCCTCAGATTTAGCAGCCAGAGCTTCAGGAGGAGCAGCAGCGAGCACAGCATCGCTTTTGCAGCAGCTCCTTCCATGTGCATGTTTTTGGGAGTGGAAAGGCTTGCAGAGTGTTCAAGTAGCTTTTTCTCTCCGCTGGAAAGCTGCAGGCTCAGTGCCAGTGTTCTGCAGCTTCTTTCTTCACGTTTCAGCAGCTAACACGCTCTCCGTGTGCAGGAGAAGCGGGAGAGGCTTCCTTGCCGGAGAAGCGGCACCTTCGCCGGCAGAGAGCATCCTGCCGGCCGCGGTGCGCTCCGGAGCGGGGGCTTGTGCCGAAAGAGGCCGGCAACAGGCGCTTACCTTCGGACAGCTCCGGATGCCCGTCTAATGCGTCTCTTGTCGCCTACACGGCAGGGAAAAGCTTTTCCACTCTGTCTAGGAAGGAGAAAGTGTGCCAGCACAGCAAATGCCTCCCGGACTTTCCCTGCAATTCAGCAAGTGCTTTGCAGCTTGAAATTGGAAGGAAAGCCTCAGATTTAGCAGCCAGAGCTTCAGGAGGAGCAGCAGCGAGCACAGCATCGCTTTTGCAGCAGCTCCTTCCATGTGCATGTTTTTGGGAGTGGAAAGGCTTGCAGAGTGTTCAAGTAGCTTTTTCTCTGCGCTGGAAAGCTGCACGCTCAGTGCCAGGGTTCTGCAGCTTCTTTCTTCACGTTTCAGCAGCTAACACGCTCTCCGTGTGCAGGCGAAGCGGCTGAGGCTTCCTTGCCGGAGAAGCGGCACCTTCGCCGGCAGAGAGCATCCTGCCGGCCGCGGTGCGCTCCGGAGCGGGGGCTTTTGCCGAAAGAGGCCGGGAACAGGCGCTTACCTTCGGACAGCTCCGGATGCCCGTCTAATGCGTCTCTTGTCGCCTACACGGCAGGGAAAAGCTTTTCCACTCTGTCTAGCAAGGAGAAAGTGTGCCAGCACAGCAAATGTCTCCCGGACTTTCCCTGCAATTCAGCAAGTGCTTTGCAGCTTGAAATTGGAAGGAAAGCCTCAGATTTAGCAGCCAGAGCTTCAGGAGGAGCAGCAGCGAGCACAGCATCGCTTTTGCAGCAGCTCCTTCCATGTGCATGTTTTTGGGAGTGGAAAGGCTTGCAGAGTGTTCAAGTAGCTTTTTCTCTCCGCTGGAAAGCTGCAGGCTCAGTGCCAGTGTTCTGCAGCTTCTTTCTTCACGTTTCAGCAGCTAACACGCTCTCCGTGTGCAGGAGAAGCGGGAGAGGCTTCCTTGCCGGAGAAGCGGCACCTTCGCCGGCAGAGAGCATCCTGCCGGCCGCGGTGCGCTCCGGAGCGGGGGCTTGTGCCGAAAGAGGCCGGCAACAGGCGCTTACCTTCGGACAGCTCCGGATGCCCGTCTAATGCGTCTCTTGTCGCCTACACGGCAGGGAAAAGCTTTTCCACTCTGTCTAGGAAGGAGAAAGTGTGCCAGCACAGCAAATGCCTCCCGGACTTTCCCTGCAAGTCAGCAAGTGCTTTGCAGCTTTAAATTGGAAGGAAAGCCTCAGATTTAGCAGCCAGAGCTTCAGGAGGAGCAGCAGCGAGCACAGCATCGCTTTTGCAGCAGCTCCTTCCATGTGCATGTTTTTGGGGGTGGAAAGGCTTGCAGAGTGTTCAAGTAGCTTTTTCTCTCCGCTGGAAAGCTGCAGGCTCAGTGCCAGTGTTCTGCAGCTTCTTTCTTCACGTTTCAGCAGCTAGCACGCTCTCCGTGTGCAGGAGAAGCGGCTGAGGCTTCCTTGCCGGAGAAGCGGCACCTTCGCCGGCAGAGAGCATCCTGCCGGCCGCGGTGCGCTCCGGAGCGGGGGCTTGTGCCGAAAGAGGCCGGCAACAGGCGCTTACCTTCGGACAGCTCCGGATGCCCGTCTAATGCGTCTCTTGTCGCCTACACGGCAGGGAAAAGCTTTTCCACTCTGTCTAGGAAGGAGAAAGTGTGCCAGCACAGCAAATGTCTCCCGGACTTTCCCTGCAATTCAGCAAGTGCTTTGCAGCTTGAAATTGGAAGGAAAGCCTCAGATTTAGCAGCCAGAGCTTCAGGAGGAGCAGCAGCGAGCACAGCATCGCTTTTGCAGCAGCTCCTTCTATGTGCATGTTTTTGGGAGTGGAAAGGCTTGCAGAGTGTTCAAGTAGCTTTTTCTCTGCGCTGGAAAGCTGCACGCTCAGTGCCAGGGTTCTGCAGCTTCTTTCTTCACGTTTCAGCAGCAAACACGCTCTCCGTGTGCAGGAGAAGCGGCTGAGGCTTCCTTGCCGGAGAAGCGGCACCTTCGCCGTCAGAGAGCATCCTGCCGGCCTAGGCGCGCTCCGGAGCGGGGGCTTGTGCCGAAAGAGGCCGGGAACAGGCGCTTACCTTCGGACAGCTCCGGATGCCCGTCTAATGCGTCTCTTGTCGCCTACACGGCAGGGAAAAGCTTTTCCACTCTGTCTAGGAAGGAGAAAGTGTGCCAGCACAGCAAATGTCTCCCGGACTTTCCCTGCAATTCAGCAAGTGCTTTGCAGCTTGAAATTGGAAGGAAAGCCTCAGATTTAGCAGCCAGAGCTTCAGGAGGAGCAGCAGCGAGCACAGCATCGCTTTTGCAGCAGCTCCTTCCATGTGCATGTTTTTGGGAGTGGAAAGGCTTGCAGAGTGTTCAAGTAGCTTTTTCTCTCCGCTGGAAAGCTGCAGGCTCAGTGCCAGTGTTCTGCAGCTTCTTTCTTCACGTTTCAGCAGCTAACACGCTCTCCGTGTGCAGGAGAAGCGGGAGAGGCTTCCTTGCCGGAGAAGCGGCACCTTCGCCGGCAGAGAGCATCCTGCCGGCCGCGGTGCGCTCCGGAGCGGGGGCTTGTGCCGAAAGAGGCCGGCAACAGGCGCTTACCTTCGGACAGCTCCGGATGCCCGTCTAATGCGTCTCTTGTCGCCTACACGGCAGGGAAAAGCTTTTCCACTCTGTCTAGGAAGGAGAAAGTGTGCCAGCACAGCAAATGCCTCCCGGACTTTCCCTGCAATTCAGCAAGTGCTTTGCAGCTTGAAATTGGAAGGAAAGCCTCAGATTTAGCAGCCAGAGCTTCAGGAGGAGCAGCAGCGAGCACAGCATCGCTTTTGCAGCAGCTCCTTCCATGTGCATGTTTTTTAGAGTTGGAAGGCTTGCAGAGTGTTCAAGTAGCTTTTTTTCTCCGCTGGAAAGCTGCACGCTCAGTGCCAGTGTTCTGCAGCTTCTTTCTTCACGTTTCAGCAGCTAGCACGCTCTCCGTGTGCAGGAGAAGCGGCTGAGGCTTCCTTGCCGGAGAAGCGGCACCTTCGCCGGCAGAGAGCATCCTGCCGGCCTACGCGCGCTCCGGAGCGGGGGCTTGTGCCGAAAGAGGCCGGGAACAGGCGCTTACCTTCGGACAGCTCCGGATGCCCGTCTAATGCGTCTCTTGTCGCCTACACGGCAGGGAAAAACTTTTCCACTCTGTCTAGGAAGGAGAAAGTGTGCCAGCACAGCAAATGTCTCCCGGACTTTCCCTGCAAGTCAGCAAGTGCTTTGCAGCTTGAAATTGGAAGGAAAGCCTCAGATTTAGCAGCCAGAGCTTCAGGAGGAGCAGCAGCGAGCACAGCATCGCTTTTGCAGCAGCTCCTTCCATGTGCATGTTTTTGGGAGTTGGAAGGCTTGCAGAGTGTTCAAGTAGCTTTTTCTCTCCGCTGGAAAGCTGCAGGCTCAGTGCCAGTGTTCTGCAGCTTCTTTCTTCACGTTTCAGCAGCTAGCACGCTCTCCGTGTGCAGGAGAAGCGGGAGAGGCTTCCTTGCCGGAGAAGCGGCACCTTCGCCGGCAGAGAGCCTCCGGCCGGCCGCGGTGCGCTCCGGAGCGGGGGCTTTTGCCGAAAGAGGCCGGGAACAGGCGCTTACCTTCGGACAGCTCCGGATGCCCGTCTAATGCGTCTCTTGTCGCCTACACGGCAGGGAAAAGCTTTTCCACTCTGTCTAGGAAGGAGAAAGTGTGCCAGCACAGCAAATGTCTCCCGGACTTTCCCTGCAATTCAGCAAGTGCTTTGCAGCTTGAAATTGGAAGGAAAGCCTCAGATTTAGCAGCCAGAGCTTCAGGAGGAGCAGCAGCGAGCACAGCATCGCTTTTGCAGCAGCTCCTTCCATGTGCATGTTTTTGGGAGTGGAAAGGCTTGCAGAGTGTTACAGTAGCTTTTTCTCTCCGCTGGAAAGCTGCACGCTCAGTTCCAGGGTTCTGCAGCTTCTTTCTTCACGTTTCAGCAGCTAACACGCTCTCCGTGTGCAGGAGAAGCGGGAGAGGCTTCCTTGCCGGAGAAGCGGCACCTTCGCCGGCAGAGAGCATCCTGCCGGCCGCGGTGCGCTCCGGAGCGGGGGCTTGTGCCGAAAGAGGCCGGCAACAGGCGCTTACCTTCGGACAGCTCCGGATGCCCGTCTAATGCGTCTCTTGTCGCCTACACGGCAGGGAAAAGCTTTTCCACTCTGTCTAGGAAGGAGAAAGTGTGCCCGCACAGCAAATGCCTCCCGGACTTTCCCTGCAATTCAGCAAGTGCTTTGCAGCTTGAAATTGGAAGGAAAGCCTCAGATTTAGCAGCCAGAGCTTCAGGAGGAGCAGCAGCGAGCACAGCATCGCTTTTGCAGCAGCTCCTTCCATGTGCATGTTTTTGGGAGTGGAAAGGCTTGCAGAGTGTTCAAGTAGCTTTTTCTCTCCGCTGGAAAGCTGCAGGCTCAGTGCCAGTGTTCTGCAGCTTCTTTCTTCACGTTTCAGCAGCTAACACGCTCTCCGTGTGCAGGAGAAGCGGGAGAGGCTTCCTTGCCGGAGAAGCGGCACCTTCGCCGGCAGAGAGCATCCTGCCGGCCGCGGTGCGCTCCGGAGCGGGGGCTTTTGCCGAAAGAGGCCGGGAACAGGCGCTTACCTTCGGACAGCTCCGGATGCCCGTCTAATGCGTCTCTTGTCGCCTACACGGCAGGGAAAAGCTTTTCCACTCTGTCTAGGAAGGAGAAAGTGTGCCAGCACAGCAAATGTCTCCCGGACTTTCCCTGCAATTCAGCAAGTGCTTTGCAGCTTGAAATTGGAAGGAAAGCCTCAGATTTAGCAGCCAGAGCTTCAGGAGGAGCAGCAGCGAGCACAGCATCGCTTTTGCAGCAGCTCCTTCCATGTGCATGTTTTTTAGAGTTGGAAGGCTTGCAGAGTGTTCAAGTAGCTTTTTTTCTCCGCTAGAAAGCTGCACGCTCAGTGCCAGTGTTCTGCAGCTTCTTTCTTCACGTTTCAGCAGCTAGCACGCTCTCCGTGTGCAGGAGAAGCGGCTGAGGCTTCCTTGCCGAAGAAGCGGAACCTTCGCCGGCAGAGAGCATCCTGCCGGCCGCGGTGCGCTCCGGAGCGGGGGCTTGTGCCGAAAGAGGCCGGGAACAGGCGCTTACCTTCGGACAGCTCCGGATGCCCGTCTAATGCGTCTCTTGTCGCCTACACGGCAGGGAAAAGCTTTTCCACTCTGTCTAGGAAGGAGAAAGTGTGCCAGCACAGCAAATGCCTCCCGGACTTTCCCTGCAATTCAGCAAGTGCTTTGCAGCTTGAAATTGGAAGGAAAGCCTCAGATTTAGCAGCCAGAGCTTCAGGAGGAGCAGCAGCGAGCACAGCATCGCTTTTGCAGCAGCTCCTTCCATGTGCATGTTTTTGGGAGTGGAAAGGCTTGCAGAGTGTTCAAGTAGCTTTTTCTCTCCGCTGGAAAGCTGCACGCTCAGTGCCAGTGTTCTGCAGCTTCTTTCTTCACGTTTCAGCAGCTAGCACGCTCTCCGTGTGCAGGAGAAGCGGCTGAGGCTTCCTTGCCGGAGAAGCGGCACCTTCGCCGGCAGAGAGCCTCCGGCCGGCCGCGGTGCGCTCCGGAGCGGGGGCTTGTGCCGAAAGAGGCCGGGAACAGGCGCTTACCTTCGGACAGCTCCGGATGCCCGTCTAATGCGTCTCTTGTCGCCTACACGGCAGGGAAAAGCTTTTCCACTCTGTCTAGGAAGGAGAAAGTGTGCCAGCACAGCAAATGTCTCCCGGACTTTCCCTGCAATTCAGCAAGTGCTTTGCAGCTTGAAATTGGAAGGAAAGCCTCAGATTTAGCAGCCAGAGCTTCAGGAGGAGCAGCAGCGAGCACAGCATCGCTTTTGCAGCAGCTCCTTCCATGTGCATGTTTTTTAGAGTTGGAAGGCTTGCAGAGTGTTCAAGTAGCTTTTTTTCTCCGCTAGAAAGCTGCACGCTCAGTGCCAGTGTTCTGCAGCTTCTTTCTTCACGTTTCAGCAGCTAGCACGCTCTCCGTGTGCAGGAGAAGCGGCTGAGGCTTCCTTGCCGAAGAAGCGGAACCTTCGCCGGCAGAGAGCATCCTGCCGGCCGCGGTGCGCTCCGGAGCGGGGGCTTGTGCCGAAAGAGGCCGGGAACAGGCGCTTACCTTCGGACAGCTCCGGATGCCCGTCTAATGCGTCTCTTGTCGCCTACACGGCAGGGAAAAGCTTTTCCACTCTGTCTAGGAAGGAGAAAGTGTGCCAGCACAGCAAATGCCTCCCGGACTTTGCCTGCAATTCAGCAAGTGCTTTGCAGCTTGAAATTGGAAGGAAAGCCTCAGATTTAGCAGCCAGAGCTTCAGGAGGAGCAGCAGCGAGCACAGCATCGCTTTTGCAGCAGCTCCTTCCATGTGCATGTTTTTGGGAGTGGAAAGGCTTGCAGAGTGTTCAAGTAGCTTTTTCTCTGCGCTGGAAAGCTGCACGCTCAGTGCCAGTGTTCTGCAGCTTCTTTCTTCACGTTTCAGCAGCTAGCACGCTCTCCGTGTGCAGGAGAAGCGGCTGAGGCTTCCTTGCCGGAGAAGCGGCACCTTCGCCGGCAGAGAGCCTCCGGCCGGCCGCGGTGCGCTCCGGAGCGGGGGCTTGTGCCGAAAGAGGCCGGCAACAGGCGCTTACCTTCGGACAGCTCCGGATGCCCGTCTAATGCGTCTCTTGTCGCCTACACGGCAGGGAAAAGCTTTTCCACTCTGTCTAGGAAGGAGAAAGTGTGCCAGCACAGCAAATGTCTCCCGGACTTTCCCTGCAATTCAGCAAGTGCTTTGCAGCTTGAAATTGGAAGGAAAGCCTCAGATTTAGCAGCCAGAGCTTCAGGAGGAGCAGCAGCGAGCACAGCATCGCTTTTGCAGCAGCTCCTTCCATGTGCATGTTTTTGGGAGTGGAAAGGCTTGCAGAGTGTTCAAGTAGCTTTTTCTCTCCGCTGGAAAGCTGCACGCTCAGTGCCAGTGTTCTGCAGCTTCTTTCTTCACGTTTCAGCAGCTAGCACGCTCTCCGTGTGCAGGAGAAGCGGGAGAGGCTTCCTTGCCGGAGAAGCGGCACCTTCGCCGGCAGAGAGCATCCTGCCGGCCGCGGTGCGCTCCGGAGCGGGGGCTTTTGCCGAAAGAGGCTGGGAACAGGCGCTTACCTTCGGACAGCTCCGGATGCCCGTCTAATGCGTCTCTTGTCGCCTACACGGCAGGGAAAAGCTTTTCCACTCTGTCTAGGAAGGAGAAAGTGTGCCAGCACAGCAAATGCCTCCCGGACTTTCCCTGCAATTCAGCAAGTGCTTTGCAGCTTGAAATTGGAAGGAAAGCCTCAGATTTAGCAGCCAGAGCTTCAGGAGGAGCAGCAGCGAGCACAGCATCGCTTTTGCAGCAGCTCCTTCCATGTGCATGTTTTTGGGAGTGGAAAGGCTTGCAGAGTGTTCAAGTAGCTTTTTCTCTCCGCTGGAAAGCTGCACGCTCAGTGCCAGTGTTCTGCAGCTTCTTTCTTCACGTTTCAGCAGCTAGCACGCTCTCCGTGTGCAGGAGAAGCGGCTGAGGCTTCCTTGCCGAAGAAGCGGCACCTTCGCCGGCAGAGAGCCTCCGGCCGGCCGCGGTGCGCTCCGGAGCGGGGGCTTGTGCCGAAAGAGGCCGGGAACAGGCGCTTACCTTCGGACAGCTCCGGATGCCCGTCTAATGCGTCTCTTGTCGCCTACACGGCAGGGAAAAGCTTTTCCACTCTGTCTAGGAAGGAGAAAGTGTGCCAGCACAGCAAATGCCTCCCGGACTTTCCCTGCAATTCAGCAAGTGCTTTGCAGCTTGAAATTGGAAGGAAAGCCTCAGATTTAGCAGCCAGAGCTTCAGGAGGAGCAGCAGCGAGCACAGCATCGCTTTTGCAGCAGCTCCTTCCATGTGCATGTTTTTGGGAGTGGAAAGGCTTGCAGAGTGTTCAAGTAGCTTTTTCTCTGCGCTGGAAAGCTGCACGCTCAGTGCCAGTGTTCTGCAGCTTCTTTCTTCACGTTTCAGCAGCTAGCACGCTCTCCGTGTGCAGGAGAAGCGGGAGAGGCTTCCTTGCCGGAGAAGCGGCACCTTCGCCGGCAGAGAGCATCCTGCCGGCCGCGGTGCGCTCCGGAGCGGGGGCTTTTGCCGAAAGAGGCCGGGAACAGGCGCTTACCTTCGGACAGCTCCGGATGCCCGTCTAATGCGTCTCTTGTCGCCTACACGGCAGGGAAAAGCTTTTCCACTCTGTCTAGGAAGGAGAAAGTGTGCCAGCACAGCAAATGCCTCCCGGACTTTCCCTGCAATTCAGCAAGTGCTTTGCAGCTTGAAATTGGAAGGAAAGCCTCAGATTTAGCAGCCAGAGCTTCAGGAGGAGCAGCAGCGAGCACAGCATCGCTTTTGCAGCAGCTCCTTCCATGTGCATGTTTTTTAGAGTTGGAAGGCTTGCAGAGTGTTCAAGTAGCTTTTTTTCTCCGCTAGAAAGCTGCACGCTCAGTGCCAGTGTTCTGCAGCTTCTTTCTTCACGTTTCAGCAGCTAGCACGCTCTCCGTGTGCAGGAGAAGCGGGAGAGGCTTCCTTGCCGGAGAAGCGGCACCTTCGCCGGCAGAGAGCATCCTGCCGGCCGCGGTGCGCTCCGGAGCGGGGGCTTTTGCCGAAAGAGGCCGGGAACAGGCGCTTACCTTCGGACAGCTCCGGATGCCCGTCTAATGCGTCTCTTGTCGCCTACACGGCAGGGAAAAGCTTTTCCACTCTGTCTAGGAAGGAGAAAGTGTGCCAGCACAGCAAATGCCTCCCGGACTTTCCCTGCAATTCAGCAAGTGCTTTGCAGCTTGAAATTGGAAGGAAAGCCTCAGATTTAGCAGCCAGAGCTTCAGGAGGAGCAGCAGCGAGCACAGCATCGCTTTTGCAGCAGCTCCTTCCATGTGCATGTTTTTGGGAGTGGAAAGGCTTGCAGAGTGTTCAAGTAGCTTTTTCTCTCCGCTGGAAAGCTGCACGCTCAGTGCCAGTGTTCTGCAGCTTCTTTCTTCACGTTTCAGCAGCTAGCACGCTCTCCGTGTGCAGGAGAAGCGGCTGAGGCTTCCTTGCCGAAGAAGCGGCACCTTCGCCGGCAGAGAGCCTCCGGCCGGCCGCGGTGCGCTCCGGAGCGGGGGCTTGTGCCGAAAGAGGCCGGGAACAGGCGCTTACCTTCGGACAGCTCCGGATGCCCGTCTAATGCGTCTCTTGTCGCCTACACGGCAGGGAAAAGCTTTTCCACTCTGTCTAGGAAGGAGAAAGTGTGCCAGCACAGCAAATGCCTCCCGGACTTTCCCTGCAATTCAGCAAGTGCTTTGCAGCTTGAAATTGGAAGGAAAGCCTCAGATTTAGCAGCCAGAGCTTCAGGAGGAGCAGCAGCGAGCACAGCATCGCTTTTGCAGCAGCTCCTTCCATGTGCATGTTTTTGGGAGTGGAAAGGCTTGCAGAGTGTTCAAGTAGCTTTTTCTCTCCGCTGGAAAGCTGCAGGCTCAGTGCCAGTGTTCTGCAGCTTCTTTCTTCACGTTTCAGCAGCTAGCACGCTCTCCGTGTGCAGGAGAAGCGGCTGAGGCTTCCTTGCCGGAGAAGCGGCACCTTCGCCGGCAGAGAGCATCCTGCCGGCCGCGGTGCGCTCCGGAGCGGGGGCTTTTGCCGAAAGAGGCCGGGAACAGGCGCTTACCTTCGGACAGCTCCGGATGCCCGTCTAATGCGTCTCTTGTCGCCTACACGGCAGGGAAAAGCTTTTCCACTCTGTCTAGGAAGGAGAAAGTGTGCCAGCACAGCAAATGTCTCCCGGACTTTCCCTGCAATTCAGCAAGTGCTTTGCAGCTTGAAATTGGAAGGAAAGCCTCAGATTTAGCAGCCAGAGCTTCAGGAGGAGCAGCAGCGAGCACAGCATCGCTTTTGCAGCAGCTCCTTCCATGTGCATGTTTTTGGGAGTGGAAAGGCTTGCAGAGTGTTCAAGTAGCTTTTTCTCTGCGCTGGAAAGCTGCACGCTCAGTGCCAGTGTTCTGCAGCTTCTTTCTTCACGTTTCAGCAGCTAGCACGCTCTCCGTGTGCAGGAGAAGCGGCTGAGGCTTCCTTGCCGGAGAAGCGGCACCTTCGCCGGCAGAGAGCATCCTGCCGGCCTAGGCGCGCTCCGGAGCGGGGGCTTGTGCCGAAAGAGGCCGGGAACAGGCGCTTACCTTCGGACAGCTCCGGATGCCCGTCTAATGCGTCTCTTGTCGCCTACACGGCAGGGAAAAGCTTTTCCACTCTGTCTAGGAAGGAGAAAGTGTGCCAGCACAGCAAATGCCTCCCGGACTTTCCCTGCAATTCAGCAAGTGCTTTGCAGCTTGAAATTGGAAGGAAAGCCTCAGATTTAGCAGCCAGAGCTTCAGGAGGAGCAGCAGCGAGCACAGCATCGCTTTTGCAGCAGCTCCTTCCATGTGCATGTTTTTGGGAGTGGAAAGGCTTGCAGAGTGTTCAAGTAGCTTTTTCTCTCCGCTGGAAAGCTGCACGCTCAGTGCCAGTGTTCTGCAGCTTCCTTCTTCACGTTTCAGCAGCTAGCACGCTCTCCGTGTGCAGGAGAAGCGGCTGAGGCTTCCTTGCCGGAGAAGCGGCACCTTCGCCGGCAGAGAGCCTCCGGCCGGCCGCGGTGCGCTCCGGAGCGGGGGCTTTTGCCGAAAGAGGCCGGGAACAGGCGCTTACCTTCGGACAGCTCCGGATGCCCGTCTAATGCGTCTCTTGTCGCCTACACGGCAGGGAAAAGCTTTTCCACTCTGTCTAGGAAGGAGAAAGTGTGCCAGCACAGCAAATGTCTCCCGGACTTTCCCTGCAATTCAGCAAGTGCTTTGCAGCTTGAAATTGGAAGGAAAGCCTCAGATTTAGCAGCCAGAGCTTCAGGAGGAGCAGCAGCGAGCACAGCATCGCTTTTGCAGCAGCTCCTTCCATGTGCATGTTTTTGGGAGTGGAAAGGCTTGCAGAGTGTTCAAGTAGCTTTTTCTCTCCGCTGGAAAGCTGCACGCTCAGTGCCAGGGTTCTGCAGCTTCTTTCTTCACGTTTCAGCAGCTAACACGCTCTCCGTGTGCAGGAGAAGCGGGAGAGGCTTCCTTGCCGGAGAAGCGGCACCTTCGCCGGCAGAGAGCATCCTGCCGGCCGCGGTGCGCTCCGGAGCGGGGGCTTGTGCCGAAAGAGGCCGGGAACAGGCGCTTACCTTCGGACAGCTCCGGATGCCCGTCTAATGCGTCTCTTGTCGCCTACACGGCAGGGAAAAGCTTTTCCACTCTGTCTAGGAAGGAGAAAGTGTGCCCGCACAGCAAATGCCTCCCGGACTTTCCCTGCAATTCAGCAAGTGCTTTGCAGCTTGAAATTGGAAGGAAAGCCTCAGATTTAGCAGCCAGAGCTTCAGGAGGAGCAGCAGCGAGCACAGCATCGCTTTTGCAGCAGCTCCTTCCATGTGCATGTTTTTGGGAGTGGAAAGGCTTGCAGAGTGTTCAAGTAGCTTTTTCTCTGCGCTGGAAAGCTGCACGCTCAGTGCCAGTGTTCTGCAGCTTCTTTCTTCACGTTTCAGCAGCTAGCACGCTCTCCGTGTGCAGGAGAAGCGGCTGAGGCTTCCTTGCCGGAGAAGCGGCACCTTCGCCGGCAGAGAGCCTCCGGCCGGCCGCGGTGCGCTCCGGAGCGGGGGCTTGTGCCGAAAGAGGCCGGGAACAGGCGCTTACCTTCGGACAGCTCCGGATGCCCGTCTAATGCGTCTCTTGTCGCCTACACGGCAGGGAAAAGCTTTTCCACACTGTCTAGGAAGGAGAAAGTGTGCCCGCACAGCAAATGCCTCCCGGACTTTCCCTGCAATTCAGCAAGTGCTTTGCAGCTTGAAATTGGAAGGAAAGCCTCAGATTTAGCAGCCAGAGCTTCAGGAGGAGCAGCAGCGAGCACAGCATCGCTTTTGCAGCAGCTCCTTCCATGTGCATGTTTTTGGGAGTGGAAAGGCTTGCAGAGTGTTCAAGTAGCTTTTTCTCTCCGCTGGAAAGCTGCAGGCTCAGTGCCAGTGTTCTGCAGCTTCTTTCTTCACGTTTCAGCAGCTAGCACGCTCTCCGTGTGCAGGAGAAGCGGCTGAGGCTTCCTTGCCGGAGAAGCGGCACCTTCGCCGGCAGAGAGCATCCTGCCGGCCGCGGTGCGCTCCGGAGCGGGGGCTTTTGCCGAAAGAGGCCGGGAACAGGCGCTTACCTTCGGACAGCTCCGGATGCCCGTCTAATGCGTCTCTTGTCGCCTACACGGCAGGGAAAAGCTTTTCCACTCTGTCTAGCAAGGAGAAAGTGTGCCAGCACAGCAAATGTCTCCCGGACTTTCCCTGCAATTCAGCAAGTGCTTTGCAGCTTGAAATTGGAAGGAAAGCCTCAGATTTAGCAGCCAGAGCTTCAGGAGGAGCAGCAGCGAGCACAGCATCGCTTTTGCAGCAGCTCCTTCCATGTGCATGTTTTTGGGAGTTGGAAGGCTTGCAGAGTGTTCAAGTAGCTTTTTTTCTCCGCTGGAAAGCTGCAGGCTCAGTGCCAGTGTTCTGCAGCTTCTTTCTTCACGTTTCAGCAGCTAGCACGCTCTCCGTGTGCAGGAGAAGCGGCTGAGGCTTCCTTGCCGAAGAAGCGGAACCTTCGCCGGCAGAGAGCCTCCGGCCGGCCGCGGTGCGCTCCGGAGCGGGGGCTTGTGCCGAAAGAGGCCGGGAACAGGCGCTTACCTTCGGACAGCTCCGGATGCCCGTCTAATGCGTCTCTTGTCGCCTACACGGCAGGGAAAAGCTTTTCCACTCTGTCTAGGAAGGAGAAAGTGTGCCAGCACAGCAAATGCCTCCCGGACTTTCCCTGCAATTCAGCAAGTGCTTTGCAGCTTGAAATTGGAAGGAAAGCCTCAGATTTAGCAGCCAGAGCTTCAGGAGGAGCAGCAGCGAGCACAGCATCGCTTTTGCAGCAGCTCCTTCCATGTGCATGTTTTTGGGAGTGGAAAGGCTTGCAGAGTGTTCAAGTAGCTTTTTCTCTGCGCTGGAAAGCTGCACGCTCAGTGCCAGTGTTCTGCAGCTTCTTTCTTCACGTTTCAGCAGCTAGCACGCTCTCCGTGTGCAGGAGAAGCGGCTGAGGCTTCCTTGCCCGGGAAGCGGCACCTTCGCCGGCAGAGAGCCTCCGGCCGGCCGCGGTGCGCTCCGGAGCGGGGGCTTGTGCCGAAAGAGGCCGGGAACAGGCGCTTACCTTCGGACAGCTCCGGATGCCCGTCTAATGCGTCTCTTGTCGCCTACACGGCAGAGAAAAGCTTTTCCACTCTGTCTAGGAAGGAGAAAGTGTGCCAGCACAGCAAATGCCTCCCGGACTTTCCCTGCAATTCAGCAAGTGCTTTGCAGCTTGAAATTGGAAGGAAAGCCTCAGATTTAGCAGCCAGAGCTTCAGGAGGAGCAGCAGCGAGCACAGCATCGCTTTTGCAGCAGCTCCTTCCATGTGCATGTTTTTTAGAGTTGGAAGGCTTGCAGAGTGTTCAAGTAGCTTTTTTTCTCCGCTGGAAAGCTGCACGCTCAGTGCCAGTGTTCTGCAGCTTCTTTCTTCACGTTTCAGCAGCTAGCACGCTCTCCGTGTGCAGGAGAAGCGGCTGAGGCTTCCTTGCCGGAGAAGCGGAACCTTCGCCGGCAGAGAGCCTCCGGCCGGCCGCGGTGCGCTCCGGAGCGGGGGCTTTTGCCGAAAGAGGCCGGGAACAGGCGCTTACCTTCGGACAGCTCCGGATGCCCGTCTAATGCGTCTCTTGTCGCCTACACGGCAGGGAAAAGCTTTTCCACTCTGTCTAGGAAGGAGAAAGTGTGCCAGCACAGCAAATGTCTCCCGGACTTTCCCTGCAATTCAGCAAGTGCTTTGCAGCTTGAAATTGGAAGGAAAGCCTCAGATTTAGCAGCCAGAGCTTCAGGAGGAGCAGCAGCGAGCACAGCATCGCTTTTGCAGCAGCTCCTTCCATGTGCATGTTTTTTAGAGTTGGAAGGCTTGCAGAGTGTTCAAGTAGCTTTTTTTCTCCGCTGGAAAGCTGCAGGCTCAGTGCCAGTGTTCTGCAGCTTCTTTCTTCACGTTTCAGCAGCTAGCACGCTCTCCGTGTGCAGGAGAAGCGGCTGAGGCTTCCTTGCCGGAGAAGCGGCACCTTCGCCGGCAGAGAGCCTCCGGCCGGCCGCGGTGCGCTCCGGAGCGGGGGCTTGTGCCGAAAGAGGCCGGGAACAGGCGCTTACCTTCGGACAGCTCCGGATGCCCGTCTAATGCGTCTCTTGTCGCCTACACGGCAGGGAAAAGCTTTTCCACTCTGTCTAGGAAGGAGAAAGTGTGCCAGCACAGCAAATGCCTCCCGGACTTTCCCTGCAATTCAGCAAGTGCTTTGCAGCTTGAAATTGGAAGGAAAGCCTCAGATTTAGCAGCCAGAGCTTCAGGAGGAGCAGCAGCGAGCACAAAATCGGTTTTGCAGCAGCTCCTTCCATGTGCATGTTTTTGGGAGTGGAAAGGCTTGCAGAGTGTTCAAGTAGCTTTTTCTCTCCGCTGGAAAGCTGCAGGCTCAGTGCCAGTGTTCTGCAGCTTCTTTCTTCACGTTTCAGCAGCTAGCACGCTCTCCGTGTGCAGGAGAAGCGGCTGAGGCTTCCTTGCCCGGGAAGCGGCACCTTCGCCGGCAGAGAGCCTCCGGCCGGCCGCGGTGCGCTCCGGAGCGGGGGCTTGTGCCGAAAGAGGCCGGGAACAGGCGCTTACCTTCGGACAGCTCCGGATGCCCGTCTAATGCGTCTCTTGTCGCCTACACGGCAGGGAAAAGCTTTTCCACTCTGTCTAGGAAGGAGAAAGTGTGCCAGCACAGCAAATGCCTCCCGGACTTTCCCTGCAAGTCAGCAAGTGCTTTGCAGCTTGAAATTGGAAGGAAAGCCTCAGATTTAGCAGCCAGAGCTTCAGGAGGAGCAGCAGCGAGCACAGCATCGCTTTTGCAGCAGCTCCTTCCATGTGCATGTTTTTGGGAGTTGGAAGGCTTGCAGAGTGTTCAAGTAGCTTTTTCTCTCCGCTGGAAAGCTGCACGCTCAGTGCCAGTGTTCTGCAGCTTCTTTCTTCACGTTTCAGCAGCTAGCACGCTCTCCGTAGGCAGGAGAAGCGGGAGAGGCTTCCTTGCCGGAGAAGCGGCACCTTCGCCGGCAGAGAGCATCCTGCCGGCCGCGGTGCGCTCCGGAGCGGGGGCTTTTGCCGAAAGAGGCCGGGAACAGGCGCTTACCTTCGGACAGCTCCGGATGCCCGTCTAATGCGTCTCTTGTCGCCTACACGGCAGGGAAAAGCTTTTCCACTCTGTCTAGCAAGGAGAAAGTGTGCCAGCACAGCAAATGTCTCCCGGACTTTCCCTGCAATTCAGCAAGTGCTTTGCAGCTTGAAATTGGAAGGAAAGCCTCAGATTTAGCAGCCAGAGCTTCAGGAGGAGCAGCAGCGAGCACAGCATCGCTTTTGCAGCAGCTCCTTCCATGTGCATGTTTTTGGGAGTGGAAAGGCTTGCAGAGTGTTAAAGTAGCTTTTTCTCTCCGCTGGAAAGCTGCAGGCTCAGTGCCAGTGTTCTGCAGCTTCTTTCTTCACGTTTCAGCAGCTAACACGCTCTCCGTGTGCAGGAGAAGCGGGAGAGGCTTCCTTGCCGGAGAAGCGGCACCTTCGCCGGCAGAGAGCATCCTGCCGGCCGCGGTGCGCTCCGGAGCGGGGGCTTGTGCCGAAAGAGGCCGGCAACAGGCGCTTACCTTCGGACAGCTCCGGATGCCCGTCTAATGCGTCTCTTGTCGCCTACACGGCAGGGAAAAGCTTTTCCACTCTGTCTAGGAAGGAGAAAGTGTGCCAGCACAGCAAATGCCTCCCGGACTTTCCCTGCAATTCAGCAAGTGCTTTGCAGCTTGAAATTGGAAGGAAAGCCTCAGATTTAGCAGCCAGAGCTTCAGGAGGAGCAGCAGCGAGCACAGCATCGCTTTTGCAGCAGCTCCTTCCATGTGCATGTTTTTGGGAGTGGAAAGGCTTGCAGAGTGTTCAAGTAGCTTTTTCTCTGCGCTGGAAATCTGCACGCTCAGTGCCAGGGTTCTGCAGCTTCTTTCTTCACGTTTCAGCAGCTAACACGCTCTCCGTGTGCAGGAGAAGCGGGAGAGGCTTCCTTGCCGGAGAAGCGGCACCTTCGCCGGCAGAGAGCATCCTGCCGGCCGCGGTGCGCTCCGGAGCGGGGGCTTGTGCCGAAAGAGGCCGGGAACAGGCGCTTACCTTCGGACAGCTCCGGATGCCCGTCTAATGCGTCTCTTGTCGCCTACACGGCAGGGAAAAGCTTTTCCACTCTGTCTAGCAAGGAGAAAGTGTGCCAGCACAGCAAATGTCTCCCGGACTTTCCCTGCAATTCAGCAAGTGCTTTGCAGCTTCAAATTGGAAGGAAAGCCTCAGATTTAGCAGCCAGAGCTTCAGGAGGAGCAGCAGCGAGCACAGCATCGCTTTTGCAGCAGCTCCTTCCATGTGCATGTTTTTGGGAGTTGGAAGGCTTGCAGAGTGTTCAAGTAGCTTTTTTTCTCCGCTGGAAAGCTGCACGCTCAGTGCCAGTGTTCTGCAGCTTCTTTCTTCACGTTTCAGCAGCTAGCACGCTCTCCGTGTGCAGGAGAAGCGGCTGAGGCTTCCTTGCCGAAGAAGCGGAACCTTCGCCGGCAGAGAGCCTCCGGCCGGCCGCGGTGCGCTCCGGAGCGGGGGCTTGTGCCGAAAGAGGCCGGCAACAGGCGCTTACCTTCGGACAGCTCCGGATGCCCGTCTAATGCGTCTCTTGTCGCCTACACGGCAGGGAAAAGCTTTTCCACTCTGTCTAGGAAGGAGAAAGTGTGCCAGCACAGCAAATGCCTCCCGGACTTTCCCTGCAATTCAGCAAGTGCTTTGCAGCTTGAAATTGGAAGGAAAGCCTCAGATTTAGCAGCCAGAGCTTCAGGAGGAGCAGCAGCGAGCACAGCATCGCTTTTGCAGCAGCTCCTTCCATGTGCATGTTTTTGGGAGTGGAAAGGCTTGCAGAGTGTTCAAGTAGCTTTTTCTCTGCGCTGGAAAGCTGCACGCTCAGTGCCAGTGTTCTGCAGCTTCTTTCTTCACGTTTCAGCAGCTAGCACGCTCTCCGTGTGCAGGAGAAGCGGCTGAGGCTTCCTTGCCCGGGAAGCGGCACCTTCGCCGGCAGAGAGCCTCCGGCCGGCCGCGGTGCGCTCCGGAGCGGGGGCTTGTGCCGAAAGAGGCCGGGAACAGGCGCTTACCTTCGGACAGCTCCGGATGCCCGTCTAATGCGTCTCTTGTCGCCTACACGGCAGGGAAAAGCTTTTCCACTCTGTCTAGCAAGGAGAAAGTGTGCCAGCACAGCAAATGTCTCCCGGACTTTCCCTGCAATTCAGCAAGTGCTTTGCAGCTTGAAATTGGAAGGAAAGCCTCAGATTTAGCAGCCAGAGCTTCAGGAGGAGCAGCAGCGAGCACAGCATCGCTTTTGCAGCAGCTCCTTCCATGTGCATGTTTTTTAGAGTTGGAAGGCTTGCAGAGTGTTCAAGTAGCTTTTTTTCTCCGCTGGAAAGCTGCACGCTCAGTGCCAGTGTTCTGCAGCTTCTTTCTTCACGTTTCAGCAGCTAGCACGCTCTCCGTGTGCAGGAGAAGCGGCTGAGGCTTCCTTGCCGAAGAAGCGGAACCTTCGCCGGCAGAGAGCCTCCGGCCGGCCGCGGTGCGCTCCGGAGCGGGGGCTTGTGCCGAAAGAGGCCGGGAACAGGCGCTTACCTTCGGACAGCTCCGGATGCCCGTCTAATGCGTCTCTTGTCGCCTACACGGCAGGGAAAAGCTTTTCCACTCTGTCTAGCAAGGAGAAAGTGTGCCAGCACAGCAAATGCCTCCCGGACTTTCCCTGCAATTCAGCAAGTGCTTTGCAGCTTGAAATTGGAAGGAAAGCCTCAGATTTAGCAGCCAGAGCTTCAGGAGGAGCAGCAGCGAGCACAGCATCGCTTTTGCAGCAGCTCCTTCCATGTGCATGTTTTTGGGAGTGGAAAGGCTTGCAGAGTGTTCAAGTAGCTTTTTCTCTCCGCTGGAAAGCTGCAGGCTCAGTGCCAGTGTTCTGCAGCTTCTTTCTTCACGTTTCAGCAGCTAGCACGCTCTCCGTGTGCAGGAGAAGCGGCTGAGGCTTCCTTGCCCGGGAAGCGGCACCTTCGCCGGCAGAGAGCCTCCGGCCGGCCGCGGTGCGCTCCGGAGCGGGGGCTTTTGCCGAAAGAGGCCGGGAACAGGCGCTTACCTTCGGACAGCTCCGGATGCCCGTCTAATGCGTCTCTTGTCGCCTACACGGCAGGGAAAAGCTTTTCCACTCTGTCTAGGAAGGAGAAAGTGTGCCAGCACAGCAAATGCCTCCCGGACTTTGCCTGCAATTCAGCAAGTGCTTTGCAGCTTGAAATTGGAAGGAAAGCCTCAGATTTAGCAGCCAGAGCTTCAGGAGGAGCAGCAGCGAGCACAAAATCGGTTTTGCAGCAGCTCCTTCCATGTGCATGTTTTTGGGAGTGGAAAGGCTTGCAGAGTGTTCAAGTAGCTTTTTCTCTCCGCTGGAAAGCTGCAGGCTCAGTGCCAGTGTTCTGCAGCTTCTTTCTTCACGTTTCAGCAGCTAGCACGCTCTCCGTGTGCAGGAGAAGCGGCTGAGGCTTCCTTGCCGAAGAAGCGGAACCTTCGCCGGCAGAGAGCCTCCGGCCGGCCGCGGTGCGCTCCGGAGCGGGGGCTTGTGCCGAAAGAGGCCGGGAACAGGCGCTTACCTTCGGACAGCTCCGGATGCCCGTCTAATGCGTCTCTTGTCGCCTACACGGCAGGGAAAAGCTTTTCCACTCTGTCTAGCAAGGAGAAAGTGTGCCAGCACAGCAAATGTCTCCCGGACTTTCCCTGCAATTCAGCAAGTGCTTTGCAGCTTGAAATTGGAAGGAAAGCCTCAGATTTAGCAGCCAGAGCTTCAGGAGGAGCAGCAGCGAGCACAGCATCGCTTTTGCAGCAGCTCCTTCCATGTGCATGTTTTTTAGAGTTGGAAGGCTTGCAGAGTGTTCAAGTAGCTTTTTCTCTGCGCTGGAAATCTGCACGCTCAGTGCCAGGGTTCTGCAGCTTCTTTCTTCACGTTTCAGCAGCTAACACGCTCTCCGTGTGCAGGAGAAGCGGGAGAGGCTTCCTTGCCGGAGAAGCGGCACCTTCGCCGGCAGAGAGCATCCTGCCGGCCGCGGTGCGCTCCGGAGCGGGGGCTTGTGCCGAAAGAGGCCGGGAACAGGCGCTTACCTTCGGACAGCTCCGGATGCCCGTCTAATGCGTCTCTTGTCGCCTACACGGCAGGGAAAAGCTTTTCCACTCTGTCTAGCAAGGAGAAAGTGTGCCAGCACAGCAAATGTCTCCCGGACTTTCCCTGCAATTCAGCAAGTGCTTTGCAGCTTGAAATTGGAAGGAAAGCCTCAGATTTAGCAGCCAGAGCTTCAGGAGGAGCAGCAGCGAGCACAGCATCGCTTTTGCAGCAGCTCCTTCCATGTGCATGTTTTTGGGAGTTGGAAGGCTTGCAGAGTGTTCAAGTAGCTTTTTTTCTCCGCTGGAAAGCTGCACGCTCAGTGCCAGTGTTCTGCAGCTTCTTTCTTCACGTTTCAGCAGCTAGCACGCTCTCCGTGTGCAGGAGAAGCGGCTGAGGCTTCCTTGCCGAAGAAGCGGAACCTTCGCCGGCAGAGAGCCTCCGGCCGGCCGCGGTGCGCTCCGGAGCGGGGGCTTGTGCCGAAAGAGGCCGGCAACAGGCGCTTACCTTCGGACAGCTCCGGATGCCCGTCTAATGCGTCTCTTGTCGCCTACACGGCAGGGAAAAGCTTTTCCACTCTGTCTAGGAAGGAGAAAGTGTGCCAGCACAGCAAATGCCTCCCGGACTTTCCCTGCAATTCAGCAAGTGCTTTGCAGCTTGAAATTGGAAGGAAAGCCTCAGATTTAGCAGCCAGAGCTTCAGGAGGAGCAGCAGCGAGCACAGCATCGCTTTTGCAGCAGCTCCTTCCATGTGCATGTTTTTGGGAGTGGAAAGGCTTGCAGAGTGTTCAAGTAGCTTTTTCTCTGCGCTGGAAAGCTGCACGCTCAGTGCCAGTGTTCTGCAGCTTCTTTCTTCACGTTTCAGCAGCTAGCACGCTCTCCGTGTGCAGGAGAAGCGGCTGAGGCTTCCTTGCCCGGGAAGCGGCACCTTCGCCGGCAGAGAGCCTCCGGCCGGCCGCGGTGCGCTCCGGAGCGGGGGCTTGTGCCGAAAGAGGCCGGGAACAGGCGCTTACCTTCGGACAGCTCCGGATGCCCGTCTAATGCGTCTCTTGTCGCCTACACGGCAGGGAAAAGCTTTTCCACTCTGTCTAGCAAGGAGAAAGTGTGCCAGCACAGCAAATGCCTCCCGGACTTTCCCTGCAATTCAGCAAGTGCTTTGCAGCTTGAAATTGGAAGGAAAGCCTCAGATTTAGCAGCCAGAGCTTCAGGAGGAGCAGCAGCGAGCACAGCATCGCTTTTGCAGCAGCTCCTTCCATGTGCATGTTTTTGGGAGTGGAAAGGCTTGCAGAGTGTTCAAGTAGCTTTTTCTCTCCGCTGGAAAGCTGCAGGCTCAGTGCCAGTGTTCTGCAGCTTCTTTCTTCACGTTTCAGCAGCTAGCACGCTCTCCGTGTGCAGGAGAAGCGGCTGAGGCTTCCTTGCCCGGGAAGCGGCACCTTCGCCGGCAGAGAGCCTCCGGCCGGCCGCGGTGCGCTCCGGAGCGGGGGCTTTTGCCGAAAGAGGCCGGGAACAGGCGCTTACCTTCGGACAGCTCCGGATGCCCGTCTAATGCGTCTCTTGTCGCCTACACGGCAGGGAAAAGCTTTTCCACTCTGTCTAGGAAGGAGAAAGTGTGCCAGCACAGCAAATGCCTCCCGGACTTTGCCTGCAATTCAGCAAGTGCTTTGCAGCTTGAAATTGGAAGGAAAGCCTCAGATTTAGCAGCCAGAGCTTCAGGAGGAGCAGCAGCGAGCACAAAATCGGTTTTGCAGCAGCTCCTTCCATGTGCATGTTTTTGGGAGTGGAAAGGCTTGCAGAGTGTTCAAGTAGCTTTTTCTCTCCGCTGGAAAGCTGCAGGCTCAGTGCCAGTGTTCTGCAGCTTCTTTCTTCACGTTTCAGCAGCTAGCACGCTCTCCGTGTGCAGGAGAAGCGGCTGAGGCTTCCTTGCCGGAGAAGCGGCACCTTCGCCGGCAGAGAGCATCCTGCCGGCCGCGGTGCGCTCCGGAGCGGGGGCTTTTGCCGAAAGAGGCCGGGAACAGGCGCTTACCTTCGGACAGCTCCGGATGCCCGTCTAATGCGTCTCTTGTCGCCTACACGGCAGGGAAAAGCTTTTCCACTCTGTCTAGCAAGGAGAAAGTGTGCCAGCACAGCAAATGCCTCCCGGACTTTCCCTGCAATTCAGCAAGTGCTTTGCAGCTTGAAATTGGAAGGAAAGCCTCAGATTTAGCAGCCAGAGCTTCAGGAGGAGCAGCAGCGAGCACAGCATCGCTTTTGCAGCAGCTCCTTCCATGTGCATGTTTTTGGGAGTGGAAAGGCTTGCAGAGTGTTCAAGTAGCTTTTTCTCTCCGCTGGAAAGCTGCAGGCTCAGTGCCAGTGTTCTGCAGCTTCTTTCTTCACGTTTCAGCAGCTAGCACGCTCTCCGTGTGCAGGAGAAGCGGCTGAGGCTTCCTTGCCCGGGAAGCGGCACCTTCGCCGGCAGAGAGCCTCCGGCCGGCCGCGGTGCGCTCCGGAGCGGGGGCTTGTGCCGAAAGAGGCCGGCAACAGGCGCTTACCTTCGGACAGCTCCGGATGCCCGTCTAATGCGTCTCTTGTCGCCTACACGGCAGGGAAAAGCTTTTCCACTCTGTCTAGGAAGGAGAAAGTGTGCCAGCACAGCAAATGTCTCCCGGACTTTCCCTGCAATTCAGCAAGTGCTTTGCAGCTTGAAATTGGAAGGAAAGCCTCAGATTTAGCAGCCAGAGCTTCAGGAGGAGCAGCAGCGAGCACAGCATCGCTTTTGCAGCAGCTCCTTCCATGTGCATGTTTTTTAGAGTTGGAAGGCTTGCAGAGTGTTCAAGTAGCTTTTTTTCTCCGCTGGAAAGCTGCACGCTCAGTGCCAGTGTTCTGCAGCTTCTTTCTTCACGTTTCAGCAGCTAGCACGCTCTCCGTGTGCAGGAGAAGCGGCTGAGGCTTCCTTGCCGGAGAAGCGGAACCTTCGCCGGCAGAGAGCCTCCGGCCGGCCGCGGTGCGCCCCGGAGCGGGGGCTTGTGCCGAAAGAGGCCGGGAACAGGCGCTTACCTTCGGACAGCTCCGGATGCCCGTCTAATGCGTCTCTTGTCGCCTACACGGCAGGGAAAAGCTTTTCCACTCTGTCTAGGAAGGAGAAAGTGTGCCAGCACAGCAAATGCCTCCCGGACTTTCCCTGCAATTCAGCAAGTGCTTTGCAGCTTGAAATTGGAAGGAAAGCCTCAGATTTAGCAGCCAGAGCTTCAGGAGGAGCAGCAGCGAGCACAGCATCGCTTTTGCAGCAGCTCCTTCCATGTGCATGTTTTTGGGAGTGGAAAGGCTTGCAGAGTGTTCAAGTAGCTTTTTCTCTCCGCTGGAAAGCTGCAGGCTCAGTGCCAGTGTTCTGCAGCTTCTTTCTTCACGTTTCAGCAGCTAGCACGCTCTCCGTGTGCAGGAGAAGCGGCTGAGGCTTCCTTGCCCGGGAAGCGGCACCTTCGCCGGCAGAGAGCCTCCGGCCGGCCGCGGTGCGCTCCGGAGCGGGGGCTTGTGCCGAAAGAGGCCGGGAACAGGCGCTTACCTTCGGACAGCTCCGGATGCCCGTCTAATGCGTCTCTTGTCGCCTACACGGCAGGGAAAAGCTTTTCCACTCTGTCTAGGAAGGAGAAAGTGTGCCAGCACAGCAAATGCCTCCCGGACTTTGCCTGCAATTCAGCAAGTGCTTTGCAGCTTGAAATTGGAAGGAAAGCCTCAGATTTAGCAGCCAGAGCTTCAGGAGGAGCAGCAGCGAGCACAAAATCGGTTTTGCAGCAGCTCCTTCCATGTGCATGTTTTTGGGAGTGGAAAGGCTTGCAGAGTGTTCAAGTAGCTTTTTCTCTCCGCTGGAAAGCTGCAGGCTCAGTGCCAGTGTTCTGCAGCTTCTTTCTTCACGTTTCAGCAGCTAGCACGCTCTCCGTGTGCAGGAGAAGCGGCTGAGGCTTCCTTGCCGGAGAAGCGGCACCTTCGCCGGCAGAGAGCCTCCGGCCGGCCGCGGTGCGCTCCGGAGCGGGGGCTTGTGCCGAAAGAGGCCGGGAACAGGCGCTTACCTTCGGACAGCTCCGGATGCCCGTCTAATGCGTCTCTTGTCGCCTACACGGCAGGGAAAAGCTTTTCCACTCTGTCTAGGAAGGAGAAAGTGTGCCAGCACAGCAAATGCCTCCCGGACTTTCCCTGCAATTCAGCAAGTGCTTTGCAGCTTGAAATTGGAAGGAAAGCCTCAGATTTAGCAGCCAGAGCTTCAGGAGGAGCAGCAGCGAGCACAAAATCGGTTTTGCAGCAGCTCCTTCCATGTGCATGTTTTTGGGAGTGGAAAGGCTTGCAGAGTGTTCAAGTAGCTTTTTCTCTCCGCTGGAAAGCTGCAGGCTCAGTGCCAGTGTTCTGCAGCTTCTTTCTTCACGTTTCAGCAGCTAGCACGCTCTCCGTGTGCAGGAGAAGCGGCTGAGGCTTCCTTGCCGGAGAAGCGGCACCTTCGCCGGCAGAGAGCCTCCGGCCGGCCGCGGTGCGCTCCGGAGCGGGGGCTTGTGCCGAAAGAGGCCGGCAACAGGCGCTTACCTTCGGACAGCTCCGGATGCCCGTCTAATGCGTCTCTTGTCGCCTACACGGCAGGGAAAAGCTTTTCCACTCTGTCTAGGAAGGAGAAAGTGTGCCAGCACAGCAAATGCCTCCCGGACTTTCCCTGCAATTCAGCAAGTGCTTTGCAGCTTGAAATTGGAAGGAAAGCCTCAGATTTAGCAGCCAGAGCTTCAGGAGGAGCAGCAGCGAGCACAGCATCGCTTTTGCAGCAGCTCCTTCCATGTGCATGTTTTTGGGAGTGGAAAGGCTTGCAGAGTGTTCAAGTAGCTTTTTCTCTCCGCTGGAAAGCTGCAGGCTCAGTGCCAGTGTTCTGCAGCTTCTTTCTTCACGTTTCAGCAGCTAGCACGCTCTCCGTGTGCAGGAGAAGCGGCTGAGGCTTCCTTGCCGGAGAAGCGGCACCTTCGCCGGCAGAGAGCCTCCGGCCGGCCGCGGTGCGCTCCGGAGCGGGGGCTTGTGCCGAAAGAGGCCGGGAACAGGCGCTTACCTTCGGACAGCTCCGGATGCCCGTCTAATGCGTCTCTTGTCGCCTACACGGCAGGGAAAAGCTTTTCCACTCTGTCTAGGATGGAGAAAGTGTGCCAGCACAGCAAATGCCTCCCGGACTTTCCCTGCAATTCAGCAAGTGCTTTGCAGCTTGAAATTGGAAGGAAAGCCTCAGATTTAGCAGCCAGAGCTTCAAGAGGAGCAGCAGCGAGCACAACATCGGTTTTGCAGCAGCTCCTTCCATGTGCATGTTTTTGGGAGTGGAAAGGCTTGCAGAGTGTTCAAGTAGCTTTTTCTCTGCGCTGGAAAGCTGCAGGCTCAGTGCCAGTGTTCTGCAGCTTCTTTCTTCACGTTTCAGCAGCTAGCACGCTCTCCGTGTGCAGGAGAAGCGGCTGAGGCTTCCTTGCCGGAGAAGCGGCACCTTCGCCGGCAGAGAGCATCCTGCCGGCCGCGGTGCGCTCCGGAGCGGGGGCTTGTGCCGAAAGAGGCCGGGAACAGGCGCTTACCTTCGGACAGCTCCGGATGCCCGTCTAATGCGTCTCTTGTCGCCTACACGGCAGGGAAAAGCTTTTCCACTCTGTCTAGGAAGGAGAAAGTGTGCCAGCACAGCAAATGCCTCCCGGACTTTCCCTGCAATTCAGCAAGTGCTTTGCAGCTTGAAATTGGAAGGAAAGCCTCAGATTTAGCAGCCAGAGCTTCAGGAGGAGCAGCAGCGAGCACAGCATCGCTTTTGCAGCAGCTCCTTCCATGTGCATGTTTTTGGGAGTGGAAAGGCTTGCAGAGTGTTCAAGTAGCTTTTTCTCTGCGCTGGAAAGCTGCACGCTCAGTGCCAGTGTTCTGCAGCTTCTTTCTTCACGTTTCAGCAGCTAGCACGCTCTCCGTGTGCAGGAGAAGCGGCTGAGGCTTCCTTGCCGGAGAAGCGGCACCTTCGCCGGCAGAGAGCCTCCGGCCGGCCGCGGTGCGCTCCGGAGCGGGGGCTTGTGCCGAAAGAGGCCGGCAACAGGCGCTTACCTTCGGACAGCTCCGGATGCCCGTCTAATGCGTCTCTTGTCGCCTACACGGCAGGGAAAAGCTTTTCCACTCTGTCTAGGAAGGAGAAAGTGTGCCAGCACAGCAAATGCCTCCCGGACTTTCCCTGCAATTCAGCAAGTGCTTTGCAGCTTGAAATTGGAAGGAAAGCCTCAGATTCAGCAGCCAGAGCTTCAGGAGGAGCAGCAGCGAGCACAGCATCGCTTTTGCAGCAGCTCCTTCCATGTGCATGTTTTTGGGAGTGGAAAGGCTTGCAGAGTGTTCAAGTAGCTTTTTCTCTGCGCTGGAAAGCTGCAGGCTCAGTGCCAGTGTTCTGCAGCTTCTTTCTTCACGTTTCAGCAGCTAGCACGCTCTCCGTGTGCAGGAGAAGCGGCTGAGGCTTCCTTGCCGGAGAAGCGGCACCTTCGCCGGCAGAGAGCCTCCGGCCGGCCGCGGTGCGCTCCGGAGCGGGGGCTTGTGCCGAAAGAGGCCGGCAACAGGCGCTTACCTTCGGACAGCTCCGGATGCCCGTCTAATGCGTCTCTTGTCGCCTACACGGCAGGGAAAAGCTTTTCCACTCTGTCTAGGAAGGAGAAAGTGTGCCAGCACAGCAAATGCCTCCCGGACTTTCCCTGCAATTCAGCAAGTGCTTTGCAGCTTGAAATTGGAAGGAAAGCCTCAGATTTAGCAGCCAGAGCTTCAGGAGGAGCAGCAGCGAGCACAGCATCGCTTTTGCAGCAGCTCCTTCCATGTGCATGTTTTTGGGAGTGGAAAGGCTTGCAGAGTGTTCAAGTAGCTTTTTCTCTGCGCTGGAAAGCTGCAGGCTCAGTGCCAGTGTTCTGCAGCTTCTTTCTTCACGTTTCAGCAGCTAGCACGCTCTCCGTGTGCAGGAGAAGCGGCTGAGGCTTCCTTGCCGGAGAAGCGGCACCTTCGCCGGCAGAGAGCCTCCGGCCGGCCGCGGTGCGCTCCGGAGCGGGGGCTTGTGCCGAAAGAGGCCGGCAACAGGCGCTTACCTTCGGACAGCTCCGGATGCCCGTCTAATGCGTCTCTTGTCGCCTACACGGCAGGGAAAAGCTTTTCCACTCTGTCTAGGAAGGAGAAAGTGTGCCAGCACAGCAAATGCCTCCCGGACTTTCCCTGCAATTCAGCAAGTGCTTTGCAGCTTGAAATTGGAAGGAAAGCCTCAGATTTAGCAGCCAGAGCTTCAGGAGGAGCAGCAGCGAGCACAGCATCGCTTTTGCAGCAGCTCCTTCCATGTGCATGTTTTTGGGAGTGGAAAGGCTTGCAGAGTGTTCAAGTAGCTTTTTCTCTCCGCTGGAAAGCTGCAGGCTCAGTGCCAGTGTTCTGCAGCTTCTTTCTTCACGTTTCAGCAGCTAGCACGCTCTCCGTGTGCAGGAGAAGCGGCTGAGGCTTCCTTGCCGGAGAAGCGGCACCTTCGCCGGCAGAGAGCCTCCGGCCGGCCGCGGTGCGCTCCGGAGCGGGGGCTTGTGCCGAAAGAGGCCGGGAACAGGCGCTTACCTTCGGACAGCTCCGGATGCCCGTCTAATGCGTCTCTTGTCGCCTACACGGCAGGGAAAAGCTTTTCCACTCTGTCTAGGAAGGAGAAAGTGTGCCAGCACAGCAAATGCCTCCCGGACTTAGCCTGCAATTCAGCAAGTGCTTTGCTGCTTGAAATTGGAAGGAAAGCCTCAGATTTAGCAGCCAGAGCTTCAGGAGGAGCAGCAGCGAGCACAGCATCGCTTTTGCAGCAGCTCCTTCCATGTGCATGTTTTTGGGAGTTGGAAGGCTTGCAGAGTGTTCAAGTAGCTTTTTCTCTGCGCTGGAAAGCTGCAGGCTCAGTGCCAGTGTTCTGCAGCTTCTTTCTTCACGTTTCAGCAGCTAGCACGCTCTCCGTGTGCAGGAGAAGCGGCTGAGGCTTCCTTGCCGGAGAAGCGGCACCTTCGCCGGCAGAGAGCCTCCGGCCGGCCGCGGTGCGCTCCGGAGCGGGGGCTTGTGCCGAAAGAGGCCGGCAACAGGCGCTTACCTTCGGACAGCTCCGGATGCCCGTCTAATGCGTCTCTTGTCGCCTACACGGCAGGGAAAAGCTTTTCCACTCTGTCTAGGAAGGAGAAAGTGTGCCAGCACAGCAAATGCCTCCCGGACTTTCCCTGCAATTCAGCAAGTGCTTTGCAGCTTGAAATTGGAAGGAAAGCCTCAGATTTAGCAGCCAGAGCTTCAGGAGGAGCAGCAGCGAGCACAGCATCGCTTTTGCAGCAGCTCCTTCCATGTGCATGTTTTTGGGAGTGGAAAGGCTTGCAGAGTGTTCAAGTAGCTTTTTCTCTCCGCTGGAAAGCTGCACGCTCAGTGCCAGTGTTCTGCAGCTTCTTTCTTCACGTTTCAGCAGCTAGCACGCTCTCCGTGTGCAGGAGAAGCGGCTGAGGCTTCCTTGCCGGAGAAGCGGCACCTTCGCCGGCAGAGAGCATCCTGCCGGCCGCGGTGCGCTCCGGAGCGGGGGCTTGTGCCGAAAGAGGCCGGCAACAGGCGCTTACCTTCGGACAGCTCCGGATGCCCGTCTAATGCGTCTCTTGTCGCCTACACGGCAGGGAAAAGCTTTTCCACTCTGTCTAGGAAGGAGAAAGTGTGCCAGCACAGCAAATGCCTCCCGGACTTTCCCTGCAATTCAGCAAGTGCTTTGCAGCTTGAAATTGGAAGGAAAGCCTCAGATTTAGCAGCCAGAGCTTCAGGAGGAGCAGCAGCGAGCACAGCATCGCTTTTGCAGCAGCTCCTTCCATGTGCATGTTTTTGGGAGTGGAAAGGCTTGCAGAGTGTTCAAGTAGCTTTTTCTCTCCGCTGGAAAGCTGCACGCTCAGTGCCAGTGTTCTGCAGCTTCTTTCTTCACGTTTCAGCAGCTAGCACGCTCTCCGTGTGCAGGAGAAGCGGTTGAGGCTTCCTTGCCGGAGAAGCGGCACCTTCGCCGGCAGAGAGCATCCTGCCGGCCGCGGTGCGCTCCGGAGCGGGGGCTTGTGCCGAAAGAGGCCGGCAACAGGCGCTTACCTTCGGACAGCTCCGGATGCCCGTCTAATGCGTCTCTTGTCGCCTACACGGCAGGGAAAAGCTTTTCCACTCTGTCTAGCAAGGAGAAAGTGTGCCAGCACAGCAAATGCCTCCCGGACTTTCCCTGCAATTCAGCAAGTGCTTTGCAGCTTGAAATTGGAAGGAAAGCCTCAGATTTAGCAGCCAGAGCTTCAGGAGGAGCAGCAGCGAGCACAGCATCGCTTTTGCAGCAGCTCCTTCCATGTGCATGTTTTTGGGAGTTGGAAGGCTTGCAGAGTGTTCAAGTAGCTTTTTCTCTCCGCTGGAAAGCTGCAGGCTCAGTGCCAGTGTTCTGCAGCTTCTTTCTTCACGTTTCAGCAGCTAGCACGCTCTCCGTGTGCAGGAGAAGCGGCTGAGGCTTCCTTGCCGGAGAAGCGGCACCTTCTCCGTCAGAGAGCCTCCTGCCGGCCGCGGTGCGCTCCGGAGCGGGGGCTTGTGCCGAAAGAGGCCGGGAACAGGCGCTTACCTTCGGACAGCTCCGGATGCCCGTCTAATGCGTCTCTTGTCGCCTACACGGCAGGGAAAAGCTTTTCCACTCTGTCTAGGAAGGAGAAAGTGTGCCAGCACAGCAAATGCCTCCCGGACTTTGCCTGCAATTCAGCAAGTGCTTTGCAGCTTGAAATTGGAAGGAAAGCCTCAGATTTAGCAGCCAGAGCTTCAGGAGGAGCAGCAGCGAGCACAGCATCGCTTTTGCAGCAGCTCCTTCCATGTGCATGTTTTTGGGAGTGGAAAGGCTTGCAGAGTGTTCAAGTAGCTTTTTCTCTCCGCTGGAAAGCTGCACGCTCAGTGCCAGTGTTCTGCAGCTTCTTTCTTCACGTTTTAGCATCTAGCACGCTCTCCGTGTGCAGGAGAAGCTTTTGAGGCTTCCTCGCCGGAGAAGCGGCACCTTTGCCGGCAGAGAGCCTCCGGCCGGCCGCGGTGCGCTCCGGAGCGGGGGCTTGTGCCGAAAGAGGCCGGGAACAGGCGCTTACCTTCGGACAGCTCCGGATGCCCGTCTAATGCGTCTCTTGTCGCCTACACGGCAGGGAAAAGCTTTTCCACTCTGTCTAGGAAGGAGAAAGTGTGCCAGCACAGCAAATGCCTCCCGGACTTTCCCTGCAATTCAGCAAGTGCTTTGCAGCTTGAAATTGGAAGGAAAGCCTCAGATTTAGCAGCCAGAGCTTCAGGAGGAGCAGCAGCGAGCACAGCATCGCTTTTGCAGCAGCTCCTTCCATGTGCATGTTTTTGGGAGTTGGAAGGCTTGCAGAGTGTTCAAGTAGCTTTTTCTCTCCGCTGGAAAGCTGCAGGCTCAGTGCCAGTGTTCTGCAGCTTCTTTCTTCACGTTTCAGCAGCTAGCACGCTCTCCGTGTGCAGGAGAAGCGGCTGAGGCTTCCTTGCCGGAGAAGCGGCACCTTCTCCGTCAGAGAGCATCCTGCCGGCCGCGGTGCGCTCCGGAGCGGGGGCTTGTGCCGAAAGAGGCCGGGAACAGGCGCTTACCTTCGGACAGCTCCGGATGCCCGTCTAATGCGTCTCTTGTCGCCTACACGGCAGAGAAAAGCTTTTCCACTCTGTCTAGGAAGGAGAAAGTGTGCCAGCACAGCAAATGCCTCCCGGACTTTCCCTGCAATTCAGCAAGTGCTTTGCAGCTTGAAATTGGAAGGAAAGCCTCAGATTTAGCAGCCAGAGCTTCAGGAGGAGCAGCAGCGAGCACAGCATCGCTTTTGCAGCAGCTCCTTCCATGTGCATGTTTTTGGGAGTGGAAAGGCTTGCAGAGTGTTCAAGTAGCTTTTTCTCTGCGCTGGAAAGCTGCAGGCTCAGTGCCAGTGTTCTGCAGCTTCTTTCTTCACGTTTCAGCAGCTAGCACGCTCTCCGTGTGCAGGAGAAGCGGCTGAGGCTTCCTTGCCGGAGAAGCGGCACCTTCGCCGGCAGAGAGCCTCCGGCCGGCCGCGGTGCGCTCCGGAGCGGGGGCTTGTGCCGAAAGAGGCCGGGAACAGGCGCTTACCTTCGGACAGCTCCGGATGCCCGTCTAATGCGTCTCTTGTCGCCTACACGGCAGGGAAAAGCTTTTCCACTCTGTCTAGGAAGGAGAAAGTGTGCCAGCACAGCAAATGCCTCCCGGACTTTGCCTGCAATTCAGCAAGTGCTTTGCAGCTTGAAATTGGAAGGAAAGCCTCAGATTTAGCAGCCAGAGCTTCAGGAGGAGCAGCAGCGAGCACAGCATCGCTTTTGCAGCAGCTCCTTCCATGTGCATGTTTTTGGGAGTGGAAAGGCTTGCAGAGTGTTCAAGTAGCTTTTTCTCTGCGCTGGAAAGCTGCACGCTCAGTGCCAGTGTTCTGCAGCTTCTTTCTTCACTTTTCAAAAGCTAGCACGCTCTCCGTGTGCTGGAGAAGCGGCTGAGGCTTCCTTGCCGGCGAAGCGGCACCTTCGCCGGCAGAGAGCATCCTGCCGGCCGCGGTGCGCTCCGGAGCGGGGGCTTGTGCCGAAAGAGGCCGGGAACAGGCGCTTACCTTCGGACAGCTCCGGATGCCCGTCTAATGCGTCTCTTGTCGCCTACACGGCAGGGAAAAGCTTTTCCACTCTGTCTAGGAAGGAGAAAGTGTGCCAGCACAGCAAATGCCTCCCGGACTTTCCCTGCAATTCAGCAAGTGCTTTGCAGCTTGAAATTGGAAGGAAAGCCTCAGATTTAGCAGCCAGAGCTTCAGGAGGAGCAGCAGCGAGCACAGCATCGCTTTTGCAGCAGCTCCTTCCATGTGCATGTTTTTGGGAGTGGAAAGGCTTGCAGAGTGTTCAAGTAGCTTTTTCTCTCCGCTGGAAAGCTGCACGCTCAGTGCCAGTGTTCTGCAGCTTCTTTCTTCACGTTTCAGCAGCTAGCACGCTCTCCGTGTGCAGGAGAAGCGGTTGAGGCTTCCTTGCCGGAGAAGCGGCACCTTCGCCGGCAGAGAGCATCCCGCCGGCCGCGGTGCGCTCCGGAGCGGGGGCTTGTGCCGAAAGAGGCCGGGAACAGGCGCTTACCTTCGGACAGCTCCGGATGCCCGTCTAATGCGTCTCTTGTCGCCTACACGGCAGGGAAAAGCTTTTCCACTCTGTCTAGCAAGGAGAAAGTGTGCCAGCACAGCAAATGCCTCCCGGACTTTCCCTGCAATTCAGCAAGTGCTTTGCAGCTTGAAATTGGAAGGAAAGCCTCAGATTTAGCAGCCAGAGCTTCAGGAGGAGCAGCAGCGAGCACAGCATCGCTTTTGCAGCAGCTCCTTCCATGTGCATGTTTTTGGGAGTTGGAAGGCTTGCAGAGTGTTCAAGTAGCTTTTTCTCTCCGCTGGAAAGCTGCAGGCTCAGTGCCAGTGTTCTGCAGCTTCTTTCTTCACGTTTCAGCAGCTAGCACGCTCTCCGTGTGCAGGAGAAGCGGCTGAGGCTTCCTTGCCGGAGAAGCGGCACCTTCGCCGGCAGAGAGCATCCTGCCGGCCGCGGTGCGCTCCGGAGCGGGGGCTTGTGCCGAAAGAGGCCGGGAACAGGCGCTTACCTTCGGACAGCTCCGGATGCCCGTCTAATGCGTCTCTTGTCGCCTACACGGCAGGGAAAAGCTTTTCCACTCTGTCTAGGAAGGAGAAAGTGTGCCAGCACAGCAAATGCCTCCCGGACTTTCCCTGCAATTCAGCAAGTGCTTTGCAGCTTGAAATTGGAAGGAAAGCCTCAGATTTAGCAGCCAGAGCTTCAGGAGGAGCAGCAGCGAGCACAGCATCGCTTTTGCAGCAGCTCCTTCCATGTGCATGTTTTTGGGAGTGGAAAGGCTTGCAGAGTGTTCAAGTAGCTTTTTCTCTCCGCTGGAAAGCTGCAGGCTCAGTGCCAGTGTTCTGCAGCTTCTTTCTTCACGTTTCAGCAGCTAGCACGCTCTCCGTGTGCAGGAGAAGCGGCTGAGGCTTCCTTGCCGGAGAAGCGGCACCTTCGCCGGCAGAGAGCCTCCGGCCGGCCGCGGTGCGCTCCGGAGCGGGGGCTTGTGCCGAAAGAGGCCGGGAACAGGCGCTTACCTTCGGACAGCTCTGGATGCCCGTCTAATGCGTCTCTTGTCGCCTACACGGCAGGGAAAAGCTTTTCCACTCTGTCTAGGAAGGAGAAAGTTTGCCAGCACAGCAAATGCCTCCCGGACTTTGCCTGCAATTCAGCAAGTGCTTTGCAGCTTGAAATTGGAAGGAAAGCCTCCGATTTAGCAGCCAGAGCTTCAGGAGGAGCAGCAGCGAGCACAGCATCGCTTTTGCAGCAGCTCCTTCCATGTGCATGTTTTTGGGAGTGGAAAGGCTTGCAGAGTGTTCAAGTAGCTTTTTCTCTGCGCTGGAAAGCTGCACGCTCAGTGCCAGTGTTCTGCAGCTTCTTTCTTCACGTTTTAGCATCTAGCACGCTCTCCGTGTGCAGGAGAAGCGGCTGAGGCTTCTTTGCCGGCGAAGCGGCACCTTCGCCGGCAGAGAGCATCCTGCCGGCCGCGGTGCGCTCCGGAGCGGGGGCTTGTGCCGAAAGAGGCCGGGAACAGGCGCTTACCTTCGGACAGCTCCGGATGCCCGTCTAATGCGTCTCTTGTCGCCTACACGGCAGGGAAAAGCTTTTCCACTCTGTCTAGGAAGGAGAAAGTGTGCCAGCACAGCAAATGCCTCCCGGACTTTCCCTGCAATTCAGCAAGTGCTTTGCAGCTTGAAATTGGAAGGAAAGCCTCAGATTTAGCAGCCAGAGCTTCAGGAGGAGCAGCAGCGAGCACAGCATCGCTTTTGCAGCAGCTCCTTCCATGTGCATGTTTTTGGGAGTTGGAAGGCTTGCAGAGTGTTCAAGTAGCTTTTTCTCTCCGCTGGAAAGCTGCAGGCTCAGTGCCAGTGTTCTGCAGCTTCTTTCTTCACGTTTCAGCAGCTAGCACGCTCTCCGTGTGCAGGAGAAGCGGCTGAGGCTTCCTTGCCGGAGAAGCGGCACCTTCTCCGTCAGAGAGCATCCTGCCGGCCGCGGTGCGCTCCGGAGCGGGGGCTTGTGCCGAAAGAGGCCGGGAACAGGCGCTTACCTTCGGACAGCTCCGGATGCCCGTCTAATGCGTCTCTTGTCGCCTACACGGCAGAGAAAAGCTTTTCCACTCTGTCTAGGAAGGAGAAAGTGTGCCAGCACAGCAAATGCCTCCCGGACTTTCCCTGCAATTCAGCAAGTGCTTTGCAGCTTGAAATTGGAAGGAAAGCCTCAGATTTAGCAGCCAGAGCTTCAGGAGGAGCAGCAGCGAGCACAGCATCGCTTTTGCAGCAGCTCCTTCCATGTGCATGTTTTTGGGAGTGGAAAGGCTTGCAGAGTGTTCAAGTAGCTTTTTCTCTCCGCTGGAAAGCTGCAGGCTCAGTGCCAGTGTTCTGCAGCTTCTTTCTTCACGTTTCAGCAGCTAGCACGCTCTCCGTGTGCAGGAGAAGCGGCTGAGGCTTCCTTGCCGGAGAAGCGGCACCTTCGCTGGCAGAGAGCCTCCGGCCGGCCGCGGTGCGCTCCGGAGCGGGGGCTTGTGCCGAAAGAGGCCGGCAACAGGCGCTTACCTTCGGACAGCTCCGGATCGCCCTCTAATGCGTCTCTTGTCGCCTACACGGCAGGGAAAAGCTTTTCCACTCTGTCTAGGAAGGAGAAAGTGTGCCAGCACAGCAAATGCCTCCCGGACTTTCCCTGCAATTCAGCAAGTGCTTTGCAGCTTGAAATTGGAAGGAAAGCCTCAGATTTAGCAGCCAGAGCTTCAGGAGGAGCAGCAGCGAGCACAGCATCGCTTTTGCAGCAGCTCCTTCCATGTGCATGTTTTTGGGAGTGGAAAGGCTTGCAGAGTGTTCAAGTAGCTTTTTCTCTCCGCTGGAAAGCTGCAGGCTCAGTGCCAGTGTTCTGCAGCTTCTTTCTTCACGTTTCAGCAGCTAGCACGCTCTCCGTGTGCAGGAGAAGCGGCTGAGGCTTCCTTGCCGGAGAAGCGGCACCTTCGCCGGCAGAGAGCCTCCGGCCGGCCGCGGTGCGCTCCGGAGCGGGGGCTTGTGCCGAAAGAGGCCGGGAACAGGCGCTTACCTTCGGACAGCTCTGGATGCCCGTCTAATGCGTCTCTTGTCGCCTACACGGCAGGGAAAAGCTTTTCCACTCTGTCTAGGAAGGAGAAAGTTTGCCAGCACAGCAAATGCCTCCCGGACTTTGCCTGCAATTCAGCAAGTGCTTTGCAGCTTGAAATTGGAAGGAAAGCCTCAGATTTAGCAGCCAGAGCTTCAGGAGGAGCAGCAGCGAGCACAGCATCGCTTTTGCAGCAGCTCCTTCCATGTGCATGTTTTTGGGAGTGGAAAGGCTTGCAGAGTGTTCAAGTAGCTTTTTCTCTGCGCTGGAAAGCTGCACGCTCAGTGCCAGTGTTCTGCAGCTTCTTTCTTCACGTTTTAGCATCTAGCACGCTCTCCGTGTGCAGGAGAAGCGGCTGAGGCTTCTTTGCCGGCGAAGCGGCACCTTCGCCGGCAGAGAGCATCCTGCCGGCCGCGGTGCGCTCCGGAGCGGGGGCTTGTGCCGAAAGAGGCCGGGAACAGGCGCTTACCTTCGGACAGCTCCGGATGCCCGTCTAATGCGTCTCTTGTCGCCTACACGGCAGGGAAAAGCTTTTCCACTCTGTCTAGGAAGGAGAAAGTGTGCCAGCACAGCAAATGCCTCCCGGACTTTCCCTGCAATTCAGCAAGTGCTTTGCAGCTTGAAATTGGAAGGAAAGCCTCAGATTTAGCAGCCAGAGCTTCAGGAGGAGCAGCAGCGAGCACAGCATCGCTTTTGCAGCAGCTCCTTCCATGTGCATGTTTTTGGGAGTTGGAAGGCTTGCAGAGTGTTCAAGTAGCTTTTTCTCTCCGCTGGAAAGCTGCAGGCTCAGTGCCAGTGTTCTGCAGCTTCTTTCTTCACGTTTCAGCAGCTAGCACGCTCTCCGTGTGCAGGAGAAGCGGCTGAGGCTTCCTTGCCGGAGAAGCGGCACCTTCTCCGTCAGAGAGCATCCTGCCGGCCGCGGTGCGCTCCGGAGCGGGGGCTTGTGCCGAAAGAGGCCGGCAACAGGCGCTTACCTTCGGACAGCTCCGGATGCCCGTCTAATGCGTCTCTTGTCGCCTACACGGCAGAGAAAAGCTTTTCCACTCTGTCTAGGAAGGAGAAAGTGTGCCAGCACAGCAAATGCCTCCCGGACTTTCCCTGCAATTCAGCAAGTGCTTTGCAGCTTGAAATTGGAAGGAAAGCCTCAGATTTAGCAGCCAGAGCTTCAGGAGAAGCAGCAGCGAGCACAGCATCGCTTTTGCAGCAGCTCCTTCCATGTGCATGTTTTTGGGAGTGGAAAGGCTTGCAGAGTGTTCAAGTAGCTTTTTCTCTCCGCTGGAAAGCTGCAGGCTCAGTGCCAGTGTTCTGCAGCTTCTTTCTTCACGTTTCAGCAGCTAGCACGCTCTCCGTGTGCAGGAGAAGCGGCTGAGGCTTCCTTGCCGGAGAAGCGGCACCTTCGCTGGCAGAGAGCCTCCGGCCGGCCGCGGTGCGCTCCGGAGCGGGGGCTTGTGCCGAAAGAGGCCGGCAACAGGCGCTTACCTTCGGACAGCTCCGGATCGCCCTCTAATGCGTCTCTTGTCGCCTACACGGCAGGGAAAAGCTTTTCCACTCTGTCTAGGAAGGAGAAAGTGTGCCAGCACAGCAAATGCCTCCCGGACTTTCCCTGCAATTCAGCAAGTGCTTTGCAGCTTGAAATTGGAAGGAAAGCCTCAGATTTAGCAGCCAGAGCTTCAGGAGGAGCAGCAGCGAGCACAGCATCGCTTTTGCAGCAGCTCCTTCCATGTGCATGTTTTTGGGAGTGGAAAGGCTTGCAGAGTGTTCAAGTAGCTTTTTCTCTCCGCTGGAAAGCTGCAGGCTCAGTGCCAGTGTTCTGCAGCTTCTTTCTTCACGTTTCAGCAGCTAGCACGCTCTCCGTGTGCAGGAGAAGCGGCTGAGGCTTCCTTGCCGGAGAAGCGGCACCTTCGCCGGCAGAGAGCCTCCGGCCGGCCGCGGTGCGCTCCGGAGCGGGGGCTTGTGCCGAAAGAGGCCGGGAACAGGCGCTTACCTTCGGACAGCTCCGGATGCCCGTCTAATGCGTCTCTTGTCGCCTACACGGCAGGGAAAAGCTTTTCCACTCTGTCTAGGAAGGAGAAAGTGTGCCAGCACAGCAAATGCCTCCCGGACTTTCCCTGCAATTCAGCAAGTGCTTTGCAGCTTGAAATTGGAAGGAAAGCCTCAGATTTAGCAGCCAGAGCTTCAGGAGGAGCAGCAGCGAGCACAGCATCGCTTTTGCAGCAGCTCCTTCCATGTGCATGTTTTTGGGAGTGGAAAGGCTTGCAGAGTGTTCAAGTAGCTTTTTCTCTCCGCTGGAAAGCTGCAGGCTCAGTGCCAGTGTTCTGCAGCTTCTTTCTTCACGTTTCAGCAGCTAGCACGCTCTCCGTGTGCAGGAGAAGCGGCTGAGGCTTCCTTGCCGGAGAAGCGGCACCTTCGCCGGCAGAGAGCATCCTGCCGGCCGCGGTGCGCTCCGGAGCGGGGGCTTGTGCCGAAAGAGGCCGGGAACAGGCGCTTACCTTCGGACAGCTCTGGATGCCCGTCTAATGCGTCTCTTGTCGCCTACACGGCAGGGAAAAGCTTTTCCACTCTGTCTAGGAAGGAGAAAGTTTGCCAGCACAGCAAATGCCTCCCGGACTTTGCCTGCAATTCAGCAAGTGCTTTGCAGCTTGAAATTGGAAGGAAAGCCTCAGATTTAGCAGCCAGAGCTTCAGGAGGAGCAGCAGCGAGCACAGCATCGCTTTTGCAGCAGCTCCTTCCATGTGCATGTTTTTGGGAGTGGAAAGGCTTGCAGAGTGTTCAAGTAGCTTTTTCTCTCCGCTGGAAAGCTGCACGCTCAGTGCCAGTGTTCTGCAGCTTCTTTCTTCACGTTTTAGCATCTAGCACGCTCTCCGTGTGCAGGAGAAGCGGCTGAGGCTTCTTTGCCGGCGAAGCGGCACCTTCGCCGGCAGAGAGCATCCTGCCGGCCGCGGTGCGCTCCGGAGCGGGGGCTTGTGCCGAAAGAGGCCGGGAACAGGCGCTTACCTTCGGACAGCTCCGGATGCCCGTCTAATGCGTCTCTTGTCGCCTACACGGCAGGGAAAAGCTTTTCCACTCTGTCTAGGAAGGAGAAAGTGTGCCAGCACAGCAAATGCCTCCCGGACTTTCCCTGCAATTCAGCAAGTGCTTTGCAGCTTGAAATTGGAAGGAAAGCCTCAGATTTAGCAGCCAGAGCTTCAGGAGGAGCAGCAGCGAGCACAGCATCGCTTTTGCAGCAGCTCCTTCCATGTGCATGTTTTTGGGAGTTGGAAGGCTTGCAGAGTGTTCAAGTAGCTTTTTCTCTCCGCTGGAAAGCTGCACGCTCAGTGCCAGTGTTCTGCAGCTTCTTTCTTCACGTTTCAGCAGCTAGCACGCTCTCCGTGTGCAGGAGAAGCGGCTGAGGCTTCCTTGCCGGAGAAGCGGCACCTTCTCCGTTAGAGAGCATCCTGCCGGCCGCGGTGCGCTCCGGAGCGGGGGCTTGTGCCGAAAGAGGCCGGGAACAGGCGCTTACCTTCGGACAGCTCCGGATGCCCGTCTAATGCGTCTCTTGTCGCCTACACGGCAGAGAAAAGCTTTTCCACTCTGTCTAGGAAGGAGAAAGTGTGCCAGCACAGCAAATGCCTCCCGGACTTTCCCTGCAATTCAGCAAGTGCTTTGCAGCTTGAAATTGGAAGGAAAGCCTCAGATTTAGCAGCCAGAGCTTCAGGAGGAGCAGCAGCGAGCACAGCATCGCTTTTGCAGCAGCTCCTTCCATGTGCATGTTTTTGGGAGTGGAAAGGCTTGCAGAGTGTTCAAGTAGCTTTTTCTCTCCGCTGGAAAGCTGCAGGCTCAGTGCCAGTGTTCTGCAGCTTCTTTCTTCACGTTTCAGCAGCTAGCACGCTCTCCGTGTGCAGGAGAAGCGGCTGAGGCTTCCTTGCCGGAGAAGCGGCACCTTCGCTGGCAGAGAGCCTCCGGCCGGCCGCGGTGCGCTCCGGAGCGGGGGCTTGTGCCGAAAGAGGCCGGCAACAGGCGCTTACCTTCGGACAGCTCCGGATCGCCCTCTAATGCGTCTCTTGTCGCCTACACGGCAGGGAAAAGCTTTTCCACTCTGTCTAGGAAGGAGAAAGTGTGCCAGCACAGCAAATGCCTCCCGGACTTTCCCTGCAATTCAGCAAGTGCTTTGCAGCTTGAAATTGGAAGGAAAGCCTCAGATTTAGCAGCCAGAGCTTCAGGAGGAGCAGCAGCGAGCACAGCATCGCTTTTGCAGCAGCTCCTTCCATGTGCATGTTTTTGGGAGTGGAAAGGCTTGCAGAGTGTTCAAGTAGCTTTTTCTCTCCGCTGGAAAGCTGCAGGCTCAGTGCCAGTGTTCTGCAGCTTCTTTCTTCACGTTTCAGCAGCTAGCACGCTCTCCGTGTGCAGGAGAAGCGGCTGAGGCTTCCTTGCCGGAGAAGCGGCACCTTCGCCGGCAGAGAGCCTCCGGCCGGCCGCGGTGCGCTCCGGAGCGGGGGCTTGTGCCGAAAGAGGCCGGGAACAGGCGCTTACCTTCGGACAGCTCCGGATCGCCCTCTAATGCGTCTCTTGTCGCCTACACGGCAGGGAAAAGCTTTTCCACTCTGTCTAGGAAGGAGAAAGTGTGCCAGCACAGCAAATGCCTCCCGGACTTTCCCTGCAATTCAGCAAGTGCTTTGCAGCTTGAAATTGGAAGGAAAGCCTCAGATTTAGCAGCCAGAGCTTCAGGAGGAGCAGCAGCGAGCACAGCATCGCTTTTGCAGCAGCTCCTTCCATGTGCATGTTTTTGGGAGTGGAAAGGCTTGCAGAGTGTTCAAGTAGCTTTTTCTCTCCGCTGGAAAGCTGCAGGCTCAGTGCCAGTGTTCTGCAGCTTCTTTCTTCACGTTTCAGCAGCTAGCACGCTCTCCGTGTGCAGGAGAAGCGGCTGAGGCTTCCTTGCCGGAGAAGCGGCACCTTCGCCGGCAGAGAGCCTCCGGCCGGCCGCGGTGCGCTCCGGAGCGGGGGCTTGTGCCGAAAGAGGCCGGGAACAGGCGCTTACCTTCGGACAGCTCCGGATGCCCGTCTAATGCGTCTCTTGTCGCCTACACGGCAGGGAAAAGCTTTTCCACTCTGTCTAGGAAGGAGAAAGTGTGTCATCACAGCAAATGGCTCCCGGACTTTCCCTGCAATTCAGCAAGTGCTTTGCAGCTTGAAATTGGAAGGAAAGCCTCAGATTTAGCAGCCAGAGCTTCAGGAGGAGCAGCAGCGAGCACAGCATCGCTTTTGCAGCAGCTCCTTCCATGTGCATGTTTTTGGGAGTGGAAAGGCTTGCAGAGTGTTCAAGTAGCTTTTTCTCTCCGCTGGAAAGCTGCAGGCTCAGTGCCAGTGTTCTGCAGCTTCTTTCTTCACGTTTCAGCAGCTAGCACTCTCTCCGTGTGCAGGAGAAGCGGCTGAGGCTTCCTTGCCGGAGAAGCGGCACCTTCGCCGGCAGAGAGCCTCCGGCCGGCCGCGGTGCGCTCCGGAGCGGGGGCTTGTGCCGAAAGAGGCCGGCAACAGGCGCTTACCTTCGGACAGCTCCGGATGCCCGTCTAATGCGTCTCTTGTCGCCTACACGGCAGGGAAAAGCTTTTCCACTCTGTCTAGCAAGGAGAAAGTGTGCCAGCACAGCAAATGCCTCCCGGACTTTCCCTGCAATTCAGCAAGTGCTTTGCAGCTTGAAATTGGAAGGAAAGCCTCAGATTTAGCAGCCAGAGCTTCAGGAGGAGCAGCAGCGAGCACAGCATCGCTTTTGCAGCAGCTCCTTCCATGTGCATGTTTTTGGGAGTGGAAAGGCTTGCAGAGTGTTCAAGTAGCTTTTTCTCTCCGCTGGAAAGCTGCACGCTCAGTGCCAGTGTTCTGCAGCTTCTTTCTTCACGTTTCAGCAGCTAGCACGCTCTCCGTGTGCAGGAGAAGCGGCTGAGGCTTCCTTGCCGGAGAAGCGGCACCTTCGCCGGCAGAGAGCATCCCGCCGGCCGCGGTGCGCTCCGGAGCGGGGGCTTGTGCCGAAAGAGGCCGGGAACAGGCGCTTACCTTCGGACAGCTCCGGATGCCCGTCTAATGCGTCTCTTGTCGCCTACACGGCAGGGAAAAGCTTTTCCACTCTGTCTAGGAAGGAGAAAGTGTGCCAGCACAGCAAATGCCTCCCGGACTTTCCCTGCAATTCAGCAAGTGCTTTGCAGCTTGAAATTGGAAGGAAAGCCTCAGATTTAGCAGCCAGAGCTTCAGGAGGAGCAGCAGCGAGCACAGCATCGCTTTTGCAGCAGCTCCTTCCATGTGCATGTTTTTGGGAGTTGAAAGGTTTGCAGAGTGTTCAAGTAGCTTTTTCTCTCCGCTGGAAAGCTGCAGGCTCAGTGCCAGTGTTCTGCAGCTTCTTTCTTCACGTTTCAGCAGCTAGCACGCTCTCCGTGTGCAGGAGAAGCGGCTGAGGCTTCCTTGCCGGAGAAGCGGCACCTTCGCCGGCAGAGAGCATCCTGCCGGCCGCGGTGCGCTCCGGAGCGGGGGCTTGTGCCGAAAGAGGCCGGCAACAGGCGCTTACCTTCGGACAGCTCCGGATCGCCGTCTAATGCGTCTCTTGTCGCCTACACGGCAGGGAAAAGCTTTTCCACTCTGTCTAGGAAGGAGAAAGTGTGCCAGCACAGCAAATGCCTCCCGGACTTTCCCTGCAATTCAGCAAGTGCTTTGCAGCTTGAAATTGGAAGGAAAGCCTCAGATTTAGCAGCCAGAGCTTCAGGAGGAGCAGCAGCGAGCACAGCATCGCTTTTGCAGCAGCTCCTTCCATGTGCATGTTTTTGGGAGTGGAAAGGCTTGCAGAGTGTTCAAGTAGCTTTTTCTCTCCGCTGGAAAGCTGCACGCTCAGTGCCAGTGTTCTGCAGCTTCTTTCTTCACGTTTCAGCAGCTAGCACGCTCTCCGTGTGCAGGAGAAGCGGCTGAGGCTTCCTTGCCGGAGAAGCGGCACCTTCGCCGGCAGAGAGCATCCCGCCGGCCGCGGTGCGCTCCGGAGCGGGGGCTTGTGCCGAAAGAGGCCGGCAACAGGCGCTTACCTTCGGACAGCTCCGGATCGCCCTCTAATGCGTCTCTTGTCGCCTACACGGCAGGGAAAAGCTTTTCCACTCTGTCTAGGAAGGAGAAAGTGTGCCAGCACAGCAAATGCCTCCCGGACTTTCCCTGCAATTCAGCAAGTGCTTTGCAGCTTGAAATTGGAAGGAAAGCCTCAGATTTAGCAGCCAGAGCTTCAGGAGGAGCAGCAGCGAGCACAGCATCGCTTTTGCAGCAGCTCCTTCCATGTGCATGTTTTTGGGAGTTGAAAGGCTTGCAGAGTGTTCAAGTAGCTTTTTCTCTCCGCTGGAAAGCTGCAGGCTCAGTGCCAGTGTTCTGCAGCTTCTTTCTTCACGTTTCAGCAGCTAGCACGCTCTCCGTGTGCAGGAGAAGCGGCTGAGGCTTCCTTGCCGGAGAAGCGGCACCTTCGCCGGCAGAGAGCATCCTGCCGGCCGCGGTGCGCTCCGGAGCGGGGGCTTGTGCCGAAAGAGGCCGGGAACAGGCGCTTACCTTCGGACAGCTCCGGATCGCCGTCTAATGCGTCTCTTGTCGCCTACACGGCAGGGAAAAGCTTTTCCACTCTGTCTAGGAAGGAGAAAGTGTGCCAGCACAGCAAATGCCTCCCGGACTTTCCCTGCAATTCAGCAAGTGCTTTGCAGCTTGAAATTGGAAGGAAAGCCTCAGATTTAGCAGCCAGAGCTTCAGGAGGAGCAGCAGCGAGCACAGCATCGCTTTTGCAGCAGCTCCTTCCATGTGCATGTTTTTGGGAGTGGAAAGGCTTGCAGAGTGTTCAAGTAGCTTTTTCTCTCCGCTGGAAAGCTGCAGGCTCAGTGCCAGTGTTCTGCAGCTTCTTTCTTCACGTTTCAGCAGCTAGCACGCTCTCCGTGTGCAGGAGAAGCGGCTGAGGCTTCCTTGCCGGAGAAGCGGCACCTTCGCCGGCAGAGAGCATCCCGCCGGCCGCGGTGCGCTCCGGAGCGGGGGCTTGTGCCGAAAGAGGCCGGGAACAGGCGCTTACCTTCGGACAGCTCCGGATGCCTGTCTAATGCGTCTCTTGTCGCCTACACGGCAGGGAAAAGCTTTTCCACTCTGTCTAGGAAGGAGAAAGTGTGCCAGCACAGCAAATGCCTCCCGGACTTTCCCTGCAATTCGGCAAGTGCTTTGCAGCTTGAAATTGGAAGGAAAGCCTCAGATTTAGCAGCCAGAGCTTCAGGAGGAGCAGCAGCGAGCACAGCATCGCTTTTGCAGCAGCTCCTTCCATGTGCATGTTTTTGGGAGTGGAAAGGCTTGCAGAGTGTTCAAGTAGCTTTTTCTCTCCGCTGGAAAGCTGCAGGCTCAGTGCCAGTGTTCTGCAGCTTCTTTCTTCACGTTTCAGCAGCTAGCACGCTCTCCGTGTGCAGGAGAAGCGGCTGAGGCTTCCTTGCCGGAGAAGCGGCACCTTCGCCGGCAGAGAGCATCCCGCCGGCAACGGTGCGCTCCGGAGCGGGGGCTTGTGCCGAAAGAGGCCGGGAACAGGCGCTTACCTTCGGACAGCTCCGGATGCCCGTCTAATGCGTCTCTTGTCGCCTACACGGCAGGGAAAAGCTTTTCCACTCTGTCTAGGAAGGAGAAAGTGTGCCAGCACAGCAAATGCCTCCCGGACTTTCCCTGCAATTCGGCAAGTGCTTTGCAGCTTGAAATTGGAAGGAAAGCCTCAGATTTAGCAGCCAGAGCTTCAGGAGGAGCAGCAGCGAGCACAGCATCGCTTTTGCAGCAGCTCCTTCCATGTGCATGTTTTTGGGAGTGGAAAGGCTTGCAGAGTGTTCAAGTAGCTTTTTCTCTCCGCTGGAAAGCTGCAGGCTCAGTGCCAGTGTTCTGCAGCTTCTTTCTTCACGTTTCAGCAGCTAGCACGCTCTCCGTGTGCAGGAGAAGCGGCTGAGGCTTCCTTGCCGGAGAAGCGGCACCTTCGCCGGCAGAGAGCATCCCGCCGGCCGCGGTGCGCTCCGGAGCGGGGGCTTGTGCCGAAAGAGGCCGGGAACAGGCGCTTACCTTCGGACAGCTCCGGATGCCCGTCTAATGCGTCTCTTGTCGCCTACACGGCAGGGAAAAGCTTTTCCACTCTGTCTAGGAAGGAGAAAGTGTGCCAGCACAGCAAATGCCTCCCGGACTTTCCCTGCAATTCGGCAAGTTCTTTGCAGCTTGAAATTGGAAGGAAAGCCTCCGATTTAGCAGCCAGAGCTTCAGGAGGAGCAGCAGCGAGCACAGCATCGCTTTTGCAGCAGCTCCTTCCATGTGCATGTTTTTGGGAGTGGAAAGGCTTGCAGAGTGTTCAAGTAGCTTTTTCTCTCCGCTGGAAAGCTGCACGCTCAGTGCCAGTGTTCTGCAGCTTCTTTCTTCACGTTTCAGCAGCTAGCACGCTCTCCGTGTGCAGGAGAAGCGGCTGAGGCTTCCTTGCCGGAGAAGCGGCACCTTCGCCGGCAGAGAGCATCCTGCCGGCCGCGGTGCGCTCCGGAGCGGGGGCTTGTGCCGAAAGAGGCCGGGAACAGGCGCTTACCTTCGGACAGCTCCGGATGCCCGTCTAATGCGTCTCTTGTCGCCTACACGGCAGGGAAAAGCTTTTCCACTCTGTCTAGCAAGGAGAAAGTGTGCCAGCACAGCAAATGCCTCCCGGACTTTCCCTGCAATTCAGCAAGTGCTTTGCAGCTTGAAATTGGAAGGAAAGCCTCAGATTTAGCAGCCAGAGCTTCAGGAGGAGCAGCAGCGAGCACAGCATCGCTTTTGCAGCAGCTCCTTCCATGTGCATGTTTTTGGGAGTTGAAAGGCTTGCAGAGTGTTCAAGTAGCTTTTTCTCTCCGCTGGAAAGCTGCAGGCTCAGTGCCAGTGTTCTGCAGCTTCTTTCTTCACGTTTCAGCAGCTAGCACGCTCTCCGTGTGCAGGAGAAGCGGCTGAGGCTTCCTTGCCGGAGAAGCGGCACCTTCGCCGGCAGAGAGCCTCCGGCCGGCCGCGGTGCGCTCCGGAGCGGGGGCTTGTGCCGAAAGAGGCCGGCAACAGGCGCTTACCTTCGGACAGCTCCGGATGCCCGTCTAATGCGTCTCTTGTCGCCTACACGGCAGGGAAAAGCTTTTCCACTCTGTCTAGCAAGGAGAAAGTGTGCCAGCACAGCAAATGCCTCCCGGACTTTCCCTGCAATTCGGCAAGTGCTTTGCAGCTTGAAATTGGAAGGAAAGCCTCAGATTTAGCAGCCAGAGCTTCAGGAGGAGCAGCAGCGAGCACAGCATCGCTTTTGCAGCAGCTCCTTCCATGTGCATGTTTTTGGGAGTGGAAAGGCTTGCAGAGTGTTCAAGTAGCTTTTTCTCTCCGCTGGAAAGCTGCAGGCTCAGTGCCAGTGTTCTGCAGCTTCTTTCTTCACGTTTCAGCAGCTAGCACGCTCTCCGTGTGCAGGAGAAGCGGCTGAGGCTTCCTTGCCGGAGAAGCGGCACCTTCGCCGGCAGAGAGCATCCCGCCGGCCGCGGTGCGCTCCGGAGCGGGGGCTTGTGCCGAAAGAGGCCGGGAACAGGCGCTTACCTTCGGACAGCTCCGGATGCCCGTCTAATGCGTCTCTTGTCGCCTACACGGCAGGGAAAAGCTTTTCCACTCTGTCTAGCAAGGAGAAAGTGTGCCAGCACAGCAAATGCCTCCCGGACTTTCCCTGCAATTCAGCAAGTGCTTTGCAGCTTGAAATTGGAAGGAAAGCCTCAGATTTAGCAGCCAGAGCTTCAGGAGGAGCAGCAGCGAGCACAGCATCGCTTTTGCAGCAGCTCCTTCCATGTGCATGTTTTTGGGAGTTGAAAGGCTTGCAGAGTGTTCAAGTAGCTTTTTCTCTCCGCTGGAAAGCTGCAGGCTCAGTGCCAGTGTTCTGCAGCTTCTTTCTTCACGTTTCAGCAGCTAGCACGCTCTCCGTGTGCAGGAGAAGCGGCTGAGGCTTCCTTGCCGGAGAAGCGGCACCTTCGCCGGCAGAGAGCCTCCGGCCGGCCGCGGTGCGCTCCGGAGCGGGGGCTTGTGCCGAAAGAGGCCGGCAACAGGCGCTTACCTTCGGACAGCTCCGGATGCCCGTCTAATGCGTCTCTTGTCGCCTACACGGCAGGGAAAAGCTTTTCCACTCTGTCTAGGAAGGAGAAAGTGTGCCAGCACAGCAAATGCCTCCCGGACTTTCCCTGCAATTCGGCAAGTGCTTTGCAGCTTGAAATTGGAAGGAAAGCCTCAGATTTAGCAGCCAGAGCTTCAGGAGGAGCAGCAGCGAGCACAGCATCGCTTTTGCAGCAGCTCCTTCCATGTGCATGTTTTTGGGAGTGGAAAGGCTTGCAGAGTGTTCAAGTAGCTTTTTCTCTCCGCTGGAAAGCTGCACGCTCAGTGCCAGTGTTCTGCAGCTTCTTTCTTCACGTTTCAGCAGCTAGCACTCTCTCCGTGTGCAGGAGAAGCGGCTGAGGCTTCCTTGCCGGAGAAGCGGCACCTTCGCCGGCAGAGAGCCTCCGGCCGGCCGCGGTGCGCTCCGGAGCGGGGGCTTGTGCCGAAAGAGGCCGGGAACAGGCGCTTACCTTCGGACAGCTCCGGATGCCCGTCTAATGCGTCTCTTGTCGCCTACACGGCAGGGAAAAGTTTTTCCACTCTGTCTAGGAAGGAGAAAGTGTGCCAGCACAGCAAATGCCTCCCGGACTTTCCCTGCAATTCAGCAAGTGCTTTGCAGCTTGAAATTGGAAGGAAAGCCTCAGATTTAGCAGCCAGAGCTTCAGGAGGAGCAGCAGCGAGCACAGCATCGCTTTTGCAGCAGCTCCTTCCATGTGCATGTTTTTGGGAGTGGAAAGGCTTGCAGAGTGTTCAAGTAGCTTTTTCTCTCCGCTGGAAAGCTGCACGCTCAGTGCCAGTGTTCTGCAGCTTCTTTCTTCACGTTTCAGCAGCTAGCACGCTCTCCGTGTGCAGGAGAAGCGGCTGAGGCTTCCTTGCCGGAGAAGCGGCACCTTCGCCGGCAGAGAGCATCCCGCCGGCCGCGGTGCGCTCCGGAGCGGGGGCTTGTGCCGAAAGAGGCCGGGAACAGGCGCTTACCTTCGGACAGCTCCGGATGCCCGTCTAATGCGTCTCTTGTCGCCTACACGGCAGGGAAAAGCTTTTCCACTCTGTCTAGGAAGGAGAAAGTGTGCCAGCACAGCAAATGCCTCCCGGACTTTCCCTGCAATTCGGCAAGTGCTTTGCAGCTTGAAATTGGAAGGAAAGCCTCAGATTTAGCAGCCAGAGCTTCAGGAGGAGCAGCAGCGAGCACAGCATCGCTTTTGCAGCAGCTCCTTCCATGTGCATGTTTTTGGGAGTTGAAAGGCTTGCAGAGTGTTCAAGTAGCTTTTTCTCTCCGCTGGAAAGCTGCAGGCTCAGTGCCAGTGTTCTGCAGCTTCTTTCTTCACGTTTCAGCAGCTAGCACGCTCTCCGTGTGCAGGAGAAGCGGCTGAGGCTTCCTTGCCGGAGAAGCGGCACCTTCGCCGGCAGAGAGCATCCCGCCGGCCGCGGTGCGCTCCGGAGCGGGGGCTTGTGCCGAAAGAGGCCGGGAACAGGCGCTTACCTTCGGACAGCTCCGGATGCCCGTCTAATGCGTCTCTTGTCGCCTACACGGCAGGGAAAAGCTTTTCCACTCTGTCTAGGAAGGAGAAAGTGTGCCAGCACAGCAAATGCCTCCCGGACTTTCCCTGCAATTCGGCAAGTGCTTTGCAGCATGAAATTGGAAGGAAAGCCTCCGATTTAGCAGCCAGAGCTTCAGGAGGAGCAGCAGCGAGCACAGCATCGCTTTTGCAGCAGCTCCTTCCATGTGCATGTTTTTGGGAGTGGAAAGGCTTGCAGAGTGTTCAAGTAGCTTTTTCTCTCCGCTGGAAAGCTGCACGCTCAGTGCCAGTGTTCTGCAGCTTCTTTCTTCACGTTTCAGCAGCTAGCACGCTCTCCGTGTGCAGGAGAAGCGGCTGAGGCTTCCTTGCCGGAGAAGCGGCACCTTCGCCGGCAGAGAGCATCCTGCCGGCCGCGGTGCGCTCCGGAGCGGGGGCTTGTGCCGAAAGAGGCCGGGAACAGGCGCTTACCTTCGGACAGCTCCGGATGCCCGTCTAATGCGTCTCTTGTCGCCTACACGGCAGGGAAAAGCTTTTCCACTCTGTCTAGCAAGGAGAAAGTGTGCCAGCACAGCAAATGCCTCCCGGACTTTCCCTGCAATTCAGCAAGTGCTTTGCAGCTTGAAATTGGAAGGAAAGCCTCAGATTTAGCAGCCAGAGCTTCAGGAGGAGCAGCAGCGAGCACAGCATCGCTTTTGCAGCAGCTCCTTCCATGTGCATGTTTTTGGGAGTTGAAAGGCTTGCAGAGTGTTCAAGTAGCTTTTTCTCTCCGCTGGAAAGCTGTAGGCTCAGTGCCAGTGTTCTGCAGCTTCTTTCTTCACGTTTCAGCAGCTAGCACGCTCTCCGTGTGCAGGAGAAGCAGCTGAGGCTTCCTTGCCGGAGAAGCGGCACCTTCGCCGGCAGAGAGCATCCTGCCGGCCGCGGTGCGCTCCGGAGCGGGGGCTTGTGCCGAAAGAGGCCGGCAACAGGCGCTTACCTTCGGACAGCTCCGGATGCCCGTCTAATGCGTCTCTTGTCGCCTACACGGCAGGGAAAAGCTTTTCCACTCTGTCTAGGAAGGAGAAAGTGTGCCAGCACAGCAAATGCCTCCCGGACTTTCCCTGCAATTCAGCAAGTGCTTTGCAGCTTGAAATTGGAAGGAAAGCCTCAGATTTAGCAGCCAGAGCTTCAGGAGGAGCAGCAGCGAGCACAGCATCGCTTTTGCAGCAGCTCCTTCCATGTGCATGTTTTTGGGAGTGGAAAGGCTTGCAGAGTGTTCAAGTAGCTTTTTCTCTGCGCTGGAAAGCTGCACGCTCAGTGCCAGTGTTCTGCAGCTTCTTTCTTCACGTTTCAGCAGCTAGCACGCTCTCCGTGTGCAGGAGAAGCGGCTGAGGCTTCCTTGCCGGAGAAGCGGCACCTTCGCCGGCAGAGAGCATCCTGCCGGCCGCGGTGCGCTCCGGAGCGGGGGCTTGTGCCGAAAGAGGCCGGGAACAGGCGCTTACCTTCGGACAGCTCCGGATGCCCGTCTAATGCGTCTCTTGTCGCCTACACGGCAGGGAAAAGCTTTTCCACTCTGTCTAGGAAGGAGAAAGTGTGCCAGCACAGCAAATGCCTCCCGGACTTTCCCTGCAATTCAGCAAGTGCTTTGCAGCTTGAAATTGGAAGGAAAGCCTCAGATTTAGCAGCCAGAGCTTCAGGAGGAGCAGCAGCGAGCACAGCATCGCTTTTGCAGCAGCTCCTTCCATGTGCATGTTTTTGGGAGTTGAAAGGCTTGCAGAGTGTTCAAGTAGCTTTTTCTCTCCGCTGGAAAGCTGCAGGCTCAGTGCCAGTGTTCTGCAGCTTCTTTCTTCACGTTTCAGCAGCTAGCACGCTCTCCGTGTGCAGGAGAAGCGGCTGAGGCTTCCTTGCCGGAGAAGCGGCACCTTCGCCGGCAGAGAGCCTCCGGCCGGCCGCGGTGCGCTCCGGAGCGGGGGCTTGTGCCGAAAGAGGCCGGCAACAGGCGCTTACCTTCGGACAGCTCCGGATGCCCGTCTAATGCGTCTCTTGTCGCCTACACGGCAGGGAAAAGCTTTTCCACTCTGTCTAGGAAGGAGAAAGTGTGCCAGCACAGCAAATGCCTCCCGGACTTTCCCTGCAATTCAGCAAGTGCTTTGCAGCTTGAAATTGGAAGGAAAGCCTCAGATTTAGCAGCCAGAGCTTCAGGAGGAGCAGCAGCGAGCACAGCATCGCTTTTGCAGCAGCTCCTTCCATGTGCATGTTTTTGGGAGTGGAAAGGCTTGCAGAGTGTTCAAGTAGCTTTTTCTCTCCGCTGGAAAGCTGCACGCTCAGTGCCAGTGTTCTGCAGCTTCTTTCTTCACGTTTCAGCAGCTAGCACTCTCTCCGTGTGCAGGAGAAGCGGCTGAGGCTTCCTTGCCGGAGAAGCGGCACCTTCGCCGGCAGAGAGCCTCCGGCCGGCCGCGGTGCGCTCCGGAGCGGGGGCTTGTGCCGAAAGAGGCCGGGAACAGGCGCTTACCTTCGGACAGCTCCGGATGCCCGTCTAATGCGTCTCTTGTCGCCTACACGGCAGGGAAAAGCTTTTCCACTCTGTCTAGGAAGGAGAAAGTGTGCCAGCACAGCAAATGCCTCCCGGACTTTCCCTGCAATTCAGCAAGTGCTTTGCAGCTTGAAATTGGAAGGAACGCCTCAGATTTAGCAGCCAGAGCTTCAGGAGGAGCAGCAGCGAGCACAGCATCGCTTTTGCAGCAGCTCCTTCCATGTGCATGTTTTTGGGAGTGGAAAGGCTTGCAGAGTGTTCAAGTAGCTTTTTCTCTCCGCTGGAAAGCTGCACGCTCAGTGCCAGTGTTCTGCAGCTTCTTTCTTCACGTTTCAGCAGCTAGCACGCTCTCCGTGTGCAGGAGAAGCGGCTGAGGCTTCCTTGCCGGAGAAGCGGCACCTTCGCCGGCAGAGAGCATCCCGCCGGCCGCGGTGCGCTCCGGAGCGGGGGCTTGTGCCGAAAGAGGCCGGGAACAGGCGCTTACCTTCGGACAGCTCCGGATGCCCGTCTAATGCGTCTCTTGTCGCCTACACGGCAGGGAAAAGCTTTTCCACTCTGTCTAGGAAGGAGAAAGTGTGCCAGCACAGCAAATGCCTCCCGGACTTTCCCTGCAATTCAGCAAGTGCTTTGCAGCTTGAAATTGGAAGGAAAGCCTCAGATTTAGCAGCCAGAGCTTCAGGAGGAGCAGCAGCGAGCACAGCATCGCTTTTGCAGCAGCTCCTTCCATGTGCATGTTTTTGGGAGTTGAAAGGCTTGCAGAGTGTTCAAGTAGCTTTTTCTCTCCGCTGGAAAGCTGCAGGCTCAGTGCCAGTGTTCTGCAGCTTCTTTCTTCACGTTTCAGCAGCTAGCACGCTCTCCGTGTGCAGGAGAAGCGGCTGAGGCTTCCTTGCCGGAGAAGCGGCACCTTCGCCGGCAGAGAGCATCCCGCCGGCCGCGGTGCGCTCCGGAGCGGGGGCTTGTGCCGAAAGAGGCCGGGAACAGGCGCTTACCTTCGGACAGCTCCGGATGCCCGTCTAATGCGTCTCTTGTCGCCTACACGGCAGGGAAAAGCTTTTCCACTCTGTCTAGGAAGGAGAAAGTGTGCCAGCACAGCAAATGCCTCCCGGACTTTCCCTGCAATTCAGCAAGTGCTTTGCAGCTTGAAATTGGAAGGAAAGCCTCAGATTTAGCAGCCAGAGCTTCAGGAGGAGCAGCAGCGAGCACAGCATCGCTTTTGCAGCAGCTCCTTCCATGTGCATGTTTTTGGGAGTTGAAAGGCTTGCAGAGTGTTCAAGTAGCTTTTTCTCTCCGCTGGAAAGCTGCAGGCTCAGTGCCAGTGTTCTGCAGCTTCTTTCTTCACGTTTCAGCAGCTAGCACGCTCTCCGTGTGCAGGAGAAGCGGCTGAGGCTTCCTTGCCGGAGAAGCGGCACCTTCGCCGGCAGAGAGCCTCCGGCCGGCCGCGGTGCGCTCCGGAGCGGGGGCTTGTGCCGAAAGAGGCCGGCAACAGGCGCTTACCTTCGGACAGCTCCGGATGCCCGTCTAATGCGTCTCTTGTCGCCTACACGGCAGGGAAAAGCTTTTCCACTCTGTCTAGGAAGGAGAAAGTGTGCCAGCACAGCAAATGCCTCCCGGACTTTCCCTGCAATTCAGCAAGTGCTTTGCAGCTTGAAATTGGAAGGAAAGCCTCAGATTTAGCAGCCAGAGCTTCAGGAGGAGCAGCAGCGAGCACAGCATCGCTTTTGCAGCAGCTCCTTCCATGTGCATGTTTTTGGGAGTGGAAAGGCTTGCAGAGTGTTCAAGTAGCTTTTTCTCTCCGCTGGAAAGCTGCACGCTCAGTGCCAGTGTTCTGCAGCTTCTTTCTTCACGTTTCAGCAGCTAGCACTCTCTCCGTGTGCAGGAGAAGCGGCTGAGGCTTCCTTGCCGGAGAAGCGGCACCTTCGCCGGCAGAGAGCCTCCGGCCGGCCGCGGTGCGCTCCGGAGCGGGGGCTTGTGCCGAAAGAGGCCGGCAACAGGCGCTTACCTTCGGACAGCTCCGGATGCCCGTCTAATGCGTCTCTTGTCGCCTACACGGCAGGGAAAAGCTTTTCCACTCTGTCTAGGAAGGAGAAAGTGTGCCAGCACAGCAAATGCCTCCCGGACTTTCCCTGCAATTCAGCAAGTGCTTTGCAGCTTGAAATTGGAAGGAAAGCCTCAGATTTAGCAGCCAGAGCTTCAGGAGGAGCAGCAGCGAGCACAGCATCGCTTTTGCAGCAGCTCCTTCCATGTGCATGTTTTTGGGAGTGGAAAGGCTTGCAGAGTGTTCAAGTAGCTTTTTCTCTCCGCTGGAAAGCTGCAGGCTCAGTGCCAGTGTTCTGCAGCTTCTTTCTTCACGTTTCAGCAGCTAGCACGCTCTCCGTGTGCAGGAGAAGCGGCTGAGGCTTCCTTGCCGGAGAAGCGGCACCTTCGCCGGCAGAGAGCATCCTGCCGGCCGCGGTGCGCTCCGGAGCGGGGGCTTGTGTTGAAAGAGGCCGGGAACAGGCGCTTACCTTCGGACAGCTCCGGATGCCCGTCTAATGCGTCTCTTGTCGCCTACACGGCAGGGAAAAGCTTTTCCACTCTGTCTAGGAAGGAGAAAGTGTGCCAGCACAGCAAATGCCTCCCGGACTTTCCCTGCAATTCAGCAAGTGCTTTGCAGCTTGAAATTGGAAGGAAAGCCTCAGATTTAGCAGCCAGAGCTTCAGGAGGAGCAGCAGCGAGCACAGCATCGCTTTTGCAGCAGCTCCTTCCATGTGCATGTTTTTGGGAGTGGAAAGGCTTGCAGAGTGTTCAAGTAGCTTTTTCTCTCCGCTGGAAAGCTGCACGCTCAGTGCCAGTGTTCTGCAGCTTCTTTCTTCACGTTTCAGCAGCTAGCACGCTCTCCGTGTGCAGGAGAAGCGGCTGAGGCTTCCTTGCCGGAGAAGCGGCACCTTCGCCGGCAGAGAGCATCCTGCCGGCCGCGGTGCGCTCCGGAGCGGGGGCTTGTGCCGAAAGAGGCCGGCAACAGGCGCTTACCTTCGGACAGCTCCGGATGCCCGTCTAATGCGTCTCTTGTCGCCTACACGGCAGGGAAAAGCTTTTCCACTCTGTCTAGGAAGGAGAAAGTGTGCCAGCACAGCAAATGCCTCCCGGACTTTCCCTGCAATTCAGCAAGTGCTTTGCAGCTTGAAATTGGAAGGAAAGCCTCAGATTTAGCAGCCAGAGCTTCAGGAGGAGCAGCAGCGAGCACAGCATCGCTTTTGCAGCAGCTCCTTCCATGTGCATGTTTTTGGGAGTGGAAAGGCTTGCAGAGTGTTCAAGTAGCTTTTTCTCTCCGCTGGAAAGCTGCACCCTCAGTGCCAGTGTTCTGCAGCTTCTTTCTTCACGTTTCAGCAGCTAGCACGCTCTCCGTGTGCAGGAGAAGCGGCTGAGGCTTCCTTGCCGGAGAAGCGGCACCTTCGCCGGCAGAGAGCCTCCGGCCGGCCGCGGTGCGCTCCGGAGCGGGGGCTTGTGCCGAAAGAGGCCGGCAACAGGCGCTTACCTTCGGACAGCTCCGGATGCCCGTCTAATGCGTCTCTTGTCGCCTACACGGCAGGGAAAAGCTTTTCCACTCTGTCTAGGAAGGAGAAAGTGTGCCAGCACAGCAAATGCCTCCCGGACTTTCCCTGCAATTCAGCAAGTGCTTTGCAGCTTGAAATTGGAAGGAAAGCCTCAGATTTAGCAGCCAGAGCTTCAGGAGGAGCAGCAGCGAGCACAGCATCGCTTTTGCAGCAGCTCCTTCCATGTGCATGTTTTTGGGAGTGGAAAGGCTTGCAGAGTGTTCAAGTAGCTTTTTCTCTCCGCTGGAAAGCTGCAGGCTCAGTGCCAGTGTTCTGCAGCTTCTTTCTTCACGTTTCAGCAGCTAGCACGCTCTCCGTGTGCAGGAGAAGCGGGAGAGGCTTCCTTGCCGGAGAAGCGGCACCTTCGCCGGCAGAGAGCATCCTGCCGGCCGCGGTGCGCTCCGGAGCGGGGGCTTGTGCCGAAAGAGGCCGGGAACAGGCGCTTACCTTCGGACAGCTCCGGATGCCCGTCTAATGCGTCTCTTGTCGCCTACACGGCAGGGAAAAGCTTTTCCACTCTGTCTAGGAAGGAGAAAGTGTGCCAGCACAGCAAATGCCTCCCGGACTTTCCCTGCAATTCAGCAAGTGCTTTGCAGCTTGAAATTGGAAGGAAAGCCTCAGATTTAGCAGCCAGAGCTTCAGGAGGAGCAGCAGCGAGCACAGCATCGCTTTTGCAGCAGCTCCTTCCATGTGCATGTTTTTGGGAGTGGAAAGGCTTGCAGAGTGTTCAAGTAGCTTTTTCTCTCCGCTGGAAAGCTGCAGGCTCAGTGCCAGTGTTCTGCAGCTTCTTTCTTCACGTTTCAGCAGCTAGCACTCTCTCCGTGTGCAGGAGAAGCGGCTGAGGCTTCCTTGCCGGAGAAGCGGCACCTTCGCCGGCAGAGAGCCTCCGGCCGGCCGCGGTGCGCTCCGGAGCGGGGGCTTGTGCCGAAAGAGGCCGGCAACAGGCGCTTACCTTCGGACAGCTCCGGATGCCCGTCTAATGCGTCTCTTGTCGCCTACACGGCAGGGAAAAGCTTTTCCACTCTGTCTAGGAAGGAGAAAGTGTGCCAGCACAGCAAATGCCTCCCGGACTTTCCCTGCAATTCAGCAAGTGCTTTGCAGCTTGAAATTGGAAGGAAAGCCTCAGATTTAGCAGCCAGAGCTTCAGGAGGAGCAGCAGCGAGCACAGCATCGCTTTTGCAGCAGCTCCTTCCATGTGCATGTTTTTGGGAGTGGAAAGGCTTGCAGAGTGTTCAAGTAGCTTTTTCTCTCCGCTGGAAAGCTGCACGCTCAGTGCCAGTGTTCTGCAGCTTCTTTCTTCACGTTTCAGCAGCTAGCACGCTCTCCGTGTGCAGGAGAAGCGGCTGAGGCTTCCTTGCCGGAGAAGCGGCACCTTCGCCGGCAGAGAGCATCCTGCCGGCCGCGGTGCGCTCCGGAGCGGGGGCTTGTGCCGAAAGAGGCCGGGAACAGGCGCTTACCTTCGGACAGCTCCGGATGCCCGTCTAATGCGTCTCTTGTCGCCTACACGGCAGGGAAAAGCTTTTCCACTCTGTCTAGGAAGGAGAAAGTGTGCCAGCACAGCAAATGCCTCCCGGACTTTCCCTGCAATTCAGCAAGTGCTTTGCAGCTTGAAATTGGAAGGAAAGCCTCAGATTTAGCAGCCAGAGCTTCAGGAGGAGCAGCAGCGAGCACAGCATCGCTTTTGCAGCAGCTCCTTCCATGTGCATGTTTTTGGGAGTGGAAAGGCTTGCAGAGTGTTCAAGTAGCTTTTTCTCTCCGCTGGAAAGCTGCAGGCTCAGTGCCAGTGTTCTGCAGCTTCTTTCTTCACGTTTCAGCAGCTAGCACGCTCTCCGTGTGCAGGAGAAGCGGCTGAGGCTTCCTTGCCGGAGAAGCGGCACCTTCGCCGGCAGAGAGCCTCCGGCCGGCCGCGGTGCGCTCCGGAGCGGGGGCTTGTGCCGAAAGAGGCCGGGAACAGGCGCTTACCTTCGGACAGCTCCGGATGCCCGTCTAATGCGTCTCTTGTCGCCTACACGGCAGGGAAAAGCTTTTCCACTCTGTCTAGGAAGGAGAAAGTGTGCCAGCACAGCAAATGCCTCCCGGACTTTCCCTGCAATTCAGCAAGTGCTTTGCAGCTTGAAATTGGAAGGAAAGCCTCAGATTTAGCAGCCAGAGCTTCAGGAGGAGCAGCAGCGAGCACAGCATCGCTTTTGCAGCAGCTCCTTCCATGTGCATGTTTTTGGGAGTGGAAAGGCTTGCAGAGTGTTAAAGTAGCTTTTTCTCTCCGCTGGAAAGCTGCAGGCTCAGTGCCAGTGTTCTGCAGCTTCTTTCTTCACGTTTCAGCAGCTAGCACGCTCTCCGTGTGCAGGAGAAGCGGCTGAGGCTTCCTTGCCGGAGAAGCGGCTCCTTCGCCGGCAGAGAGCCTCCGGCCGGCCGCGGTGCGCTCCGGAGCGGGGGCTTGTGTTGAAAGAGGCCGGCAACAGGCGCTTACCTTCGGACAGCTCCGGATGCCCGTCTAATGCGTCTCTTGTCGCCTACACGGCAGGGAAAAGCTTTTCCACTCTGTCTAGGAAGGAGAAAGTGTGCCAGCACAGCAAATGCCTCCCGGACTTTCCCTGCAATTCAGCAAGTGCTTTGCAGCTTGAAATTGGAAGGAAAGCCTCAGATTTAGCAGCCAGAGCTTCAGGAGGAGCAGCAGCGAGCACAGCATCGCTTTTGCAGCAGCTCCTTCCATGTGCATGTTTTTGGGAGTGGAAAGGCTTGCAGAGTGTTCAAGTAGCTTTTTCTCTCCGCTGGAAAGCTGCAGGCTCAGTGCCAGTGTTCTGCAGCTTCTTTCTTCACGTTTCAGCAGCTAGCACTCTCTCCGTGTGCAGGAGAAGCGGCTGAGGCTTCCTTGCCGGAGAAGCGGCACCTTCGCCGGCAGAGAGCCTCCGGCCGGCCGCGGTGCGCTCCGGAGCGGGGGCTTGTGCCGAAAGAGGCCGGCAACAGGCGCTTACCTTCGGACAGCTCCGGATGCCCGTCTAATGCGTCTCTTGTCGCCTACACGGCAGGGAAAAGCTTTTCCACTCTGTCTAGGAAGGAGAAAGTGTGCCAGCACAGCAAATGCCTCCCGGACTTTCCCTGCAATTCAGCAAGTGCTTTGCAGCTTGAAATTGGAAGGAAAGCCTCAGATTTAGCAGCCAGAGCTTCAGGAGGAGCAGCAGCGAGCACAGCATCGCTTTTGCAGCAGCTCCTTCCATGTGCATGTTTTTGGGAGTGGAAAGGCTTGCAGAGTGTTCAAGTAGCTTTTTCTCTCCGCTGGAAAGCTGCACGCTCAGTGCCAGTGTTCTGCAGCTTCTTTATTCACGTTTCAGCAGCTAGCACGCTCTCCGTGTGCAGGAGAAGCGGCTGAGGCTTCCTTGCCGGAGAAGCGGCACCTTCGCCGGCAGAGAGCATCCTGCCGGCCGCGGTGCGCTCCGGAGCGGGGGCTTGTGCCGAAAGAGGCCGGGAACAGGCGCTTACCTTCGGACAGCTCCGGATGCCCGTCTAATGCGTCTCTTGTCGCCTACACGGCAGGGAAAAGCTTTTCCACTCTGTCTAGGAAGGAGAAAGTGTGCCAGCACAGCAAATGCCTCCCGGACTTTCCCTGCAATTCAGCAAGTGCTTTGCAGCTTGAAATTGGAAGGAAAGCCTCAGATTTAGCAGCCAGAGCTTCAGGAGGAGCAGCAGCGAGCACAGCATCGCTTTTGCAGCAGCTCCTTCCATGTGCATGTTTTTGGGAGTGGAAAGGCTTGCAGAGTGTTCAAGTAGCTTTTTCTCTCCGCTGGAAAGCTGCAGGCTCAGTGCCAGTGTTCTGCAGCTTCTTTCTTCACGTTTCAGCAGCTAGCACGCTCTCCGTGTGCAGGAGAAGCGGCTGAGGCTTCCTTGCCGGAGAAGCGGCACCTTCGCCGGCAGAGAGCCTCCGGCCGGCCGCGGTGCGCTCCGGAGCGGGGGCTTGTGCCGAAAGAGGCCGGGAACAGGCGCTTACCTTCGGACAGCTCCGGATGCCCGTCTAATGCGTCTCTTGTCGCCTACACGGCAGGGAAAAGCTTTTCCACTCTGTCTAGGAAGGAGAAAGTGTGCCAGCACAGCAAATGCCTCCCGGACTTTCCCTGCAATTCAGCAAGTGCTTTGCAGCTTGAAATTGGAAGGAAAGCCTCAGATTTAGCAGCCAGAGCTTCAGGAGGAGCAGCAGCGAGCACAGCATCGCTTTTGCAGCAGCTCCTTCCATGTGCATGTTTTTGGGAGTGGAAAGGCTTGCAGAGTGTTCAAGTAGCTTTTTCTCTCCGCTGGAAAGCTGCAGGCTCAGTGCCAGTGTTCTGCAGCTTCTTTCTTCACGTTTCAGCAGCTAGCACTCTCTCCGTGTGCAGGAGAAGCGGCTGAGGCTTCCTTGCCGGAGAAGCGGCACCTTCGCCGGCAGAGAGCCTCCGGCCGGCCGCGGTGCGCTCCGGAGCGGGGGCTTGTGCCGAAAGAGGCCGGCAACAGGCGCTTACCTTCGGACAGCTCCGGATGCCCGTCTAATGCGTCTCTTGTCGCCTACACGGCAGGGAAAAGCTTTTCCACTCTGTCTAGGAAGGAGAAAGTGTGCCAGCACAGCAAATGCCTCCCGGACTTTCCCTGCAATTCAGCAAGTGCTTTGCAGCTTGAAATTGGAAGGAAAGCCTCAGATTTAGCAGCCAGAGCTTCAGGAGGAGCAGCAGCGAGCACAGCATCGCTTTTGCAGCAGCTCCTTCCATGTGCATGTTTTTGGGAGTGGAAAGGCTTGCAGAGTGTTCAAGTAGCTTTTTCTCTCCGCTGGAAAGCTGCACGCTCAGTGCCAGTGTTCTGCAGCTTCTTTCTTCACGTTTCAGCAGCTAGCACGCTCTCCGTGTGCAGGAGAAGCGGCTGAGGCTTCCTTGCCGGAGAAGCGGCACCTTCGCCGGCAGAGAGCATCCTGCCGGCCGCGGTGCGCTCCGGAGCGGGGGCTTGTGCCGAAAGAGGCCGGGAACAGGCGCTTACCTTCGGACAGCTCCGGATGCCCGTCTAATGCGTCTCTTGTCGCCTACACGGCAGGGAAAAGCTTTTCCACTCTGTCTAGGAAGGAGAAAGTGTGCCAGCACAGCAAATGCCTCCCGGACTTTCCCTGCAATTCAGCAAGTGCTTTGCAGCTTGAAATTGGAAGGAAAGCCTCAGATTTAGCAGCCAGAGCTTCAGGAGGAGCAGCAGCGAGCACAGCATCGCTTTTGCAGCAGCTCCTTCCATGTGCATGTTTTTGGGAGTGGAAAGGCTTGCAGAGTGTTCAAGTAGCTTTTTCTCTCCGCTGGAAAGCTGCAGGCTCAGTGCCAGTGTTCTGCAGCTTCTTTCTTCACGTTTCAGCAGCTAGCACGCTCTCCGTGTGCAGGAGAAGCGGCTGAGGCTTCCTTGCCGGAGAAGCGGCACCTTCGCCGGCAGAGAGCCTCCGGCCGGCCGCGGTGCGCTCCGGAGCGGGGGCTTGTGCCGAAAGAGGCCGGGAACAGGCGCTTACCTTCGGACAGCTCCGGATGCCCGTCTAATGCGTCTCTTGTCGCCTACACGGCAGGGAAAAGCTTTTCCACTCTGTCTAGGAAGGAGAAAGTGTGCCAGCACAGCAAATGCCTCCCGGACTTTCCCTGCAATTCAGCAAGTGCTTTGCAGCTTGAAATTGGAAGGAAAGCCTCAGATTTAGCAGCCAGAGCTTCAGGAGGAGCAGCAGCGAGCACAGCATCGCTTTTGCAGCAGCTCCTTCCATGTGCATGTTTTTGGGAGTGGAAAGGCTTGCAGAGTGTTAAAGTAGCTTTTTCTCTCCGCTGGAAAGCTGCAGGCTCAGTGCCAGTGTTCTGCAGCTTCTTTCTTCACGTTTCAGCAGCTAGCACGCTCTCCGTGTGCAGGAGAAGCGGCTGAGGCTTCCTTGCCGGAGAAGCGGCTCCTTCGCCGGCAGAGAGCCTCCGGCCGGCCGCGGTGCGCTCCGGAGCGGGGGCTTGTGTTGAAAGAGGCCGGCAACAGGCGCTTACCTTCGGACAGCTCCGGATGCCCGTCTAATGCGTCTCTTGTCGCCTACACGGCAGGGAAAAGCTTTTCCACTCTGTCTAGGAAGGAGAAAGTGTGCCAGCACAGCAAATGCCTCCCGGACTTTCCCTGCAATTCAGCAAGTGCTTTGCAGCTTGAAATTGGAAGGAAAGCCTCAGATTTAGCAGCCAGAGCTTCAGGAGGAGCAGCAGCGAGCACAGCATCGCTTTTGCAGCAGCTCCTTCCATGTGCATGTTTTTGGGAGTGGAAAGGCTTGCAGAGTGTTCAAGTAGCTTTTTCTCTCCGCTGGAAAGCTGCAGGCTCAGTGCCAGTGTTCTGCAGCTTCTTTCTTCACGTTTCAGCAGCTAGCACTCTCTCCGTGTGCAGGAGAAGCGGCTGAGGCTTCCTTGCCGGAGAAGCGGCACCTTCGCCGGCAGAGAGCCTCCGGCCGGCCGCGGTGCGCTCCGGAGCGGGGGCTTGTGCCGAAAGAGGCCGGCAACAGGCGCTTACCTTCGGACAGCTCCGGATGCCCGTCTAATGCGTCTCTTGTCGCCTACACGGCAGGGAAAAGCTTTTCCACTCTGTCTAGGAAGGAGAAAGTGTGCCAGCACAGCAAATGCCTCCCGGACTTTCCCTGCAATTCAGCAAGTGCTTTGCAGCTTGAAATTGGAAGGAAAGCCTCAGATTTAGCAGCCAGAGCTTCAGGAGGAGCAGCAGCGAGCACAGCATCGCTTTTGCAGCAGCTCCTTCCATGTGCATGTTTTTGGGAGTGGAAAGGCTTGCAGAGTGTTCAAGTAGCTTTTTCTCTCCGCTGGAAAGCTGCACGCTCAGTGCCAGTGTTCTGCAGCTTCTTTCTTCACGTTTCAGCAGCTAGCACGCTCTCCGTGTGCAGGAGAAGCGGCTGAGGCTTCCTTGCCGGAGAAGCGGCACCTTCGCCGGCAGAGAGCATCCTGCCGGCCGCGGTGCGCTCCGGAGCGGGGGCTTGTGCCGAAAGAGGCCGGGAACAGGCGCTTACCTTCGGACAGCTCCGGATGCCCGTCTAATGCGTCTCTTGTCGCCTACACGGCAGGGAAAAGCTTTTCCACTCTGTCTAGGAAGGAGAAAGTGTGCCAGCACAGCAAATGCCTCCCGGACTTTCCCTGCAATTCAGCAAGTGCTTTGCAGCTTGAAATTGGAAGGAAAGCCTCAGATTTAGCAGCCAGAGCTTCAGGAGGAGCAGCAGCGAGCACAGCATCGCTTTTGCAGCAGCTCCTTCCATGTGCATGTTTTTGGGAGTGGAAAGGCTTGCAGAGTGTTCAAGTAGCTTTTTCTCTCCGCTGGAAAGCTGCAGGCTCAGTGCCAGTGTTCTGCAGCTTCTTTCTTCACGTTTCAGCAGCTAGCACGCTCTCCGTGTGCAGGAGAAGCGGCTGAGGCTTCCTTGCCGGAGAAGCGGCACCTTCGCCGGCAGAGAGCCTCCGGCCGGCCGCGGTGCGCTCCGGAGCGGGGGCTTGTGCCGAAAGAGGCCGGGAACAGGCGCTTACCTTCGGACAGCTCCGGATGCCCGTCTAATGCGTCTCTTGTCGCCTACACGGCAGGGAAAAGCTTTTCCACTCTGTCTAGGAAGGAGAAAGTGTGCCAGCACAGCAAATGCCTCCCGGACTTTCCCTGCAATTCAGCAAGTGCTTTGCAGCTTGAAATTGGAAGGAAAGCCTCAGATTTAGCAGCCAGAGCTTCAGGAGGAGCAGCAGCGAGCACAGCATCGCTTTTGCAGCAGCTCCTTCCATGTGCATGTTTTTGGGAGTGGAAAGGCTTGCAGAGTGTTCAAGTAGCTTTTTCTCTCCGCTGGAAAGCTGCACGCTCAGTGCCAGTGTTCTGCAGCTTCTTTCTTCACGTTTCAGCAGCTAGCACGCTCTCCGTGTGCAGGAGAAGCGGCTGAGGCTTCCTTGCCGGAGAAGCGGCACCTTCGCCGGCAGAGAGCCTCCGGCCGGCCGCGGTGCGCTCCGGAGCGGGGGCTTGTGCCGAAAGAGGCCGGCAACAGGCGCTTACCTTCGGACAGCTCCGGATGCCCGTCTAATGCGTCTCTTGTCGCCTACACGGCAGGGAAAAGCTTTTCCACTCTGTCTAGGAAGGAGAAAGTGTGCCAGCACAGCAAATGCCTCCCGGACTTTCCCTGCAATTCAGCAAGTGCTTTGCAGCTTGAAATTGGAAGGAAAGCCTCAGATTTAGCAGCCAGAGCTTCAGGAGGAGCAGCAGCGAGCACAGCATCGCTTTTGCAGCAGCTCCTTCCATGTGCATGTTTTTGGGAGTGGAAAGGCTTGCAGAGTGTTAAAGTAGCTTTTTCTCTCCGCTGGAAAGCTGCAGGCTCAGTGCCAGTGTTCTGCAGCTTCTTTCTTCACGTTTCAGCAGCTAGCACGCTCTCCGTGTGCAGGAGAAGCGGCTGAGGCTTCCTTGCCGGAGAAGCGGCACCTTCGCCGGCAGAGAGCCTCCGGCCGGCCGCGGTGCGCTCCGGAGCGGGGGCTTGTGCCGAAAGAGGCCGGGAACAGGCGCTTACCTTCGGACAGCTCCGGATGCCCGTCTAATGCGTCTCTTGTCGCCTACACGGCAGGGAAAAGCTTTTCCACTCTGTCTAGGAAGGAGAAAGTGTGCCAGCACAGCAAATGCCTCCCGGACTTTCCCTGCAATTCGGCAAGTGCTTTGCAGCTTGAAATTGGAAGGAAAGCCTCAGATTTAGCAGCCAGAGCTTCAGGAGGAGCAGCAGCGAGCACAGCATCGCTTTTGCAGCAGCTCCTTCCATGTGCATGTTTTTGGGAGTTGAAAGGCTTGCAGAGTGTTCAAGTAGCTTTTTCTCTCCGCTGGAAAGCTGCACGCTCAGTGCCAGTGTTCTGCAGCTTCTTTCTTCACGTTTTAGCATCTAGCACGCTCTCCGTGTGCAGGAGAAGCTTTTGAGGCTTCCTCGCCGGAGAAGCGGCACCTTCGCCGGCAGAGAGCCTCCGGCCGGCCGCGGTGCGCTCCGGAGCGGGGGCTTGTGCCGAAAGAGGCCGGCAACAGGCGCTTACCTTCGGACAGCTCCGGATGCCCGTCTAATGCGTCTCTTGTCGCCTACACGGCAGGGAAAAGCTTTTCCACTCTGTCTAGGAAGGAGAAAGTGTGCCAGCAGAGCAAATGCCTCCCGGACTTTCCCTGCAATTCAGCAAGTGCTTTGCAGCTTGAAATTGGAAGGAAAGCCTCAGATTTAGCAGCCAGAGCTTCAGGAGGAGCAGCAGCGAGCACAGCATCGCTTTTGCAGCAGCTCCTTCCATGTGCATGTTTTTGGGAGTGGAAAGGCTTGCAGAGTGTTCAAGTAGCTTTTTCTCTCCGCTGGAAAGCTGCAGGCTCAGTGCCAGTGTTCTGCAGCTTCTTTCTTCACGTTTCAGCAGCTAGCACGCTCTCCGTGTGCAGGAGAAGCGGCTGAGGCTTCCTTGCCGGAGAAGCGGCACCTTCGCCGGCAGAGAGCCTCCGGCCGGCCGCGGTGCGCTCCGGAGCGGGGGCTTGTGCCGAAAGAGGCCGGCAACAGGCGCTTACCTTCGGACAGCTCCGGATGCCCGTCTAATGCGTCTCTTGTCGCCTACACGGCAGGGAAAAGCTTTTCCACTCTGTCTAGGAAGGAGAAAGTGTGCCAGCACAGCAAATGCCTCCCGGACTTTCCCTGCAATTCAGCAAGTGCTTTGCAGCTTGAAATTGGAAGGAAAGCCTCAGATTTAGCAGCCAGAGCTTCAGGAGGAGCAGCAGCGAGCACAGCATCGCTTTTGCAGCAGCTCCTTCCATGTGCATGTTTTTGGGAGTGGAAAGGCTTGCAGAGTGTTCAAGTAGCTTTTTCTCTCCGCTGGAAAGCTGCAGGCTCAGTGCCAGTGTTCTGCAGCTTCTTTCTTCACGTTTCAGCAGCTAGCACGCTCTCCGTGTGCAGGAGAAGCGGCTGAGGCTTCCTTGCCGGAGAAGCGGCACCTTCGCCGGCAGAGAGCATCCCGCCGGCCGCGGTGCGCTCCGGAGCGGGGGCTTGTGCCGAAAGAGGCCGGCAACAGGCGCTTACCTTCGGACAGCTCCGGATGCCCGTCTAATGCGTCTCTTGTCGCCTACACGGCAGGGAAAAGCTTTTCCACTCTGTCTAGGAAGGAGAAAGTGTGCCAGCACAGCAAATGCCTCCCGGACTTTCCCTGCAATTCAGCAAGTGCTTTGCAGCTTGAAATTGGAAGGAAAGCCTCAGATTTAGCAGCCAGAGCTTCAGGAGGAGCAGCAGCGAGCACAGCATCGCTTTTGCAGCAGCTCCTTCCATGTGCATGTTTTTGGGAGTGGAAAGGCTTGCAGAGTGTTCAAGTAGCTTTTTCTCTCCGCTGGAAAGCTGCAGGCTCAGTGCCAGTGTTCTGCAGCTTCTTTCTTCACGTTTCAGCAGCTAGCACGCTCTCCGTGTGCAGGAGAAGCGGCTGAGGCTTCCTTGCCGGAGAAGCGGCACCTTCGCCGGCAGAGAGCCTCCGGCCGGCCGCGGTGCGCTCCGGAGCGGGGGCTTGTGCCGAAAGAGGCCGGCAACAGGCGCTTACCTTCGGACAGCTCCGGATGCCCGTCTAATGCGTCTCTTGTCGCCTACACGGCAGAGAAAAGCTTTTCCACTCTGTCTAGGAAGGAGAAAGTGTGCCAGCACAGCAAATGCCTCCCGGACTTTCCCTGCAATTCAGCAAGTGCTTTGCAGCTTGAAATTGGAAGGAAAGCCTCAGATTCAGCAGCCAGAGCTTCAGGAGGAGCAGCAGCGAGCACAGCATCGCTTTTGCAGCAGCTCCTTCCATGTGCATGTTTTTGGGAGTGGAAAGGCTTGCAGAGTGTTCAAGTAGCTTTTTCTCTCCGCTGGAAAGCTGCAGGCTCAGTGCCAGTGTTCTGCAGCTTCTTTCTTCACGTTTCAGCAGCTAGCACGCTCTCCGTGTGCAGGAGAAGCGGCTGAGGCTTCCTTGCCGGAGAAGCGGCACCTTCGCCGGCAGAGAGCCTCCGGCCGGCCGCGGTGCGCTCCGGAGCGGTGGCTTGTGCCGAAAGAGGCCGGGAACAGGCGCTTACCTTCGGACAGCTCCGGATGCCCGTCTAATGCGTCTCTTGTCGCCTACACGGCAGGGAAAAGCTTTTCCACTCTGTCTAGGAAGGAGAAAGTGTGCCAGCACAGCAAATGCCTCCCGGACTTTCCCTGCAATTCAGCAAGTGCTTTGCAGCTTGAAATTGGAAGGAAAGCCTCAGATTTAGCAGCCAGAGCTTCAGGAGGAGCAGCAGCGAGCACAGCATCGCTTTTGCAGCAGCTCCTTCCATGTGCATGTTTTTGGGACTGGAAAGGCTTGCAGAGTGTTCAAGTAGCTTTTTCTCTGCGCTGGAAAGCTGCAGGCTCAGTGCCAGTGTTCTGCAGCTTCTTTCTTCACGTTTCAGCAGCTAGCACGCTCTCCGTGTGCAGGAGAAGCGGCTGAGGCTTCCTTGCCCGGGAAGCAGCACCTTCGCCGGCAGAGAGCCTCCGGCCGGCCGCGGTGCGCTCCGGAGCGGGGGCTTGTGCCGAAAGAGGCCGGGAACAGGCGCTTACCTTCGGACAGCTCCGGATGCCCGTCTAATGCGTCTCTTGTCGCCTACACGGCAGGGAAAAGCTTTTCCACTCTGTCTAGGAAGGAGAAAGTGTGCCAGCACAGCAAATGCCTCCCGGACTTTCCCTGCAATTCAGCAAGTGCTTTGCAGCTTGAAATTGGAAGGAAAGCCTCAGATTTAGCAGCCAGAGCTTCAGGAGGAGCAGCAGCGAGCACAGCATCGCTTTTGCAGCAGCTCCTTCCATGTGCATGTTTTTGGGAGTGGAAAGGCTTGCAGAGTGTTCAAGTAGCTTTTTCTCTCCGCTGGAAAGCTGCACGCTCAGTGCCAGTGTTCTGCAGCTTCTTTCTTCACGTTTCAGCAGCTAGCACGCTCTCCGTGTGCAGGAGAAGCGGCTGAGGCTTCCTTGCCGGAGAAGCGGCACCTTCGCCGGCAGAGAGCCTCCGGCCGGCCGCGGTGCGCTCCGGAGCGGGGGCTTGTGCCGAAAGAGGCCGGGAACAGGCGCTTACCTTCGGACAGCTCCGGATGCCCGTCTAATGCGTCTCTTGTCGCCTACACGGCAGGGAAAAGCTTTTCCACTCTGTCTAGGAAGGAGAAAGTGGTCCAGCACAGCAAATGCCTCCCGGACTTTGCCTGCAATTCAGCAAGTGCTTTGCAGCTTGAAATTGGAAGGAAAGCCTCAGATTTAGCAGCCAGAGCTTCAGGAGGAGCAGCAGCGAGCACAGCATCGCTTTTGCAGCAGCTCCTTCCATGTGCATGTTTTTGGGAGTGGAAAGGCTTGCAGAGTGTTCAAGTAGTTTTTCTCTCCGCTGGAAAGCTGCACGCTCAGTGCCAGTGTTCTGCAGCTTCCTTCTTCACGTTTCAACAGCTAGCACGCTCTCCGTGTGCAGGAGAAGCGGCTGAGGCTTCCTTGCCGGAGAAGCGGCACCTTCGCCGGCAGAGAGCCTCCGGCCGGCCGCGGTGCGCTCCGGAGCGGGGGCTTGTGCCGAAAGAGGCCGGGAACAGGCGCTTACCTTCGGACAGCTCCGGATGCCCGTCTAATGCGTCTCTTGTCGCCTACACGGCAGGGAAAAGCTTTTCCACTCTGTCTAGGAAGGAGAAAGTGTGCCAGCACAGCAAATGTCTCCCGGACTTTGCCTGCAATTCAGCAAGTGCTTTGCAGCTTGAAATTGGAAGGAAAGCCTCAGATTTAGCAGCCAGAGCTTCAGGAGGAGCAGCAGCGAGCACAGCATCGCTTTTGCAGCAGCTCCTTCCATGTGCATGTTTTTGGGAGTTGGAAGGCTTGCAGAGTGTTCAAGTAGCTTTTTCTCTCCGCTGGAAAGCTGCACGCTCAGTGCCAGTGTTCTGCAGCTTCTTTCTTCACGTTTCAGCAGCTAGCACGCTCTCCGTGTGCAGGAGAAGCGGCTGAGGCTTCCTTGCCGGAGAAGCGGCACCTTCGCCGGCAGAGAGCCTCCGGCCGGCCGCGGTGCGCTCCAGAGCGGGGGCTTGTGCCGAAAGAGGCCGGCAACAGGCGCTTACCTTCGGACAGCTCCGGATGCCCGTCTAATGCGTCTCTTGTCGCCTACACGGCAGGGAAAAGCTTTTCCACTCTGTCTAGGAAGGAGAAAGTGTGCCAGCACAGCAAATGCCTCCCGGACTTTCCCTGCAATTCAGCAAGTGCTTTGCAGCTTGAAATTGGAAGGAAAGCCTCAGATTCAGCAGCCAGAGCTTCAGGAGGAGCAGCAGCGAGCACAGCATCGCTTTTGCAGCAGCTCCTTCCATGTGCATGTTTTTGGGAGTGGAAAGGCTTGCAGAGTGTTCAAGTAGCTTTTTCTCTCCGCTGGAAAGCTGCACGCTCAGTGCCAGTGTTCTGCAGCTTCTTTCTTCACGTTTCAGCAGCTAGCACGCTCTCCGTGTGCAGGAGAAGCGGCTGAGGCTTCCTTGCCGGAGAAGCGGCACCTTCGCCGGCAGAGAGCCTCCGGCCGGCCGCGGTGCGCTCCGGAGCGGGGGCTTGTGCCGAAAGAGGCCGGGAACAGGCGCTTACCTTCGGACAGCTCCGGATGCCCGTCTAATGCGTCTCTTGTCGCCTACACGGCAGGGAAAAGCTTTTCCACTCTGTCTAGGAAGGAGAAAGTGTGCCCGCACAGCAAATGCCTCCCGGACTTTGCCTGCAATTCAGCAAGTGCTTTGCAGCTTGAAATTGGAAGGAAAGCCTCAGATTTAGCAGCCAGAGCTTCAGGAGGAGCAGCAGCGAGCACAGCATCGCTTTTGCAGCAGCTCCTTTCATGTGCATGTTTTTGGGAGTGGAAAGGCTTGCAGAGTGTTCAAGTAGCTTTTTCTCTGCGCTGGAAAGCTGCAGGCTCAGTGCCAGTGTTCTGCAGCTTCTTTCTTCACGTTTCAGCAGCTAGCACGCTCTCCGTGTGCAGGAGAAGCGGCTGAGGCTTCCTTGCCCGGGAAGCAGCACCTTCGCCGGCAGAGAGCCTCCGGCCGGCCGCGGTGCGCTCCGGAGCGGGGGCTTGTGCCGAAAGAGGCCGGCAACAGGCGCTTACCTTCGGACAGCTCCGGATGCCCGTCTAATGCGTCTCTTGTCGCCTACACGGCAGGGAAAAGCTTTTCCACTCTGTCTAGGAAGGAGAAAGTGTGCCAGCACAGCAAATGCCTCCCGGACTTTCCCTGCAATTCAGCAAGTGCTTTGCAGCTTGAAATTGGAAGGAAAGCCTCAGATTTAGCAGCCAGAGCTTCAGGAGGAGCAGCAGCGAGCACAGCATCGCTTTTGCAGCAGCTCCTTCCATGTGCATGTTTTTGGGAGTGGAAAGGCTTGCAGAGTGTTCAAGTAGCTTTTTCTCTCCGCTGGAAAGCTGCAGGCTCAGTGCCAGTGTTCTGCAGCTTCTTTCTTCACGTTTCAGCAGCTAGCACGCTCTCCGTGTGCAGGAGAAGCGGCTGAGGCTTCCTTGCCGGAGAAGCGGCACCTTCGCCGGCAGAGAGCCTCCGGCCGGCCGCGGTGCGCTCCGGAGCGGGGGCTTGTGCCGAAAGAGGCCGGGAACAGGCGCTTACCTTCGGACAGCTCCGGATGCCCGTCTAATGCGTCTCTTGTCGCCTAGACGGCAGGGAAAAGCTTTTCCACTCTGTCTAGGAAGGAGAAAGTGTGCCAGCACAGCAAATGCCTCCCGGACTTTCCCTGGAATTCAGCAAGTGCTTTGCAGCTTGAAATTGGAAGGAAAGCCTCAGATTTAGCAGCCAGAGCTTCAGGAGGAGCAGCAGCGAGCACAGCATCGCTTTTGCAGCAGCTCCTTCCATGTGCATGTTTTTGGGAGTGGAAAGGCTTGCAGAGTGTTCAAGTAGCTTTTTCTCTGCGCTGGAAAGCTGCACGCTCAGTGCCAGTGTTCTGCAGCTTCTTTCTTCACGTTTCAGCAGCTAGCACGCTCTCCGTGTGCAGGAGAAGCGGCTGAGGCTTCCTTGCCGGAGAAGCGGCACCTTCGCCGGCAGAGAGCCTCCGGCCGGCCGCGGTGCGCTCCGGAGCGGGGGCTTGTGCCGAAAGAGGCCGGCAACAGGCGCTTACCTTCGGACAGCTCCGGATGCCCGTCTAATGCGTCTCTTGTCGCCTACACGGCAGGGAAAAGCTTTTCCACTCTGTCTAGCAAGGAGAAAGTGTGCCAGCACAGCAAATGCCTCCCGGACTTTCCCTGCAATTCAGCAAGTGCTTTGCAGCTTGAAATTGGAAGGAAAGCCTCAGATTTAGCAGCCAGAGCTTCAGGAGGAGCAGCAGCGAGCACAGCATCGCTTTTGCAGCAGCTCCTTCCATGTGCATGTTTTTGGGACTGGAAAGGCTTGCAGAGTGTTCAAGTAGCTTTTTCTCTCCGCTGGAAAGCTGCACGCTCAGTGCCAGTGTTCTGCAGCTTCTTTCTTCACGTTTCAGCAGCTAGCACGCTCTCCGTGTGCTGGAGAAGCGGCTGAGGCTTCCTTGCCGGAGAAGCGGCACCTTCGCCGGCAGAGAGCCTCCGGCCGGCCGCGGTGCGCTCCGGAGCGGGGGCTTGTGCCGAAAGAGGCCGGGAACAGGCGCTTACCTTCGGACAGCTCCGGATGCCCGTCTAATGCGTCTCTTGTCGCCTACACGGCAGGGAAAAGCTTTTCCACTCTGTCTAGGAAGGAGAAAGTGGTCCAGCACAGCAAATGCCTCCCGGACTTTCCCTGCAATTCAGCAAGTGCTTTGCAGCTTGAAATTGGAAGGAAAGCCTCAGATTTAGCAGCCAGAGCTTCAGGAGGAGCAGCAGCGAGCACAGCATCGCTTTTGCAGCAGCTCCTTCCATGTGCATGTTTTTGGGACTGGAAAGGCTTGCAGAGTGTTCAAGTAGCTTTTTCTCTCCGCTGGAAAGCTGCACGCTCAGTGCCAGTGTTCTGCAGCTTCCTTCTTCACGTTTCGGCAGCTAGCACGCTCTCCGTGTGCAGGAGAAGCGGCTGAGGCTTCCTTGCCGGAGAAGCGGCACCTTCGCCGGCAGAGAGCCTCCGGCCGGCCGCGGTGCGCTCCGGAGCGGGGGCTTGTGCCGAAAGAGGCCGGCAACAGGCGCTTACCTTCGGACAGCTCCGGATGCCCGTCTAATGCGTCTCTTGTCGCCTACACGGCAGGGAAAAGCTTTTCCACTCTGTCTAGGAAGGAGAAAGTGTGCCAGCACAGCAAATGCCTCCCGGACTTTCCCTGCAATTCAGCAAGTGCTTTGCAGCTTGAAATTGGAAGGAAAGCCTCCGATTTAGCAGCCAGAGCTTCAGGAGGAGCAGCAGCGAGCACAGCATCGCTTTTGCAGCAGCTCCTTCCATGTGCATGTTTTTGGGAGTGGAAAGGCTTGCAGAGTGTTCAAGTAGCTTTTTCTCTCCGCTGGAAAGCTGCACGCTCAGTGCCAGTGTTCTGCAGCTTCTTTCTTCACGTTTCAGCAGCTAGCACGCTCTCCGTGTGCAGGAGAAGCGGCTGAGGCTTCCTTGCCGGAGAAGCGGCACCTTCGCCGGCAGAGAGCCTCCGGCCGGCCGCGGTGCGCTCCGGAGCGGGGGCTTGTGCCGAAAGAGGCCGGGAACAGGCGCTTACCTTCGGACAGCTCCGGATGCCCGTCTAATGCGTCTCTTGTCGCCTACACGGCAGGGAAAAGCTTTTCCACTCTGTCTAGGAAGGAGAAAGTGGTCCAGCACAGCAAATGCCTCCCGGACTTTGCCTGCAATTCAGCAAGTGCTTTGCAGCTTGAAATTGGAAGGAAAGCCTCAGATTTAGCAGCCAGAGCTTCAGGAGGAGCAGCAGCGAGCACAGCATCGCTTTTGCAGCAGCTCCTTCCATGTGCATGTTTTTGGGAGTGGAAAGGCTTGCAGAGTGTTCAAGTAGCTTTTTCTCTCCGCTGGAAAGCTGCACGCTCAGTGCCAGTGTTCTGCAGCTTCCTTCTTCACGTTTCAGCAGCTAGCACGCTCTCCGTGTGCAGGAGAAGCGGCTGAGGCTTCCTTGCCGGAGAAGCGGCACCTTCGCCGGCAGAGAGCCTCCGGCCGGCCGCGGTGCGCTCCGGAGCGGGGGCTTGTGCCGAAAGAGGCCGGGAACAGGCGCTTACCTTCGGACAGCTCCGGATGCCCGTCTAATGCGTCTCTTGTCGCCTACACGGCAGGGAAAAGCTTTTCCACTCTGTCTAGGAAGGAGAAAGTGTGCCAGCACAGCAAATGTCTCCCGGACTTTCCCTGCAATTCAGCAAGTGCTTTGCAGCTTGAAATTGGAAGGAAAGCCTCAGATTTAGCAGCCAGAGCTTCAGGAGGAGCAGCAGCGAGCACAGCATCGCTTTTGCAGCAGCTCCTTCCATGTGCATGTTTTTGGGAGTTGGAAGGCTTGCAGAGTGTTCAAGTAGCTTTTTCTCTCCGCTGGAAAGCTGCACGCTCAGTGCCAGTGTTCTGCAGCTTCTTTCTTCACGTTTCAGCAGCTAGCACGCTCTCCGTGTGCAGGAGAAGCGGCTGAGGCTTCCTTGCCGGAGAAGCGGCACCTTCGCCGGCAGAGAGCCTCCGGCCGGCCGCGGTGCGCTCCGGAGCGGGGGCTTGTGCCGAAAGAGGCCGGCAACAGGCGCTTACCTTCGGACAGCTCCGGATGCCCGTCTAATGCGTCTCTTGTCGCCTACACGGCAGAGAAAAGCTTTTCCACTCTGTCTAGGAAGGAGAAAGTGTGCCAGCACAGCAAATGCCTCCCGGACTTTCCCTGCAATTCAGCAAGTGCTTTGCAGCTTGAAATTGGAAGGAAAGCCTCAGATTCAGCAGCCAGAGCTTCAGGAGGAGCAGCAGCGAGCACAGCATCGCTTTTGCAGCAGCTCCTTCCATGTGCATGTTTTTGGGAGTGGAAAGGCTTGCAGAGTGTTCAAGTAGCTTTTTCTCTCCGCTGGAAAGCTGCAGGCTCAGTGCCAGTGTTCTGCAGCTTCTTTCTTCACGTTTCAGCAGCTAGCACGCTCTCCGTGTGCAGGAGAAGCGGCTGAGGCTTCCTTGCCGGAGAAGCGGCACCTTCGCCGGCAGAGAGCCTCCGGCCGGCCGCGGTGCGCTCCGGAGCGGTGGCTTGTGCCGAAAGAGGCCGGGAACAGGCGCTTACCTTCGGACAGCTCCGGATGCCCGTCTAATGCGTCTCTTGTCGCCTACACGGCAGGGAAAAGCTTTTCCACTCTGTCTAGGAAGGAGAAAGTGTGCCAGCACAGCAAATGCCTCCCGGACTTTCCCTGCAATTCAGCAAGTGCTTTGCAGCTTGAAATTGGAAGGAAAGCCTCAGATTTAGCAGCCAGAGCTTCAGGAGGAGCAGCAGCGAGCACAGCATCGCTTTTGCAGCAGCTCCTTCCATGTGCATGTTTTTGGGACTGGAAAGGCTTGCAGAGTGTTCAAGTAGCTTTTTCTCTGCGCTGGAAAGCTGCAGGCTCAGTGCCAGTGTTCTGCAGCTTCTTTCTTCACGTTTCAGCAGCTAGCACGCTCTCCGTGTGCAGGAGAAGCGGCTGAGGCTTCCTTGCCCGGGAAGCAGCACCTTCGCCGGCAGAGAGCCTCCGGCCGGCCGCGGTGCGCTCCGGAGCGGGGGCTTGTGCCGAAAGAGGCCGGGAACAGGCGCTTACCTTCGGACAGCTCCGGATGCCCGTCTAATGCGTCTCTTGTCGCCTACACGGCAGGGAAAAGCTTTTCCACTCTGTCTAGGAAGGAGAAAGTGTGCCAGCACAGCAAATGCCTCCCGGACTTTCCCTGCAATTCAGCAAGTGCTTTGCAGCTTGAAATTGGAAGGAAAGCCTCAGATTTAGCAGCCAGAGCTTCAGGAGGAGCAGCAGCGAGCACAGCATCGCTTTTGCAGCAGCTCCTTCCATGTGCATGTTTTTGGGAGTGGAAAGGCTTGCAGAGTGTTCAAGTAGCTTTTTCTCTCCGCTGGAAAGCTGCACGCTCAGTGCCAGTGTTCTGCAGCTTCTTTCTTCACGTTTCAGCAGCTAGCACGCTCTCCGTGTGCAGGAGAAGCGGCTGAGGCTTCCTTGCCGGAGAAGCGGCACCTTCGCCGGCAGAGAGCCTCCGGCCGGCCGCGGTGCGCTCCGGAGCGGGGGCTTGTGCCGAAAGAGGCCGGGAACAGGCGCTTACCTTCGGACAGCTCCGGATGCCCGTCTAATGCGTCTCTTGTCGCCTACACGGCAGGGAAAAGCTTTTCCACTCTGTCTAGGAAGGAGAAAGTGGTCCAGCACAGCAAATGCCTCCCGGACTTTGCCTGCAATTCAGCAAGTGCTTTGCAGCTTGAAATTGGAAGGAAAGCCTCAGATTTAGCAGCCAGAGCTTCAGGAGGAGCAGCAGCGAGCACAGCATCGCTTTTGCAGCAGCTCCTTCCATGTGCATGTTTTTGGGAGTGGAAAGGCTTGCAGAGTGTTCAAGTAGTTTTTCTCTCCGCTGGAAAGCTGCACGCTCAGTGCCAGTGTTCTGCAGCTTCCTTCTTCACGTTTCAACAGCTAGCACGCTCTCCGTGTGCAGGAGAAGCGGCTGAGGCTTCCTTGCCGGAGAAGCGGCACCTTCGCCGGCAGAGAGCCTCCGGCCGGCCGCGGTGCGCTCCGGAGCGGGGGCTTGTGCCGAAAGAGGCCGGGAACAGGCGCTTACCTTCGGACAGCTCCGGATGCCCGTCTAATGCGTCTCTTGTCGCCTACACGGCAGGGAAAAGCTTTTCCACTCTGTCTAGGAAGGAGAAAGTGTGCCAGCACAGCAAATGTCTCCCGGACTTTGCCTGCAATTCAGCAAGTGCTTTGCAGCTTGAAATTGGAAGGAAAGCCTCAGATTTAGCAGCCAGAGCTTCAGGAGGAGCAGCAGCGAGCACAGCATCGCTTTTGCAGCAGCTCCTTCCATGTGCATGTTTTTGGGAGTTGGAAGGCTTGCAGAGTGTTCAAGTAGCTTTTTCTCTCCGCTGGAAAGCTGCACGCTCAGTGCCAGTGTTCTGCAGCTTCTTTCTTCACGTTTCAGCAGCTAGCACGCTCTCCGTGTGCAGGAGAAGCGGCTGAGGCTTCCTTGCCGGAGAAGCGGCACCTTCGCCGGCAGAGAGCCTCCGGCCGGCCGCGGTGCGCTCCAGAGCGGGGGCTTGTGCCGAAAGAGGCCGGCAACAGGCGCTTACCTTCGGACAGCTCCGGATGCCCGTCTAATGCGTCTCTTGTCGCCTACACGGCAGGGAAAAGCTTTTCCACTCTGTCTAGGAAGGAGAAAGTGTGCCAGCACAGCAAATGCCTCCCGGACTTTCCCTGCAATTCAGCAAGTGCTTTGCAGCTTGAAATTGGAAGGAAAGCCTCAGATTCAGCAGCCAGAGCTTCAGGAGGAGCAGCAGCGAGCACAGCATCGCTTTTGCAGCAGCTCCTTCCATGTGCATGTTTTTGGGAGTGGAAAGGCTTGCAGAGTGTTCAAGTAGCTTTTTCTCTCCGCTGGAAAGCTGCACGCTCAGTGCCAGTGTTCTGCAGCTTCTTTCTTCACGTTTCAGCAGCTAGCACGCTCTCCGTGTGCAGGAGAAGCGGCTGAGGCTTCCTTGCCGGAGAAGCGGCACCTTCGCCGGCAGAGAGCCTCCGGCCGGCCGCGGTGCGCTCCGGAGCGGGGGCTTGTGCCGAAAGAGGCCGGGAACAGGCGCTTACCTTCGGACAGCTCCGGATGCCCGTCTAATGCGTCTCTTGTCGCCTACACGGCAGGGAAAAGCTTTTCCACTCTGTCTAGGAAGGAGAAAGTGTGCCCGCACAGCAAATGCCTCCCGGACTTTGCCTGCAATTCAGCAAGTGCTTTGCAGCTTGAAATTGGAAGGAAAGCCTCAGATTTAGCAGCCAGAGCTTCAGGAGGAGCAGCAGCGAGCACAGCATCGCTTTTGCAGCAGCTCCTTCCATGTGCATGTTTTTGGGAGTGGAAAGGCTTGCAGAGTGTTCAAGTAGCTTTTTCTCTGCGCTGGAAAGCTGCAGGCTCAGTGCCAGTGTTCTGCAGCTTCTTTCTTCACGTTTCAGCAGCTAGCACGCTCTCCGTGTGCAGGAGAAGCGGCTGAGGCTTCCTTGCCCGGGAAGCAGCACCTTCGCCGGCAGAGAGCCTCCGGCCGGCCGCGGTGCGCTCCGGAGCGGGGGCTTGTGCCGAAAGAGGCCGGCAACAGGCGCTTACCTTCGGACAGCTCCGGATGCCCGTCTAATGCGTCTCTTGTCGCCTACACGGCAGGGAAAAGCTTTTCCACTCTGTCTAGGAAGGAGAAAGTGTGCCAGCACAGCAAATGCCTCCCGGACTTTCCCTGCAATTCAGCAAGTGCTTTGCAGCTTGAAATTGGAAGGAAAGCCTCAGATTTAGCAGCCAGAGCTTCAGGAGGAGCAGCAGCGAGCACAGCATCGCTTTTGCAGCAGCTCCTTCCATGTGCATGTTTTTGGGAGTGGAAAGGCTTGCAGAGTGTTCAAGTAGCTTTTTCTCTCCGCTGGAAAGCTGCAGGCTCAGTGCCAGTGTTCTGCAGCTTCTTTCTTCACGTTTCAGCAGCTAGCACGCTCTCCGTGTGCAGGAGAAGCGGCTGAGGCTTCCTTGCCGGAGAAGCGGCACCTTCGCCGGCAGAGAGCCTCCGGCCGGCCGCGGTGCGCTCCGGAGCGGGGGCTTGTGCCGAAAGAGGCCGGGAACAGGCGCTTACCTTCGGACAGCTCCGGATGCCCGTCTAATGCGTCTCTTGTCGCCTACACGGCAGGGAAAAGCTTTTCCACTCTGTCTAGGAAGGAGAAAGTGTGCCAGCACAGCAAATGCCTCCCGGACTTTCCCTGGAATTCAGCAAGTGCTTTGCAGCTTGAAATTGGAAGGAAAGCCTCAGATTTAGCAGCCAGAGCTTCAGGAGGAGCAGCAGCGAGCACAGCATCGCTTTTGCAGCAGCTCCTTCCATGTGCATGTTTTTGGGAGTGGAAAGGCTTGCAGAGTGTTCAAGTAGCTTTTTCTCTGCGCTGGAAAGCTGCACGCTCAGTGCCAGTGTTCTGCAGCTTCTTTCTTCACGTTTCAGCAGCTAGCACGCTCTCCGTGTGCAGGAGAAGCGGCTGAGGCTTCCTTGCCGGAGAAGCGGCACCTTCGCCGGCAGAGAGCCTCCGGCCGGCCGCGGTGCGCTCCGGAGCGGGGGCTTGTGCCGAAAGAGGCCGGCAACAGGCGCTTACCTTCGGACAGCTCCGGATGCCCGTCTAATGCGTCTCTTGTCGCCTACACGGCAGGGAAAAGCTTTTCCACTCTGTCTAGGAAGGAGAAAGTGTGCCAGCACAGCAAATGCCTCCCGGACTTTCCCTGCAATTCAGCAAGTGCTTTGCAGCTTGAAATTGGAAGGAAAGCCTCCGATTTAGCAGCCAGAGCTTCAGGAGGAGCAGCAGCGAGCACAGCATCGCTTTTGCAGCAGCTCCTTCCATGTGCATGTTTTTGGGACTGGAAAGGCTTGCAGAGTGTTCAAGTAGCTTTTTCTCTCCGCTGGAAAGCTGCACGCTCAGTGCCAGTGTTCTGCAGCTTCTTTCTTCACGTTTCAGCAGCTAGCACGCTCTCCGTGTGCTGGAGAAGCGGCTGAGGCTTCCTTGCCGGAGAAGCGGCACCTTCGCCGGCAGAGAGCCTCCGGCCGGCCGCGGTGCGCTCCGGAGCGGGGGCTTGTGCCGAAAGAGGCCGGCAACAGGCGCTTACCTTCGGACAGCTCCGGATGCCCGTCTAATGCGTCTCTTGTCGCCTAGACGGCAGGGAAAAGCTTTTCCACTCTGTCTAGGAAGGAGAAAGTGTGCCAGCACAGCAAATGCCTCCCGGACTTTCCCTGCAATTCAGCAAGTGCTTTGCAGCTTGAAATTGGAAGGAAAGCCTCAGATTTAGCAGCCAGAGCTTCAGGAGGAGCAGCAGCGAGCACAGCATCGCTTTTGCAGCAGCTCCTTCCATGTGCATGTTTTTGGGAGTGGAAAGGCTTGCAGAGTGTTCAAGTAGCTTTTTCTCTCCGCTGGAAAGCTGCAGGCTCAGTGCCAGTGTTCTGCAGCTTCTTTCTTCACGTTTCAGCAGCTAGCACGCTCTCCGTGTGCAGGAGAAGCGGCTGAGGCTTCCTTGCCGGAGAAGCGGCACCTTCGCCGGCAGAGAGCATCCTGCCGGCCGCGGTGCGCTCCGGAGCGGGGGCTTGTGCCGAAAGAGGCCGGGAACAGGCGCTTACCTTCGGACAGCTCCGGATGCCCGTCTAATGCGTCTCTTGTCGCCTACACGGCAGGGAAAAGCTTTTCCACTCTGTCTAGGAAGGAGAAAGTGTGCCAGCACAGCAAATGCCTCCCGGACTTTCCCTGCAATTCAGCAAGTGCTTTGCAGCTTGAAATTGGAAGGAAAGCCTCAGATTTAGCAGCCAGAGCTTCAGGAGGAGCAGCAGCGAGCACAGCATCGCTTTTGCAGCAGCTCCTTCCATGTGCATGTTTTTGGGAGTGGAAAGGCTTGCAGAGTGTTCAAGTAGCTTTTTCTCTCCGCTGGAAAGCTGCACGCTCAGTGCCAGTGTTCTGCAGCTTCTTTCTTCACCTTTCAGCAGCTAGCACGCTCTCCGTGTGCAGGAGAAGCGGCTGAGGCTTCCTTGCCGGAGAAGCGGCACCTTCGCCGGCAGAGAGCCTCCGGCCGGCCGCGGTGCGCTCCGGAGCGGGGGCTTGTGCCGAAAGAGGCCGGGAACAGGCGCTTACCTTCGGACAGCTCTGGATGCCCGTCTAATGCGTCTCTTGTCGCCTACACGGCAGGGAAAAGCTTTTCCACTCTGTCTAGGAAGGAGAAAGTGTGCCAGCACAGCAAATGCCTCCCGGACTTTCCCTGCAATTCAGCAAGTGCTTTGCAGCTTGAAATTGGAAGGAAAGCCTCAGATTTAGCAGCCAGAGCTTCAGGAGGAGCAGCAGCGAGCACAGCATCGCTTTTGCAGCAGCTCCTTCCATGTGCATGTTTTTGGGAGTGGAAAGGCTTGCAGAGTGTTCAAGTAGCTTTTTCTCTCCGCTGGAAAGCTGCACGCTCAGTGCCAGTGTTCTGCAGCTTCTTTCTTCACGTTTCAGCAGCTAGCACGCTCTCCGTGTGCAGGAGAAGCGGCTGAGGCTTCCTTGCCGGAGAAGCGGCACCTTCGCCGGCAGAGAGCATCCTGCCGGCCGCGGTGCGCTCCGGAGCGGGGGCTTGTGCCGAAAGAGGCCGGCAACAGGCGCTTACCTTCGGACAGCTCCGGATGCCCGTCTAATGCGTCTCTTGTCGCCTACACGGCAGGGAAAAGCTTTTCCACTCTGTCTAGCAAGGAGAAAGTGTGCCAGCACAGCAAATGCCTCCCGGACTTTCCCTGCAATTCAGCAAGTGCTTTGCAGCTTGAAATTGGAAGGAAAGCCTCAGATTTAGCAGCCAGAGCTTCAGGAGGAGCAGCAGCGAGCACAGCATCGCTTTTGCAGCAGCTCCTTCCATGTGCATGTTTTTGGGAGTTGGAAGGCTTGCAGAGTGTTCAAGTAGCTTTTTCTCTCCGCTGGAAAGCTGCACGCTCAGTGCCAGTGTTCTGCAGCTTCTTTCTTCACGTTTCAGCAGCTAGCACGCTCTCCGTGTGCAGGAGAAGCGGCTGAGGCTTCCTTGCCGGAGAAGCGTCACCTTCGCCGGCAGAGAGCATCCTGCCGGCCGCGGTGCGCTCCGGAGCGGGGGCTTGTGCCGAAAGAGGCCGGGAACAGGCGCTTACCTTCGGACAGCTCCGGATGCCCGTCTAATGCGTCTCTTGTCGCCTACACGGCAGGGAAAAGCTTTTCCACTCTGTCTAGGAAGGAGAAAGTGTGCCAGCACAGCAAATGCCTCCCGGACTTTCCCTGCAATTCAGCAAGTGCTTTGCAGCTTGAAATTGGAAGGAAAGCCTCAGATTTAGCAGCCAGAGCTTCAGGAGGAGCAGCAGCGAGCACAGCATCGCTTTTGCAGCAGCTCCTTCCATGTGCATGTTTTTGGGACTGGAAAGGCTTGCAGAGTGTTCAAATACCTTTTTCTCTCCGCTGGAAAGCTGCACGCTCAGTGCCAGTGTTCTGCAGCTTCTTTCTTCACGTTTCAGCAGCTAGCACGCTCTCCGTGTGCAGGAGAAGCGGCTGAGGCTTCCTTGCCGGAGAAGCGGCACCTTCGCCGGCAGAGAGCATCCGGCCGGCCGCGGTGCGCTCCGGAGCGGGGGCTTGTGCCGAAAGAGGCCGGCAACAGGCGCTTACCTTCGGACAGCTCTGGATGCCCGTCTAATGCGTCTCTTGTCGCCTACACGGCAGGGAAAAGCTTTTCCACTCTGTCTAGGAAGGAGAAAGTGTGCCAGCACAGCAAATGCCTCCCGGACTTTGCCTGCAATTCAGCAAGTGCTTTGCAGCTTGAAATTGGAAGGAAAGCCTCAGATTTGGCAGCCAGAGCTTCAGGAGGAGCAGCAGCGAGCACAGCATCGCTTTTGCAGCAGCTCCTTCCATGTGCATGTTTTTGGGAGTTGGAAGGCTTGCAGAGTGTTCAAGTAGCTTTTTCTCTCCGCTGGAAAGCTGCACGCTCAGTGCCAGTGTTCTGCAGCTTCTTTCTTCACGTTTCAGCAGCTAGCACGCTCTCCGTGTGCAGGAGAAGCGGTTGAGGCTTCCTTGCCGGAGAAGCGGCACCTTCGCCGGCAGAGAGCATCCTGCCGGCCGCGGTGCGCTCCGGAGCGGGGGCTTGTGCCGAAAGAGGCCGGCAACAGGCGCTTACCTTCGGACAGCTCCGGATGCCCGTCTAATGCGTCTCTTGTCGCCTACACGGCAGGGAAAAGCTTTTCCACTCTGTCTAGGAAGGCGAAAGTGTGCCAGCACAGCAAATGCCTCCCGGACTTTCCCTGCAATTCAGCAAGTGCTTTGTAGCTTGAAATTGGAAGGAAAGCCTCCGATTTAGCAGCCAGAGCTTCAGGAGGAGCAGCAGCGAGCACAGCATCGCTTTTGCAGCAGCTCCTTCCATGTGCATGTTTTTGGGAGTTGAAAGGCTTGCAGAGTGTAAAAGTAGCTTTTTCTCTCCGCTGGAAAGCTGCAGGCTCAGTGCCAGTGTTCTGCAGCTTCTTTCTTCACGTTTCAGCAGCTAGCACGCTCTCCGTGTGCAGGAGAAGCGGCTGAGGCTTCCTTGCCGGAGAAGCGGCACCTTCGCCGGCAGAGAGCATCCTGCCGGCCGCGGTGCGCTCCGGAGCGGGGGCTTGTGCCGAAAGAGGCCGGCAACAGGCGCTTACCTTCGGACAGCTCCGGATGCCCGTCTAATGCGTCTCTTGTCGCCTACACGGCAGGGAAAAGCTTTTCCACTCTGTCTAGGAAGGAGAAAGTGTGCCAGCACAGCAAATGCCTCCCGGACTTTCCCTGCAATTCAGCAAGTGCTTTGCAGCTTGAAATTGGAAGGAAAGCCTCAGATTTAGCAGCCAGAGCTTCAAGAGGAGCAGCAGCGAGCACAGCATCGCTTTTGCAGCAGCTCCTTCCGTGTGCATGTTTTTGGGAGTGGAAAGGCTTGCAGAGTGTAAAAGTAGCTTTTTCTCTCCGCTGGAAAGCTGCACGCTCAGTGCCAGTGTTCTGCAGCTTCTTTCTTCACGTTTCAGCAGCTAGCACGCTCTCCGTGTGCAGGAGAAGCGGCTGAGGCTTCCTTGCCGGAGAAGCGGCACCTTCGCCGGCAGAGAGCATCCTGCCGGCCGCGGTGCGCTCCGGAGCGGGGGCTTGTGCCGAAAGAGGCCGGCAACAGGCGCTTACCTTCGGACAGCTCCGGATGCCCGTCTAATGCGTCTCTTGTCGCCTACACGGCAGGGAAAAGCTTTTCCACTCTGTCTAGCAAGGAGAAAGTGTGCCAGCACAGCAAATGCCTCCCGGACTTTCCCTGCAATTCAGCAAGTGCTTTGCAGCTTGAAATTGGAAGGAAAGCCTCCGATTTAGCAGCCAGAGCTTCAGGAGGAGCAGCAGCGAGCACAGCATCGCTTTTGCAGCAGCTCCTTCCATGTGCATGTTTTTGGGAGTTGAAAGGCTTGCAGAGTGTAAAAGTAGCTTTTTCTCTCCGCTGGAAAGCTGCAGGCTCAGTGCCAGTGTTCTGCAGCTTCTTTCTTCACGTTTCAGCAGCTAGCACGCTCTCCGTGTGCAGGAGAAGCGGCTGAGGCTTCCTTGCCGGAGAAGCGGCACCTTCGCCGGCAGAGAGCATCCTGCCGGCCGCGGTGCGCTCCGGAGCGGGGGCTTGTGCCGAAAGAGGCCGGCAACAGGCGCTTACCTTCGGACAGCTCCGGATGCCCGTCTAATGCGTCTCTTGTCGCCTACACGGCAGGGAAAAGCTTTTCCACTCTGTCTAGGAAGGAGAAAGTGTGCCAGCACAGCAAATGCCTCCCGGACTTTCCCTGCAATTCAGCAAGTGCTTTGCAGCTTGAAATTGGAAGGAAAGCCTCAGATTTAGCAGCCAGAGCTTCAAGAGGAGCAGCAGCGAGCACAGCATCGCTTTTGCAGCAGCTCCTTCCGTGTGCATGTTTTTGGGAGTGGAAAGGCTTGCAGAGTGTAAAAGTAGCTTTTTCTCTCCGCTGGAAAGCTGCACGCTCAGTGCCAGTGTTCTGCAGCTTCTTTCTTCACGTTTCAGCAGCTAGCACGCTCTCCGTGTGCAGGAGAAGCGGCTGAGGCTTCCTTGCCGGAGAAGCGGCACCTTCGCCGGCAGAGAGCATCCTGCCGGCCGCGGTGCGCTCCGGAGCGGGGGCTTGTGCCGAAAGAGGCCGGCAACAGGCGCTTACCTTCGGACAGCTCCGGATGCCCGTCTAATGCGTCTCTTGTCGCCTACACGGCAGGGAAAAGCTTTTCCACTCTGTCTAGGAAGGAGAAAGTGTGCCAGCACAGCAAATGCCTCCCGGACTTTCCCTGCAATTCAGCAAGTGCTTTGCAGCTTGAAATTGGAAGGAAAGCCTCCGATTTAGCAGCCAGAGCTTCAGGAGGAGCAGCAGCGAGCACAGCATCGCTTTTGCAGCAGCTCCTTCCATGTGCATGTTTTTGGGAGTGGAAAGGCTTGCAGAGTGTAAAAGTAGCTTTTTCTCTCCGCTGGAAAGCTGCACGCTCAGTGCCAGTGTTCTGCAGCTTCTTTCTTCACGTTTCAGCAGCTAGCACGCTCTCCGTGTGCAGGAGAAGCGGCTGAGGCTTCCTTGCCGGAGAAGCGGCACCTTCGCCGGCAGAGAGCATCCTGCCGGCCGCGGTGCGGTCCGGAGCGGGGGCTTGTGCCGAAAGAGGCCGGCAACAGGCGCTTACCTTCGGACAGCTCCGGATGCCCGTCTAATGCGTCTCTTGTCGCCTACACGGCAGGGAAAAGCTTTTCCACTCTGTCTAGGAAGGAGAAAGTGTGCCAGCACAGCAAATGCCTCCCGGACTTTCCCTGCAATTCAGCAAGTGCTTTGCAGCTTGAAATTGGAAGGAAAGCCTCAGATTTAGCAGCCAGAGCTTCAGGAGGAGCAGCAGCGAGCACAGCATCGCTTTTGCAGCAGCTCCTTCCATGTGCATGTTTTTGGGAGTGGAAAGGCTTGCAGAGTGTTCAAGTAGCTTTTTCTCTCCGCTGGAAAGCTGCACGCTCAGTGCCAGTGTTCTGCAGCTTCTTTCTTCACGTTTCAGCAGCTAGCACGCTCTCCGTGTGCAGGAGAAGCGGCTGAGGCTTCCTTGCCGGAGAAGCGGCACCTTCGCCGGCAGAGAGCATCCTGCCGGCCGCGGTGCGCTCCGGAGCGGGGGCTTGTGCCGAAAGAGGCCGGCAACAGGCGCTTACCTTCGGACAGCTCCGGATGCCCGTCTAATGCGTCTCTTGTCGCCTACACGGCAGGGAAAAGCTTTTCCACTCTGTCTAGGAAGGAGAAAGTGTGCCAGCACAGCAAATGCCTCCCGGACTTTCCCTGCAATTCAGCAAGTGCTTTGCAGCTTGAAATTGGAAGGAAAGCCTCCGATTTAGCAGCCAGAGCTTCAGGAGGAGCAGCAGCGAGCACAGCATCGCTTTTGCAGCAGCTCCTTCCATGTGCATGTTTTTGGGAGTGGAAAGGCTTGCAGAGTGTTCAAGTAGCTTTTTCTCTCCGCTGGAAAGCTGCACGCTCAGTGCCAGTGTTCTGCAGCTTCTTTCTTCACGTTTCAGCAGCTAGCACGCTCTCCGTGTGCAGGAGAAGCGGCTGAGGCTTCCTTGCCGGAGAAGCGGCACCTTCGCCGGCAGTGAGCATCCTGCCGGCCGCGGTGCGCTCCGGAGCGGGGGCTTGTGCCGAAAGAGGCCGGCAACAGGCGCTTACCTTCGGACAGCTCCGGATGCCCGTCTAATGCGTCTCTTGTCGCCTACACGGCAGGGAAAAGCTTTTCCACTCTGTCTAGGAAGGAGAAAGTGTGCCAGCACAGCAAATGCCTCCCGGACTTTCCCTGCAATTCAGCAAGTGCTTTGCAGCTTGAAATTGGAAGGAAAGCCTCCGATTTAGCAGCCAGAGCTTCAGGAGGAGCAGCAGCGAGCACAGCATCGCTTTTGCAGCAGCTCCTTCCATGTGCATGTTTTTGGGAGTGGAAAGGCTTGCAGAGTGTTCAAGTAGCTTTTTCTCTCCGCTGGAAAGCTGCACGCTCAGTGCCAGTGTTCTGCAGCTTCTTTCTTCACGTTTCAGCAGCTAGCACGCTCTCCGTGTGCAGGAGAAGCGGCTGAGGCTTCCTTGCCGGAGAAGCGGCACCTTCGCCGGCAGTGAGCATCCTGCCGGCCGCGGTGCGCTCCGGAGCGGGGGCTTGTGCCGAAAGAGGCCGGCAACAGGCGCTTACCTTCGGACAGCTCCGGATGCCCGTCTAATGCGTCTCTTGTCGCCTACACGGCAGGGAAAAGCTTTTCCACTCTGTCTAGGAAGGAGAAAGTGTGCCAGCACAGCAAATGCCTCCCGGACTTTCCCTGCAATTCAGCAAGTGCTTTGCAGCTTGAAATTGGAAGGAAAGCCTCCGATTTAGCAGCCAGAGCTTCAGGAGGAGCAGCAGCGAGCACAGCATCGCTTTTGCAGCAGCTCCTTCCGCGTGCATGTTTTTGGGAGTGGAAAGGCTTGCAGAGTGTTCAAGTAGCTTTTTCTCTCCGCTGGAAAGCTGCACGCTCAGTGCCAGTGTTCTGCAGCTTCTTTCTTCACGTTTCAGCAGCTAGCACGCTCTCCGTGTGCAGGAGAAGCGGCTGAGGCTTCCTTGCCGGAGAAGCGGCACCTTCGCCGGCAGAGAGCCTCCGGCCGGCCGCGGTGCGCTCCGGAGCGGGGGCTTGTGCCGAAAGAGGCCGGCAACAGGCGCTTACCTTCGGACAGCTCCGGATGCCCGTCTAATGCGTCTCTTGTCGCCTACACGGCAGGGAAAAGCTTTTCCACTCTGTCTAGGAAGGAGAAAGTGTGCCAGCACAGCAAATGCCTCCCGGACTTTCCCTGCAATTCAGCAAGTGCTTTGCAGCTTGAAATTGGAAGGAAAGCCTCCGATTTAGCAGCCAGAGCTTCAGGAGGAGCAGCAGCGAGCACAGCATCGCTTTTGCAGCAGCTCCTTCCATGTGCATGTTTTTGGGAGTGGAAAGGCTTGCAGAGTGTTCAAGTAGCTTTTTCTCTCCGCTGGAAAGCTGCAGGCTCAGTGCCAGTGTTCTGCAGCTTCTTTCTTCACGTTTCAGCAGCTAGCACGCTCTCCGTGTGCAGGAGAAGCGGCTGAGGCTTCCTTGCCGGAGAAGCGGCACCTTCGCCGGCAGAGAGCCTCCGGCCGGCCGCGGTGCGCTCCGGAGCGGGGGCTTGTGCCGAAAGAGGCCGGCAACAGGCGCTTACCTTCGGACAGCTCCGGATGCCCGTCTAATGCGTCTCTTGTCGCCTACACGGCAGGGAAAAGCTTTTCCACTCTGTCTAGCAAGGAGAAAGTGTGCCAGCACAGCAAATGCCTCCCGGACTTTCCCTGCAATTCAGCAAGTGCTTTGCAGCTTGAAATTGGAAGGAAAGCCTCCGATTTAGCAGCCAGAGCTTCAGGAGGAGCAGCAGCGAGCACAGCATCGCTTTTGCAGCAGCTCCTTCCATGTGCATGTTTTTGGGAGTGGAACTGCTTGCAGAGTGTAAAAGTAGCTTTTTCTCTCCGCTGGAAAGCTGCACGCTCAGTGCCAGTGTTCTGCAGCTTCTTTCTTCACGTTTCAGCAGCTAGCACGCTCTCCGTGTGCAGGAGAAGCGGCTGAGGCTTCCTTGCCGGAGAAGCGGCACCTTCGCCGGCAGAGAGCATCCTGCCGGCCGCGGTGCGCTCCGGAGCGGGGGCTTGTGCCGAAAGAGGCCGGCAACAGGCGCTTACCTTCGGACAGCTCCGGATGCCCGTCTAATGCGTCTCTTGTCGCCTACACGGCAGGGAAAAGCTTTTCCAATCTGTCTAGCAAGGAGAAAGTGTGCCAGCACAGCAAATGCCTCCCGGACTTTCCCTGCAATTCAGCAAGTGCTTTGCAGCTTGAAATTGGAAGGAAAGCCTCCGATTTAGCAGCCAGAGCTTCAGGAGGAGCAGCAGCGAGCACAGCATCGCTTTTGCAGCAGCTCCTTCCGTGTGCATGTTTTTGGGAGTGGAAAGGCTTGCAGAGTGTTCAAGTAGCTTTTTCTCTCCGCTGGAAAGCTGCACGCTCAGTGCCAGTGTTCTGCAGCTTCTTTCTTCACGTTTCAGCAGCTAGCACGCTCTCCGTGTGCAGGAGAAGCGGCTGAGGCTTCCTTGCCGGAGAAGCGGCACCTTCGCCGGCAGAGAGCATCCTGCCGGCCGCGGTGCGCTCCGGAGCGGGGGCTTGTGCCGAAAGAGGCCGGCAACAGGCGCTTACCTTCGGACAGCTCCGGATGCCCGTCTAATGCGTCTCTTGTCGCCTACACGGCAGGGAAAAGCTTTTCCACTCTGTCTAGGAAGGAGAAAGTGTGCCAGCACAGCAAATGCCTCCCGGACTTTCCCTGCAATTCAGCAAGTGCTTTGCAGCTTGAAATTGGAAGGAAAGCCTCCGATTTAGCAGCCAGAGCTTCAGGAGGAGCAGCAGCGAGCACAGCATCGCTTTTGCAGCAGCTCCTTCCGTGTGCATGTTTTTGGGAGTGGAAAGGCTTGCAGAGTGTAAAAGTAGCTTTTTCTCTCCGCTGGAAAGCTGCACGCTCAGTGCCAGTGTTCTGCAGCTTCTTTCTTCACGTTTCAGCAGCTAGCACGCTCTCCGTGTGCAGGAGAAGCGGCTGAGGCTTCCTTGCCGGAGAAGCGGCACCTTCGCCGGCAGAGAGCATCCTGCCGGCCGCGGTGCGCTCCGGAGCGGGGGCTTGTGCCGAAAGAGGCCGGGAACAGGCGCTTACCTTCGGACAGCTCCGGATGCCCGTCTAATGCGTCTCTTGTCGCCTACACGGCAGGGAAAAGCTTTTCCACTCTGTCTAGCAAGGAGAAAGTGTGCCAGCACAGCAAATGCCTCCCGGACTTTCCCTGCAATTCAGCAAGTGCTTTGCAGCTTGAAATTGGAAGGAAAGCCTCCGATTTAGCAGCCAGAGCTTCAGGAGGAGCAGCAGCGAGCACAGCATCGCTTTTGCAGCAGCTCCTTCCATGTGCATGTTTTTGGGAGTGGAAAGGCTTGCAGAGTGTTCAAGTAGCTTTTTCTCTCCGCTGGAAAGCTGCACGCTCAGTGCCAGTGTTCTGCAGCTTCTTTCTTCACGTTTCAGCAGCTAGCACGCTCTCCGTGTGCAGGAGAAGCGGCTGAGGCTTCCTTGCCGGAGAAGCGGCACCTTCGCCGGCAGAGAGCATCCTGCCGGCCGCGGTGCGCTCCGGAGCGGGGGCTTGTGCCGAAAGAGGCCGGCAACAGGCGCTTACCTTCGGACAGCTCCGGATGCCCGTCTAATGCGTCTCTTGTCGCCTACACGGCAGGGAAAAGCTTTTCCACTCTGTCTAGGAAGGAGAAAGTGTGCCAGCACAGCAAATGCCTCCCGGACTTTCCCTGCAATTCAGCAAGTGCTTTGCAGCTTGAAATTGGAAGGAAAGCCTCAGATTTAGCAGCCAGAGCTTCAGGAGGAGCAGCAGCGAGCACAGCATCGCTTTTGCAGCAGCTCCTTCCATGTGCATGTTTTTGGGAGTGGAAAGGCTTGCAGAGTGTTCAAGTAGCTTTTTCTCTCCGCTGGAAAGCTGCACGCTCAGTGCCAGTGTTCTGCAGCTTCTTTCTTCACGTTTCAGCAGCTAGCACGCTCTCCGTGTGCAGGAGAAGCGGCTGAGGCTTCCTTGCCGGAGAAGCGGCACCTTCGCCGGCAGAGAGCATCCTGCCGGCCGCGGTGCGCTCCGGAGCGGGGGCTTGTGCCGAAAGAGGCCGGCAACAGGCGCTTACCTTCGGACAGCTCCGGATGCCCGTCTAATGCGTCTCTTGTCGCCTACACGGCAGGGAAAAGCTTTTCCACTCTGTCTAGGAAGGAGAAAGTGTGCCAGCACAGCAAATGCCTCCCGGACTTTCCCTGCAATTCAGCAAGTGCTTTGCAGCTTGAAATTGGAAGGAAAGCCTCCGATTTAGCAGCCAGAGCTTCAGGAGGAGCAGCAGCGAGCACAGCATCGCTTTTGCAGCAGCTCCTTCCATGTGCATGTTTTTGGGAGTGGAAAGGCTTGCAGAGTGTTCAAGTAGCTTTTTCTCTCCGCTGGAAAGCTGCACGCTCAGTGCCAGTGTTCTGCAGCTTCTTTCTTCACGTTTCAGCAGCTAGCACGCTCTCCGTGTGCAGGAGAAGCGGCTGAGGCTTCCTTGCCGGAGAAGCGGCACCTTCGCCGGCAGAGAGCATCCTGCCGGCCGCGGTGCGCTCCGGAGCGGGGGCTTGTGCCGAAAGAGGCCGGCAACAGGCGCTTACCTTCGGACAGCTCCGGATGCCCGTCTAATGCGTCTCTTGTCGCCTACACGGCAGGGAAAAGCTTTTCCACTCTGTCTAGGAAGGAGAAAGTGTGCCAGCACAGCAAATGCCTCCCGGACTTTCCCTGCAATTCAGCAAGTGCTTTGCAGCTTGAAATTGGAAGGAAAGCCTCAGATTTAGCAGCCAGAGCTTCAGGAGGAGCAGCAGCGAGCACAGCATCGCTTTTGCAGCAGCTCCTTCCATGTGCATGTTTTTGGGAGTGGAAAGGCTTGCAGAGTGTTCAAGTAGCTTTTTCTCTCCGCTGGAAAGCTGCACGCTCAGTGCCAGTGTTCTGCAGCTTCTTTCTTCACGTTTCAGCAGCTAGCACGCTCTCCGTGTGCAGGAGAAGCGGCTGAGGCTTCCTTGCCGGAGAAGCGGCACCTTCGCCGGCAGAGAGCATCCTGCCGGCCGCGGTGCGCTCCGGAGCGGGGGCTTGTGCCGAAAGAGGCCGGCAACAGGCGCTTACCTTCGGACAGCTCCGGATGCCCGTCTAATGCGTCTCTTGTCGCCTACACGGCAGGGAAAAGCTTTTCCACTCTGTCTAGGAAGGAGAAAGTGTGCCAGCACAGCAAATGCCTCCCGGACTTTCCCTGCAATTCAGCAAGTGCTTTGCAGCTTGAAATTGGAAGGAAAGCCTCCGATTTAGCAGCCAGAGCTTCAGGAGGAGCAGCAGCGAGCACAGCATCGCTTTTGCAGCAGCTCCTTCCGTGTGCATGTTTTTGGGAGTGGAAAGGCTTGCAGAGTGTTCAAGTAGCTTTTTCTCTCCGCTGGAAAGCTGCACGCTCAGTGCCAGTGTTCTGCAGCTTCTTTCTTCACGTTTCAGCAGCTAGCACGCTCTCCGTGTGCAGGAGAAGCGGCTGAGGCTTCCTTGCCGGAGAAGCGGCACCTTCGCCGGCAGAGAGCATCCTGCCGGCCGCGGTGCGCTCCGGAGCGGGGGCTTGTGCCGAAAGAGGCCGGCAACAGGCGCTTACCTTCGGACAGCTCCGGATGCCCGTCTAATGCGTCTCTTGTCGCCTACACGGCAGGGAAAAGCTTTTCCACTCTGTCTAGCAAGGAGAAAGTGTGCCAGCACAGCAAATGCCTCCCGGACTTTCCCTGCAATTCAGCAAGTGCTTTGCAGCTTGAAATTGGAAGGAAAGCCTCCGATTTAGCAGCCAGAGCTTCAGGAGGAGCAGCAGCGAGCACAGCATCGCTTTTGCAGCAGCTCCTTCCATGTGCATGTTTTTGGGAGTGGAACTGCTTGCAGAGTGTAAAAGTAGCTTTTTCTCTCCGCTGGAAAGCTGCACGCTCAGTGCCAGTGTTCTGCAGCTTCTTTCTTCACGTTTCAGCAGCTAGCACGCTCTCCGTGTGCAGGAGAAGCGGCTGAGGCTTCCTTGCCGGAGAAGCGGCACCTTCGCCGGCAGAGAGCATCCTGCCGGCCGCGGTGCGCTCCGGAGCGGGGGCTTGTGCCGAAAGAGGCCGGCAACAGGCGCTTACCTTCGGACAGCTCCGGATGCCCGTCTAATGCGTCTCTTGTCGCCTACACGGCAGGGAAAAGCTTTTCCAATCTGTCTAGCAAGGAGAAAGTGTGCCAGCACAGCAAATGCCTCCCGGACTTTCCCTGCAATTCAGCAAGTGCTTTGCAGCTTGAAATTGGAAGGAAAGCCTCCGATTTAGCAGCCAGAGCTTCAGGAGGAGCAGCAGCGAGCACAGCATCGCTTTTGCAGCAGCTCCTTCCGTGTGCATGTTTTTGGGAGTGGAAAGGCTTGCAGAGTGTTCAAGTAGCTTTTTCTCTCCGCTGGAAAGCTGCACGCTCAGTGCCAGTGTTCTGCAGCTTCTTTCTTCACGTTTCAGCAGCTAGCACGCTCTCCGTGTGCAGGAGAAGCGGCTGAGGCTTCCTTGCCGGAGAAGCGGCACCTTCGCCGGCAGAGAGCATCCTGCCGGCCGCGGTGCGCTCCGGAGCGGGGGCTTGTGCCGAAAGAGGCCGGCAACAGGCGCTTACCTTCGGACAGCTCCGGATGCCCGTCTAATGCGTCTCTTGTCGCCTACACGGCAGGGAAAAGCTTTTCCACTCTGTCTAGGAAGGAGAAAGTGTGCCAGCACAGCAAATGCCTCCCGGACTTTCCCTGCAATTCAGCAAGTGCTTTGCAGCTTGAAATTGGAAGGAAAGCCTCAGATTTAGCAGCCAGAGCTTCAGGAGGAGCAGCAGCGAGCACAGCATCGCTTTTGCAGCAGCTCCTTCCATGTGCATGTTTTTGGGAGTGGAAAGGCTTGCAGAGTGTTCAAGTAGCTTTTTCTCTCCGCTGGAAAGCTGCACGCTCAGTGCCAGTGTTCTGCAGCTTCTTTCTTCACGTTTCAGCAGCTAGCACGCTCTCCGTGTGCAGGAGAAGCGGCTGAGGCTTCCTTGCCGGAGAAGCGGCACCTTCGCCGGCAGAGAGCATCCTGCCGGCCGCGGTGCGCTCCGGAGCGGGGGCTTGTGCCGAAAGAGGCCGGCAACAGGCGCTTACCTTCGGACAGCTCCGGATGCCCGTCTAATGCGTCTCTTGTCGCCTACACGGCAGGGAAAAGCTTTTCCACTCTGTCTAGGAAGGAGAAAGTGTGCCAGCACAGCAAATGCCTCCCGGACTTTCCCTGCAATTCAGCAAGTGCTTTGCAGCTTGAAATTGGAAGGAAAGCCTCAGATTTAGCAGCCAGAGCTTCAGGAGGAGCAGCAGCGAGCACAGCATCGCTTTTGCAGCAGCTCCTTCCATGTGCATGTTTTTGGGAGTGGAAAGGCTTGCAGAGTGTTCAAGTAGCTTTTTCTCTCCGCTGGAAAGCTGCACGCTCAGTGCCAGTGTTCTGCAGCTTCTTTCTTCACCTTTCAGCAGCTAGCACGCTCTCCGTGTGCAGGAGAAGCGGCTGAGGCTTCCTTGCCGGAGAAGCGGCACCTTCGCCGGCAGAGAGCATCCTGCCGGCCGCGGTGCGCTCCGGAGCGGGGGCTTGTGCCGAAAGAGGCCGGCAACAGGCGCTTACCTTCGGACAGCTCCGGATGCCCGTCTAATGCGTCTCTTGTCGCCTACACGGCAGGGAAAAGCTTTTCCACTCTGTCTAGGAAGGAGAAAGTGTGCCAGCACAGCAAATGCCTCCCGGACTTTCCCTGCAATTCAGCAAGTGCTTTGCAGCTTGAAATTGGAAGGAAAGCCTCCGATTTAGCAGCCAGAGCTTCAGGAGGAGCAGCAGCGAGCACAGCATCGCTTTTGCAGCAGCTCCTTCCGTGTGCATGTTTTTGGGAGTGGAAAGGCTTGCAGAGTGTTCAAGTAGCTTTTTCTCTCCGCTGGAAAGCTGCAGGCTCAGTGCCAGTGTTCTGCAGCTTCTTTCTTCACGTTTCAGCAGCTAGCACGCTCTCCGTGTGCAGGAGAAGCGGCTGAGGCTTCCTTGCCGGAGAAGCGGCACCTTCGCCGGCAGAGAGCATCCTGCCGGCCGCGGTGCGCTCCGGAGCGGGGGCTTGTGCCGAAAGAGGCCGGCAACAGGCGCTTACCTTCGGACAGCTCCGGATGCCCGTCTAATGCGTCTCTTGTCGCCTACACGGCAGGGAAAAGCTTTTCCACTCTGTCTAGCAAGGAGAAAGTGTGCCAGCACAGCAAATGCCTCCCGGACTTTCCCTGCAATTCAGCAAGTGCTTTGCAGCTTGAAATTGGAAGGAAAGCCTCCGATTTAGCAGCCAGAGCTTCAGGAGGAGCAGCAGCGAGCACAGCATCGCTTTTGCAGCAGCTCCTTCCGTGTGCATGTTTTTGGGAGTGGAAAGGCTTGCAGAGTGTTCAAGTAGCTTTTTCTCTCCGCTGGAAAGCTGCACGCTCAGTGCCAGTGTTCTGCAGCTTCTTTCTTCACGTTTCAGCAGCTAGCACGCTCTCCGTGTGCAGGAGAAGCGGCTGAGGCTTCCTTGCCGGAGAAGCGGCACCTTCGCCGGCAGAGAGCATCCTGCCGGCCGCGGTGCGCTCCGGAGCGGGGGCTTGTGCCGAAAGAGGCCGGGAACAGGCGCTTACCTTCGGACAGCTCCGGATGCCCGTCTAATGCGTCTCTTGTCGCCTACACGGCAGGGAAAAGCTTTTCCACTCTGTCTAGGAAGGAGAAAGTGTGCCAGCACAGCAAATGCCTCCCGGACTTTCCCTGCAATTCAGCAAGTGCTTTGCAGCTTGAAATTGGAAGGAAAGCCTCCGATTTAGCAGCCAGAGCTTCAGGAGGAGCAGCAGCGAGCACAGCATCGCTTTTGCAGCAGCTCCTTCCATGTGCATGTTTTTGGGAGTGGAAAGGCTTGCAGAGTGTTCAAGTAGCTTTTTCTCTCCGCTGGAAAGCTGCACGCTCAGTGCCAGTGTTCTGCAGCTTCTTTCTTCACGTTTCAGCAGCTAGCACGCTCTCCGTGTGCAGGAGAAGCGGCTGAGGCTTCCTTGCCGGAGAAGCGGCACCTTCGCCGGCAGAGAGCATCCTGCCGGCCGCGGTGCGCTCCGGAGCGGGGGCTTGTGCCGAAAGAGGCCGGCAACAGGCGCTTACCTTCGGACAGCTCCGGATGCCCGTCTAATGCGTCTCTTGTCGCCTACACGGCAGGGAAAAGCTTTTCCACTCTGTCTAGGAAGGAGAAAGTGTGCCAGCACAGCAAATGCCTCCCGGACTTTCCCTGCAATTCAGCAAGTGCTTTGCAGCTTGAAATTGGAAGGAAAGCCTCAGATTTAGCAGCCAGAGCTTCAGGAGGAGCAGCAGCGAGCACAGCATCGCTTTTGCAGCAGCTCCTTCCATGTGCATGTTTTTGGGAGTGGAAAGGCTTGCAGAGTGTTCAAGTAGCTTTTTCTCTCCGCTGGAAAGCTGCACGCTCAGTGCCAGTGTTCTGCAGCTTCTTTCTTCACGTTTCAGCAGCTAGCACGCTCTCCGTGTGCAGGAGAAGCGGCTGAGGCTTCCTTGCCGGAGAAGCGGCACCTTCGCCGGCAGAGAGCATCCTGCCGGCCGCGGTGCGCTCCGGAGCGGGGGCTTGTGCCGAAAGAGGCCGGCAACAGGCGCTTACCTTCGGACAGCTCCGGATGCCCGTCTAATGCGTCTCTTGTCGCCTACACGGCAGGGAAAAGCTTTTCCACTCTGTCTAGGAAGGAGAAAGTGTGCCAGCACAGCAAATGCCTCCCGGACTTTCCCTGCAATTCAGCAAGTGCTTTGCAGCTTGAAATTGGAAGGAAAGCCTCCGATTTAGCAGCCAGAGCTTCAGGAGGAGCAGCAGCGAGCACAGCATCGCTTTTGCAGCAGCTCCTTCCGTGTGCATGTTTTTGGGAGTGGAAAGGCTTGCAGAGTGTTCAAGTAGCTTTTTCTCTCCGCTGGAAAGCTGCACGCTCAGTGCCAGTGTTCTGCAGCTTCTTTCTTCACGTTTCAGCAGCTAGCACGCTCTCCGTGTGCAGGAGAAGCGGCTGAGGCTTCCTTGCCGGAGAAGCGGCACCTTCGCCGGCAGAGAGCATCCTGCCGGCCGCGGTGCGCTCCGGAGCGGGGGCTTGTGCCGAAAGAGGCCGGCAACAGGCGCTTACCTTCGGACAGCTCCGGATGCCCGTCTAATGCGTCTCTTGTCGCCTACACGGCAGGGAAAAGCTTTTCCACTCTGTCTAGGAAGGAGAAAGTGTGCCAGCACAGCAAATGCCTCCCGGACTTTCCCTGCAATTCAGCAAGTGCTTTGCAGCTTGAAATTGGAAGGAAAGCCTCCGATTTAGCAGCCAGAGCTTCAAGAGGAGCAGCAGCGAGCACAGCATCGCTTTTGCAGCAGCTCCTTCCGTGTGCATGTTTTTGGGAGTGGAAAGGCTTGCAGAGTGTAAAAGTAGCTTTTTCTCTCCGCTGGAAAGCTGCACGCTCAGTGCCAGTGTTCTGCAGCTTCTTTCTTCACGTTTCAGCAGCTAGCACGCTCTCCGTGTGCAGGAGAAGCGGCTGAGGCTTCCTTGCCGGAGAAGCGGCACCTTCGCCGGCAGAGAGCATCCTGCCGGCCGCGGTGCGCTCCGGAGCGGGGGCTTGTGCCGAAAGAGGCCGGCAACAGGCGCTTACCTTCGGACAGCTCCGGATGCCCGTCTAATGCGTCTCTTGTCGCCTACACGGCAGGGAAAAGCTTTTCCACTCTGTCTAGGAAGGAGAAAGTGTGCCAGCACAGCAAATGCCTCCCGGACTTTCCCTGCAATTCAGCAAGTGCTTTGCAGCTTGAAATTGGAAGGAAAGCCTCCGATTTAGCAGCCAGAGCTTCAGGAGGAGCAGCAGCGAGCACAGCATCGCTTTTGCAGCAGCTCCTTCCGTGTGCATGTTTTTGGGAGTGGAAAGGCTTGCAGAGTGTTCAAGTAGCTTTTTCTCTCCGCTGGAAAGCTGCACGCTCAGTGCCAGTGTTCTGCAGCTTCTTTCTTCACGTTTCAGCAGCTAGCACGCTCTCCGTGTGCAGGAGAAGCGGCTGAGGCTTCCTTGCCGGAGAAGCGGCACCTTCGCCGGCAGAGAGCATCCTGCCGGCCGCGGTGCGCTCCGGAGCGGGGGCTTGTGCCGAAAGAGGCCGGCAACAGGCGCTTACCTTCGGACAGCTCCGGATGCCCGTCTAATGCGTCTCTTGTCGCCTACACGGCAGGGAAAAGCTTTTCCACTCTGTCTAGGAAGGCGAAAGTGTGCCAGCACAGCAAATGCCTCCCGGACATTCCCTGCAATTCAGCAAGTGCTTTGCAGCTTGAAATTGGAAGGAAAGCCTCCGATTTAGCAGCCAGAGCTTCAGGAGGAGCAGCAGCGAGCACAGCATCGCTTTTGCAGCAGCTCCTTCCATGTGCATGTTTTTGGGAGTGGAAAGGCTTGCAGAGTGTAAAAGTAGCTTTTTCTCTCCGCTGGAAAGCTGCACGCTCAGTGCCAGTGTTCTGCAGCTTCTTTCTTCACGTTTCAGCAGCTAGCACGCTCTCCGTGTGCAGGAGAAGCGGCTGAGGCTTCCTTGCCGGAGAAGCGGCACCTTCGCCGGCAGAGAGCATCCTGCCGGCCGCGGTGCGCTCCGGAGCGGGGGCTTGTGCCGAAAGAGGCCGGCAACAGGCGCTTACCTTCGGACAGCTCCGGATGCCCGTCTAATGCGTCTCTTGTCGCCTACACGGCAGGGAAAAGCTTTTCCACTCTGTCTAGCAAGGAGAAAGTGTGCCAGCACAGCAAATGCCTCCCGGACTTTCCCTGCAATTCAGCAAGTGCTTTGCAGCTTGAAATTGGAAGGAAAGCCTCCGATTTAGCAGCCAGAGCTTCAGGAGGAGCAGCAGCGAGCACAGCATCGCTTTTGCAGCAGCTCCTTCCATGTGCATGTTTTTGGGAGTGGAAAGGCTTGCAGAGTGTTCAAGTAGCTTTTTCTCTCCGCTGGAAAGCTGCACGCTCAGTGCCAGTGTTCTGCAGCTTCTTTCTTCACGTTTCAGCAGCTAGCACGCTCTCCGTGTGCAGGAGAAGCGGCTGAGGCTTCCTTGCCGGAGAAGCGGCACCTTCGCCGGCAGAGAGCATCCTGCCGGCCGCGGTGCGCTCCGGAGCGGGGGCTTGTGCCGAAAGAGGCCGGCAACAGGCGCTTACCTTCGGACAGCTCCGGATGCCCGTCTAATGCGTCTCTTGTCGCCTACACGGCAGGGAAAAGCTTTTCCACTCTGTCTAGGAAGGAGAAAGTGTGCCAGCACAGCAAATGCCTCCCGGACTTTCCCTGCAATTCAGCAAGTGCTTTGCAGCTTGAAATTGGAAGGAAAGCCTCAGATTTAGCAGCCAGAGCTTCAAGAGGAGCAGCAGCGAGCACAGCATCGCTTTTGCAGCAGCTCCTTCCATGTGCATGTTTTTGGGAGTGGAAAGGCTTGCAGAGTGTAAAAGTAGCTTTTTCTCTCCGCTGGAAAGCTGCACGCTCAGTGCCAGTGTTCTGCAGCTTCTTTCTTCACGTTTCAGCAGCTAGCACGCTCTCCGTGTGCAGGAGAAGCGGCTGAGGCTTCCTTGCCGGAGAAGCGGCACCTTCGCCGGCAGAGAGCATCCTGCCGGCCGCGGTGCGCTCCGGAGCGGGGGCTTGTGCCGAAAGAGGCCGGCAACAGGCGCTTACCTTCGGACAGCTCCGGATGCCCGTCTAATGCGTCTCTTGTCGCCTACACGGCAGGGAAAAGCTTTTCCACTCTGTCTAGGAAGGAGAAAGTGTGCCAGCACAGCAAATGCCTCCCGGACTTTCCCTGCAATTCAGCAAGTGCTTTGCAGCTTGAAATTGGAAGGAAAGCCTCCGATTTAGCAGCCAGAGCTTCAGGAGGAGCAGCAGCGAGCACAGCATCGCTTTTGCAGCAGCTCCTTCCATATGCATGTTTTTGGGAGTGGAAAGGCTTGCAGAGTGTAAAAGTAGCTTTTTCTCTCCGCTGGAAAGCTGCAGGCTCAGTGCCAGTGTTCTGCAGCTTCTTTCTTCACGTTTCAGCAGCTAGCACGCTCTCCGTGTGCAGGAGAAGCGGCTGAGGCTTCCTTGCCGGAGAAGCGGCACCTTCGCCGGCAGAGAGCATCCTGCCGGCCGCGGTGCGCTCCGGAGCGGGGGCTTGTGCCGAAAGAGGCCGGCAACAGGCGCTTACCTTCGGACAGCTCCGGATGCCCGTCTAATGCGTCTCTTGTCGCCTACACGGCAGGGAAAAGCTTTTCCACTCTGTCTAGGAAGGAGAAAGTGTGCCAGCACAGCAAATGCCTCCCGGACTTTCCCTGCAATTCAGCAAGTGCTTTGCAGCTTGAAATTGGAAGGAAAGCCTCCGATTTAGCAGCCAGAGCTTCAAGAGGAGCAGCAGCGAGCACAGCATCGCTTTTGCAGCAGCTCCTTCCGTGTGCATGTTTTTGGGAGTGGAAAGGCTTGCAGAGTGTAAAAGTAGCTTTTTCTCTCCGCTGGAAAGCTGCAGGCTCAGTGCCAGTGTTCTGCAGCTTCTTTCTTCACGTTTCAGCAGCTAGCACGCTCTCCGTGTGCAGGAGAAGCGGCTGAGGCTTCCTTGCCGGAGAAGCGGCACCTTCGCCGGCAGAGAGCATCCTGCCGGCCGCGGTGCGCTCCGGAGCGGGGGCTTGTGCCGAAAGAGGCCGGCAACAGGCGCTTACCTTCGGACAGCTCCGGATGCCCGTCTAATGCGTCTCTTGTCGCCTACACGGCAGGGAAAAGCTTTTCCACTCTGTCTAGGAAGGAGAAAGTGTGCCAGCACAGCAAATGCCTCCCGGACTTTCCCTGCAATTCAGCAAGTGCTTTGCAGCTTGAAATTGGAAGGAAAGCCTCCGATTTAGCAGCCAGAGCTTCAAGAGGAGCAGCAGCGAGCACAGCATCGCTTTTGCAGCAGCTCCTTCCGTGTGCATGTTTTTGGGAGTGGAAAGGCTTGCAGAGTGTAAAAGTAGCTTTTTCTCTCCGCTGGAAAGCTGCACGCTCAGTGCCAGTGTTCTGCAGCTTCTTTCTTCACGTTTCAGCAGCTAGCACGCTCTCCGTGTGCAGGAGAAGCGGCTGAGGCTTCCTTGCCGGAGAAGCGGCACCTTCGCCGGCAGAGAGCATCCTGCCGGCCGCGGTGCGCTCCGGAGCGGGGGCTTGTGCCGAAAGAGGCCGGCAACAGGCGCTTACCTTCGGACAGCTCCGGATGCCCGTCTAATGCGTCTCTTGTCGCCTACACGGCAGGGAAAAGCTTTTCCACTCTGTCTAGGAAGGCGAAAGTGTGCCAGCACAGCAAATGCCTCCCGGACATTCCCTGCAATTCAGCAAGTGCTTTGCAGCTTGAAATTGGAAGGAAAGCCTCCGATTTAGCAGCCAGAGCTTCAGGAGGAGCAGCAGCGAGCACAGCATCGCTTTTGCAGCAGCTCCTTCCATGTGCATGTTTTTGGGAGTGGAAAGGCTTGCAGAGTGTAAAAGTAGCTTTTTCTCTCCGCTGGAAAGCTGCACGCTCAGTGCCAGTGTTCTGCAGCTTCTTTCTTCACGTTTCAGCAGCTAGCACGCTCTCCGTGTGCAGGAGAAGCGGCTGAGGCTTCCTTGCCGGAGAAGCGGCACCTTCGCCGGCAGAGAGCATCCTGCCGGCCGCGGTGCGCTCCGGAGCGGGGGCTTGTGCCGAAAGAGGCCGGCAACAGGCGCTTACCTTCGGACAGCTCCGGATGCCCGTCTAATGCGTCTCTTGTCGCCTACACGGCAGGGAAAAGCTTTTCCACTCTGTCTAGCAAGGAGAAAGTGTGCCAGCACAGCAAATGCCTCCCGGACTTTCCCTGCAATTCAGCAAGTGCTTTGCAGCTTGAAATTGGAAGGAAAGCCTCCGATTTAGCAGCCAGAGCTTCAGGAGGAGCAGCAGCGAGCACAGCATCGCTTTTGCAGCAGCTCCTTCCATGTGCATGTTTTTGGGAGTGGAAAGGCTTGCAGAGTGTTCAAGTAGCTTTTTCTCTCCGCTGGAAAGCTGCACGCTCAGTGCCAGTGTTCTGCAGCTTCTTTCTTCACGTTTCAGCAGCTAGCACGCTCTCCGTGTGCAGGAGAAGCGGCTGAGGCTTCCTTGCCGGAGAAGCGGCACCTTCGCCGGCAGAGAGCATCCTGCCGGCCGCGGTGCGCTCCGGAGCGGGGGCTTGTGCCGAAAGAGGCCGGCAACAGGCGCTTACCTTCGGACAGCTCCGGATGCCCGTCTAATGCGTCTCTTGTCGCCTACACGGCAGGGAAAAGCTTTTCCACTCTGTCTAGGAAGGAGAAAGTGTGCCAGCACAGCAAATGCCTCCCGGACTTTCCCTGCAATTCAGCAAGTGCTTTGCAGCTTGAAATTGGAAGGAAAGCCTCCGATTTAGCAGCCAGAGCTTCAAGAGGAGCAGCAGCGAGCACAGCATCGCTTTTGCAGCAGCTCCTTCCATGTGCATGTTTTTGGGAGTGGAAAGGCTTGCAGAGTGTAAAAGTAGCTTTTTCTCTCCGCTGGAAAGCTGCACGCTCAGTGCCAGTGTTCTGCAGCTTCTTTCTTCACGTTTCAGCAGCTAGCACGCTCTCCGTGTGCAGGAGAAGCGGCTGAGGCTTCCTTGCCGGAGAAGCGGCACCTTCGCCGGCAGAGAGCATCCTGCCGGCCGCGGTGCGCTCCGGAGCGGGGGCTTGTGCCGAAAGAGGCCGGCAACAGGCGCTTACCTTCGGACAGCTCCGGATGCCCGTCTAATGCGTCTCTTGTCGCCTACACGGCAGGGAAAAGCTTTTCCACTCTGTCTAGGAAGGAGAAAGTGTGCCAGCACAGCAAATGCCTCCCGGACTTTCCCTGCAATTCAGCAAGTGCTTTGCAGCTTGAAATTGGAAGGAAAGCCTCCGATTTAGCAGCCAGAGCTTCAGGAGGAGCAGCAGCGAGCACAGCATCGCTTTTGCAGCAGCTCCTTCCATGTGCATGTTTTTGGGAGTGGAAAGGCTTGCAGAGTGTAAAAGTAGCTTTTTCTCTCCGCTGGAAAGCTGCAGGCTCAGTGCCAGTGTTCTGCAGCTTCTTTCTTCACGTTTCAGCAGCTAGCACGCTCTCCGTGTGCAGGAGAAGCGGCTGAGGCTTCCTTGCCGGAGAAGCGGCACCTTCGCCGGCAGAGAGCATCCTGCCGGCCGCGGTGCGCTCCGGAGCGGGGGCTTGTGCCGAAAGAGGCCGGCAACAGGCGCTTACCTTCGGACAGCTCCGGATGCCCGTCTAATGCGTCTCTTGTCGCCTACACGGCAGGGAAAAGCTTTTCCACTCTGTCTAGCAAGGAGAAAGTGTGCCAGCACAGCAAATGCCTCCCGGACTTTCCCTGCAATTCAGCAAGTGCTTTGCAGCTTGAAATTGGAAGGAAAGCCTCCGATTTAGCAGCCAGAGCTTCAGGAGGAGCAGCAGCGAGCACAGCATCGCTTTTGCAGCAGCTCCTTCCATGTGCATGTTTTTGGGAGTGGAAAGGCTTGCAGAGTGTTCAAGTAGCTTTTTCTCTCCGCTGGAAAGCTGCACGCTCAGTGCCAGTGTTCTGCAGCTTCTTTCTTCACGTTTCAGCAGCTAGCACGCTCTCCGTGTGCAGGAGAAGCGGCTGAGGCTTCCTTGCCGGAGAAGCGGCACCTTCGCCGGCAGAGAGCATCCTGCCGGCCGCGGTGCGCTCCGGAGCGGGGGCTTGTGCCGAAAGAGGCCGGCAACAGGCGCTTACCTTCGGACAGCTCCGGATGCCCGTCTAATGCGTCTCTTGTCGCCTACACGGCAGGGAAAAGCTTTTCCACTCTGTCTAGGAAGGAGAAAGTGTGCCAGCACAGCAAATGCCTCCCGGACTTTCCCTGCAATTCAGCAAGTGCTTTGCAGCTTGAAATTGGAAGGAAAGCCTCCGATTTAGCAGCCAGAGCTTCAAGAGGAGCAGCAGCGAGCACAGCATCGCTTTTGCAGCAGCTCCTTCCATGTGCATGTTTTTGGGAGTGGAAAGGCTTGCAGAGTGTAAAAGTAGCTTTTTCTCTCCGCTGGAAAGCTGCACGCTCAGTGCCAGTGTTCTGCAGCTTCTTTCTTCACGTTTCAGCAGCTAGCACGCTCTCCGTGTGCAGGAGAAGCGGCTGAGGCTTCCTTGCCGGAGAAGCGGCACCTTCGCCGGCAGAGAGCATCCTGCCGGCCGCGGTGCGCTCCGGAGCGGGGGCTTGTGCCGAAAGAGGCCGGCAACAGGCGCTTACCTTCGGACAGCTCCGGATGCCCGTCTAATGCGTCTCTTGTCGCCTACACGGCAGGGAAAAGCTTTTCCACTCTGTCTAGGAAGGAGAAAGTGTGCCAGCACAGCAAATGCCTCCCGGACTTTCCCTGCAATTCAGCAAGTGCTTTGCAGCTTGAAATTGGAAGGAAAGCCTCCGATTTAGCAGCCAGAGCTTCAGGAGGAGCAGCAGCGAGCACAGCATCGCTTTTGCAGCAGCTCCTTCCATGTGCATGTTTTTGGGAGTGGAAAGGCTTGCAGAGTGTAAAAGTAGCTTTTTCTCTCCGCTGGAAAGCTGCAGGCTCAGTGCCAGTGTTCTGCAGCTTCTTTCTTCACGTTTCAGCAGCTAGCACGCTCTCCGTGTGCAGGAGAAGCGGCTGAGGCTTCCTTGCCGGAGAAGCGGCACCTTCGCCGGCAGAGAGCATCCTGCCGGCCGCGGTGCGCTCCGGAGCGGGGGCTTGTGCCGAAAGAGGCCGGCAACAGGCGCTTACCTTCGGACAGCTCCGGATGCCCGTCTAATGCGTCTCTTGTCGCCTACACGGCAGGGAAAAGCTTTTCCACTCTGTCTAGGAAGGAGAAAGTGTGCCAGCACAGCAAATGCCTCCCGGACTTTCCCTGCAATTCAGCAAGTGCTTTGCAGCTTGAAATTGGAAGGAAAGCCTCCGATTTAGCAGCCAGAGCTTCAGGAGGAGCAGCAGCGAGCACAGCATCGCTTTTGCAGCAGCTCCTTCCATGTGCATGTTTTTGGGAGTGGAAAGGCTTGCAGAGTGTTCAAGTAGCTTTTTCTCTCCGCTGGAAAGCTGCACGCTCAGTGCCAGTGTTCTGCAGCTTCTTTCTTCACGTTTCAGCAGCTAGCACGCTCTCCGTGTGCAGGAGAAGCGGCTGAGGCTTCCTTGCCGGAGAAGCGGCACCTTCGCCGGCAGAGAGCATCCTGCCGGCCGCGGTGCGCTCCGGAGCGGGGGCTTGTGCCGAAAGAGGCCGGCAACAGGCGCTTACCTTCGGACAGCTCCGGATGCCCGTCTAATGCGTCTCTTGTCGCCTACACGGCAGGGAAAAGCTTTTCCACTCTGTCTAGGAAGGAGAAAGTGTGCCAGCACAGCAAATGCCTCCCGGACTTTCCCTGCAATTCAGCAAGTGCTTTGCAGCTTGAAATTGGAAGGAAAGCCTCAGATTTAGCAGCCAGAGCTTCAGGAGGAGCAGCAGCGAGCACAGCATCGCTTTTGCAGCAGCTCCTTCCATGTGCATGTTTTTGGGAGTGGAAAGGCTTGCAGAGTGTTCAAGTAGCTTTTTCTCTCCGCTGGAAAGCTGCACGCTCAGTGCCAGTGTTCTGCAGCTTCTTTCTTCACGTTTCAGCAGCTAGCACGCTCTCCGTGTGCAGGAGAAGCGGCTGAGGCTTCCTTGCCGGAGAAGCGGCACCTTCGCCGGCAGAGAGCATCCTGCCGGCCGCGGTGCGCTCCGGAGCGGGGGCTTGTGCCGAAAGAGGCCGGCAACAGGCGCTTACCTTCGGACAGCTCCGGATGCCCGTCTAATGCGTCTCTTGTCGCCTACACGGCAGGGAAAAGCTTTTCCACTCTGTCTAGGAAGGAGAAAGTGTGCCAGCACAGCAAATGCCTCCCGGACTTTCCCTGCAATTCAGCAAGTGCTTTGCAGCTTGAAATTGGAAGGAAAGCCTCCGATTTAGCAGCCAGAGCTTCAGGAGGAGCAGCAGCGAGCACAGCATCGCTTTTGCAGCAGCTCCTTCCATGTGCATGTTTTTGGGAGTGGAAAGGCTTGCAGAGTGTAAAAGTAGCTTTTTCTCTCCGCTGGAAAGCTGCAGGCTCAGTGCCAGTGTTCTGCAGCTTCTTTCTTCACGTTTCAGCAGCTAGCACGCTCTCCGTGTGCAGGAGAAGCGGCTGAGGCTTCCTTGCCGGAGAAGCGGCACCTTCGCCGGCAGAGAGCATCCTGCCGGCCGCGGTGCGCTCCGGAGCGGGGGCTTGTGCCGAAAGAGGCCGGCAACAGGCGCTTACCTTCGGACAGCTCCGGATGCCCGTCTAATGCGTCTCTTGTCGCCTACACGGCAGGGAAAAGCTTTTCCACTCTGTCTAGGAAGGAGAAAGTGTGCCAGCACAGCAAATGCCTCCCGGACTTTCCCTGCAATTCAGCAAGTGCTTTGCAGCTTGAAATTGGAAGGAAAGCCTCCGATTTAGCAGCCAGAGCTTCAAGAGGAGCAGCAGCGAGCACAGCATCGCTTTTGCAGCAGCTCCTTCCGTGTGCATGTTTTTGGGAGTGGAAAGGCTTGCAGAGTGTAAAAGTAGCTTTTTCTCTCCGCTGGAAAGCTGCAGGCTCAGTGCCAGTGTTCTGCAGCTTCTTTCTTCACGTTTCAGCAGCTAGCACGCTCTCCGTGTGCAGGAGAAGCGGCTGAGGCTTCCTTGCCGGAGAAGCGGCACCTTCGCCGGCAGAGAGCATCCTGCCGGCCGCGGTGCGCTCCGGAGCGGGGGCTTGTGCCGAAAGAGGCCGGCAACAGGCGCTTACCTTCGGACAGCTCCGGATGCCCGTCTAATGCGTCTCTTGTCGCCTACACGGCAGGGAAAAGCTTTTCCACTCTGTCTAGGAAGGAGAAAGTGTGCCAGCACAGCAAATGCCTCCCGGACTTTCCCTGCAATTCAGCAAGTGCTTTGCAGCTTGAAATTGGAAGGAAAGCCTCCGATTTAGCAGCCAGAGCTTCAAGAGGAGCAGCAGCGAGCACAGCATCGCTTTTGCAGCAGCTCCTTCCGTGTGCATGTTTTTGGGAGTGGAAAGGCTTGCAGAGTGTAAAAGTAGCTTTTTCTCTCCGCTGGAAAGCTGCACGCTCAGTGCCAGTGTTCTGCAGCTTCTTTCTTCACGTTTCAGCAGCTAGCACGCTCTCCGTGTGCAGGAGAAGCGGCTGAGGCTTCCTTGCCGGAGAAGCGGCACCTTCGCCGGCAGAGAGCATCCTGCCGGCCGCGGTGCGCTCCGGAGCGGGGGCTTGTGCCGAAAGAGGCCGGGAACAGGCGCTTACCTTCGGACAGCTCCGGATGCCCGTCTAATGCGTCTCTTGTCGCCTACACGGCAGGGAAAAGCTTTTCCACTCTGTCTAGGAAGGAGAAAGTGTGCCAGCACAGCAAATGCCTCCCGGACTTTCCCTGCAATTCAGCAAGTGCTTTGCAGCTTGAAATTGGAAGGAAAGCCTCCGATTTAGCAGCCAGAGCTTCAGGAGGAGCAGCAGCGAGCACAGCATCGCTTTTGCAGCAGCTCCTTCCGTGTGCATGTTTTTGGGAGTGGAAAGGCTTGCAGAGTGTTCAAGTAGCTTTTTCTCTCCGCTGGAAAGCTGCACGCTCAGTGCCAGTGTTCTGCAGCTTCTTTCTTCACGTTTCAGCAGCTAGCACGCTCTCCGTGTGCAGGAGAAGCGGCTGAGGCTTCCTTGCCGGAGAAGCGGCACCTTCGCCGGCAGAGAGCATCCTGCCGGCCGCGGTGCGCTCCGGAGCGGGGGCTTGTGCCGAAAGAGGCCGGCAACAGGCGCTTACCTTCGGACAGCTCCGGATGCCCGTCTAATGCGTCTCTTGTCGCCTACACGGCAGGGAAAAGCTTTTCCACTCTGTCTAGGAAGGCGAAAGTGTGCCAGCACAGCAAATGCCTCCCGGACATTCCCTGCAATTCAGCAAGTGCTTTGCAGCTTGAAATTGGAAGGAAAGCCTCCGATTTAGCAGCCAGAGCTTCAGGAGGAGCAGCAGCGAGCACAGCATCGCTTTTGCAGCAGCTCCTTCCATGTGCATGTTTTTGGGAGTGGAAAGGCTTGCAGAGTGTAAAAGTAGCTTTTTCTCTCCGCTGGAAAGCTGCACGCTCAGTGCCAGTGTTCTGCAGCTTCTTTCTTCACGTTTCAGCAGCTAGCACGCTCTCCGTGTGCAGGAGAAGCGGCTGAGGCTTCCTTGCCGGAGAAGCGGCACCTTCGCCGGCAGAGAGCATCCTGCCGGCCGCGGTGCGCTCCGGAGCGGGGGCTTGTGCCGAAAGAGGCCGGCAACAGGCGCTTACCTTCGGACAGCTCCGGATGCCCGTCTAATGCGTCTCTTGTCGCCTACACGGCAGGGAAAAGCTTTTCCACTCTGTCTAGCAAGGAGAAAGTGTGCCAGCACAGCAAATGCCTCCCGGACTTTCCCTGCAATTCAGCAAGTGCTTTGCAGCTTGAAATTGGAAGGAAAGCCTCCGATTTAGCAGCCAGAGCTTCAGGAGGAGCAGCAGCGAGCACAGCATCGCTTTTGCAGCAGCTCCTTCCATGTGCATGTTTTTGGGAGTGGAAAGGCTTGCAGAGTGTTCAAGTAGCTTTTTCTCTCCGCTGGAAAGCTGCACGCTCAGTGCCAGTGTTCTGCAGCTTCTTTCTTCACGTTTCAGCAGCTAGCACGCTCTCCGTGTGCAGGAGAAGCGGCTGAGGCTTCCTTGCCGGAGAAGCGGCACCTTCGCCGGCAGAGAGCATCCTGCCGGCCGCGGTGCGCTCCGGAGCGGGGGCTTGTGCCGAAAGAGGCCGGGAACAGGCGCTTACCTTCGGACAGCTCCGGATGCCCGTCTAATGCGTCTCTTGTCGCCTACACGGCAGGGAAAAGCTTTTCCACTCTGTCTAGGAAGGAGAAAGTGTGCCAGCACAGCAAATGCCTCCCGGACTTTCCCTGCAATTCAGCAAGTGCTTTGCAGCTTGAAATTGGAAGGAAAGCCTCAGATTTAGCAGCCAGAGCTTCAAGAGGAGCAGCAGCGAGCACAGCATCGCTTTTGCAGCAGCTCCTTCCATGTGCATGTTTTTGGGAGTGGAAAGGCTTGCAGAGTGTAAAAGTAGCTTTTTCTCTCCGCTGGAAAGCTGCACGCTCAGTGCCAGTGTTCTGCAGCTTCTTTCTTCACGTTTCAGCAGCTAGCACGCTCTCCGTGTGCAGGAGAAGCGGCTGAGGCTTCCTTGCCGGAGAAGCGGCACCTTCGCCGGCAGAGAGCATCCTGCCGGCCGCGGTGCGCTCCGGAGCGGGGGCTTGTGCCGAAAGAGGCCGGCAACAGGCGCTTACCTTCGGACAGCTCCGGATGCCCGTCTAATGCGTCTCTTGTCGCCTACACGGCAGGGAAAAGCTTTTCCACTCTGTCTAGGAAGGAGAAAGTGTGCCAGCACAGCAAATGCCTCCCGGACTTTCCCTGCAATTCAGCAAGTGCTTTGCAGCTTGAAATTGGAAGGAAAGCCTCCGATTTAGCAGCCAGAGCTTCAGGAGGAGCAGCAGCGAGCACAGCATCGCTTTTGCAGCAGCTCCTTCCATATGCATGTTTTTGGGAGTGGAAAGGCTTGCAGAGTGTTCAAGTAGCTTTTTCTCTCCGCTGGAAAGCTGCAGGCTCAGTGCCAGTGTTCTGCAGCTTCTTTCTTCACGTTTCAGCAGCTAGCACGCTCTCCGTGTGCAGGAGAAGCGGCTGAGGCTTCCTTGCCGGAGAAGCGGCACCTTCGCCGGCAGAGAGCATCCTGCCGGCCGCGGTGCGCTCCGGAGCGGGGGCTTGTGCCGAAAGAGGCCGGCAACAGGCGCTTACCTTCGGACAGCTCCGGATGCCCGTCTAATGCGTCTCTTGTCGCCTACACGGCAGGGAAAAGCTTTTCCACTCTGTCTAGGAAGGAGAAAGTGTGCCAGCACAGCAAATGCCTCCCGGACTTTCCCTGCAATTCAGCAAGTGCTTTGCAGCTTGAAATTGGAAGGAAAGCCTCCGATTTAGCAGCCAGAGCTTCAAGAGGAGCAGCAGCGAGCACAGCATCGCTTTTGCAGCAGCTCCTTCCGTGTGCATGTTTTTGGGAGTGGAAAGGCTTGCAGAGTGTAAAAGTAGCTTTTTCTCTCCGCTGGAAAGCTGCACGCTCAGTGCCAGTGTTCTGCAGCTTCTTTCTTCACGTTTCAGCAGCTAGCACGCTCTCCGTGTGCAGGAGAAGCGGCTGAGGCTTCCTTGCCGGAGAAGCGGCACCTTCGCCGGCAGAGAGCATCCTGCCGGCCGCGGTGCGCTCCGGAGCGGGGGCTTGTGCCGAAAGAGGCCGGCAACAGGCGCTTACCTTCGGACAGCTCCGGATGCCCGTCTAATGCGTCTCTTGTCGCCTACACGGCAGGGAAAAGCTTTTCCACTCTGTCTAGGAAGGAGAAAGTGTGCCAGCACAGCAAATGCCTCCCGGACTTTCCCTGCAATTCAGCAAGTGCTTTGCAGCTTGAAATTGGAAGGAAAGCCTCCGATTTAGCAGCCAGAGCTTCAGGAGGAGCAGCAGCGAGCACAGCATCGCTTTTGCAGCAGCTCCTTCCGTGTGCATGTTTTTGGGAGTGGAAAGGCTTGCAGAGTGTTCAAGTAGCTTTTTCTCTCCGCTGGAAAGCTGCACGCTCAGTGCCAGTGTTCTGCAGCTTCTTTCTTCACGTTTCAGCAGCTAGCACGCTCTCCGTGTGCAGGAGAAGCGGCTGAGGCTTCCTTGCCGGAGAAGCGGCACCTTCGCCGGCAGAGAGCATCCTGCCGGCCGCGGTGCGCTCCGGAGCGGGGGCTTGTGCCGAAAGAGGCCGGCAACAGGCGCTTACCTTCGGACAGCTCCGGATGCCCGTCTAATGCGTCTCTTGTCGCCTACACGGCAGGGAAAAGCTTTTCCACTCTGTCTAGGAAGGCGAAAGTGTGCCAGCACAGCAAATGCCTCCCGGACATTCCCTGCAATTCAGCAAGTGCTTTGCAGCTTGAAATTGGAAGGAAAGCCTCCGATTTAGCAGCCAGAGCTTCAGGAGGAGCAGCAGCGAGCACAGCATCGCTTTTGCAGCAGCTCCTTCCATGTGCATGTTTTTGGGAGTGGAAAGGCTTGCAGAGTGTAAAAGTAGCTTTTTCTCTCCGCTGGAAAGCTGCACGCTCAGTGCCAGTGTTCTGCAGCTTCTTTCTTCACGTTTCAGCAGCTAGCACGCTCTCCGTGTGCAGGAGAAGCGGCTGAGGCTTCCTTGCCGGAGAAGCGGCACCTTCGCCGGCAGAGAGCATCCTGCCGGCCGCGGTGCGCTCCGGAGCGGGGGCTTGTGCCGAAAGAGGCCGGCAACAGGCGCTTACCTTCGGACAGCTCCGGATGCCCGTCTAATGCGTCTCTTGTCGCCTACACGGCAGGGAAAAGCTTTTCCACTCTGTCTAGCAAGGAGAAAGTGTGCCAGCACAGCAAATGCCTCCCGGACTTTCCCTGCAATTCAGCAAGTGCTTTGCAGCTTGAAATTGGAAGGAAAGCCTCCGATTTAGCAGCCAGAGCTTCAGGAGGAGCAGCAGCGAGCACAGCATCGCTTTTGCAGCAGCTCCTTCCATGTGCATGTTTTTGGGAGTGGAAAGGCTTGCAGAGTGTTCAAGTAGCTTTTTCTCTCCGCTGGAAAGCTGCACGCTCAGTGCCAGTGTTCTGCAGCTTCTTTCTTCACGTTTCAGCAGCTAGCACGCTCTCCGTGTGCAGGAGAAGCGGCTGAGGCTTCCTTGCCGGAGAAGCGGCACCTTCGCCGGCAGAGAGCATCCTGCCGGCCGCGGTGCGCTCCGGAGCGGGGGCTTGTGCCGAAAGAGGCCGGCAACAGGCGCTTACCTTCGGACAGCTCCGGATGCCCGTCTAATGCGTCTCTTGTCGCCTACACGGCAGGGAAAAGCTTTTCCACTCTGTCTAGGAAGGAGAAAGTGTGCCAGCACAGCAAATGCCTCCCGGACTTTCCCTGCAATTCAGCAAGTGCTTTGCAGCTTGAAATTGGAAGGAAAGCCTCCGATTTAGCAGCCAGAGCTTCAAGAGGAGCAGCAGCGAGCACAGCATCGCTTTTGCAGCAGCTCCTTCCATGTGCATGTTTTTGGGAGTGGAAAGGCTTGCAGAGTGTAAAAGTAGCTTTTTCTCTCCGCTGGAAAGCTGCACGCTCAGTGCCAGTGTTCTGCAGCTTCTTTCTTCACGTTTCAGCAGCTAGCACGCTCTCCGTGTGCAGGAGAAGCGGCTGAGGCTTCCTTGCCGGAGAAGCGGCACCTTCGCCGGCAGAGAGCATCCTGCCGGCCGCGGTGCGCTCCGGAGCGGGGGCTTGTGCCGAAAGAGGCCGGCAACAGGCGCTTACCTTCGGACAGCTCCGGATGCCCGTCTAATGCGTCTCTTGTCGCCTACACGGCAGGGAAAAGCTTTTCCACTCTGTCTAGGAAGGAGAAAGTGTGCCAGCACAGCAAATGCCTCCCGGACTTTCCCTGCAATTCAGCAAGTGCTTTGCAGCTTGAAATTGGAAGGAAAGCCTCCGATTTAGCAGCCAGAGCTTCAGGAGGAGCAGCAGCGAGCACAGCATCGCTTTTGCAGCAGCTCCTTCCATGTGCATGTTTTTGGGAGTGGAAAGGCTTGCAGAGTGTAAAAGTAGCTTTTTCTCTCCGCTGGAAAGCTGCAGGCTCAGTGCCAGTGTTCTGCAGCTTCTTTCTTCACGTTTCAGCAGCTAGCACGCTCTCCGTGTGCAGGAGAAGCGGCTGAGGCTTCCTTGCCGGAGAAGCGGCACCTTCGCCGGCAGAGAGCATCCTGCCGGCCGCGGTGCGCTCCGGAGCGGGGGCTTGTGCCGAAAGAGGCCGGCAACAGGCGCTTACCTTCGGACAGCTCCGGATGCCCGTCTAATGCGTCTCTTGTCGCCTACACGGCAGGGAAAAGCTTTTCCACTCTGTCTAGGAAGGAGAAAGTGTGCCAGCACAGCAAATGCCTCCCGGACTTTCCCTGCAATTCAGCAAGTGCTTTGCAGCTTGAAATTGGAAGGAAAGCCTCCGATTTAGCAGCCAGAGCTTCAGGAGGAGCAGCAGCGAGCACAGCATCGCTTTTGCAGCAGCTCCTTCCATGTGCATGTTTTTGGGAGTGGAAAGGCTTGCAGAGTGTTCAAGTAGCTTTTTCTCTCCGCTGGAAAGCTGCACGCTCAGTGCCAGTGTTCTGCAGCTTCTTTCTTCACGTTTCAGCAGCTAGCACGCTCTCCGTGTGCAGGAGAAGCGGCTGAGGCTTCCTTGCCGGAGAAGCGGCACCTTCGCCGGCAGAGAGCATCCTGCCGGCCGCGGTGCGCTCCGGAGCGGGGGCTTGTGCCGAAAGAGGCCGGCAACAGGCGCTTACCTTCGGACAGCTCCGGATGCCCGTCTAATGCGTCTCTTGTCGCCTACACGGCAGGGAAAAGCTTTTCCACTCTGTCTAGGAAGGAGAAAGTGTGCCAGCACAGCAAATGCCTCCCGGACTTTCCCTGCAATTCAGCAAGTGCTTTGCAGCTTGAAATTGGAAGGAAAGCCTCAGATTTAGCAGCCAGAGCTTCAGGAGGAGCAGCAGCGAGCACAGCATCGCTTTTGCAGCAGCTCCTTCCATGTGCATGTTTTTGGGAGTGGAAAGGCTTGCAGAGTGTTCAAGTAGCTTTTTCTCTCCGCTGGAAAGCTGCACGCTCAGTGCCAGTGTTCTGCAGCTTCTTTCTTCACGTTTCAGCAGCTAGCACGCTCTCCGTGTGCAGGAGAAGCGGCTGAGGCTTCCTTGCCGGAGAAGCGGCACCTTCGCCGGCAGAGAGCATCCTGCCGGCCGCGGTGCGCTCCGGAGCGGGGGCTTGTGCCGAAAGAGGCCGGCAACAGGCGCTTACCTTCGGACAGCTCCGGATGCCCGTCTAATGCGTCTCTTGTCGCCTACACGGCAGGGAAAAGCTTTTCCACTCTGTCTAGGAAGGAGAAAGTGTGCCAGCACAGCAAATGCCTCCCGGACTTTCCCTGCAATTCAGCAAGTGCTTTGCAGCTTGAAATTGGAAGGAAAGCCTCCGATTTAGCAGCCAGAGCTTCAGGAGGAGCAGCAGCGAGCACAGCATCGCTTTTGCAGCAGCTCCTTCCATGTGCATGTTTTTGGGAGTGGAAAGGCTTGCAGAGTGTAAAAGTAGCTTTTTCTCTCCGCTGGAAAGCTGCAGGCTCAGTGCCAGTGTTCTGCAGCTTCTTTCTTCACGTTTCAGCAGCTAGCACGCTCTCCGTGTGCAGGAGAAGCGGCTGAGGCTTCCTTGCCGGAGAAGCGGCACCTTCGCCGGCAGAGAGCATCCTGCCGGCCGCGGTGCGCTCCGGAGCGGGGGCTTGTGCCGAAAGAGGCCGGCAACAGGCGCTTACCTTCGGACAGCTCCGGATGCCCGTCTAATGCGTCTCTTGTCGCCTACACGGCAGGGAAAAGCTTTTCCACTCTGTCTAGGAAGGAGAAAGTGTGCCAGCACAGCAAATGCCTCCCGGACTTTCCCTGCAATTCAGCAAGTGCTTTGCAGCTTGAAATTGGAAGGAAAGCCTCCGATTTAGCAGCCAGAGCTTCAAGAGGAGCAGCAGCGAGCACAGCATCGCTTTTGCAGCAGCTCCTTCCGTGTTCATGTTTTTGGGAGTGGAAAGGCTTGCAGAGTGTAAAAGTAGCTTTTTCTCTCCGCTGGAAAGCTGCAGGCTCAGTGCCAGTGTTCTGCAGCTTCTTTCTTCACGTTTCAGCAGCTAGCACGCTCTCCGTGTGCAGGAGAAGCGGCTGAGGCTTCCTTGCCGGAGAAGCGGCACCTTCGCCGGCAGAGAGCATCCTGCCGGCCGCGGTGCGCTCCGGAGCGGGGGCTTGTGCCGAAAGAGGCCGGCAACAGGCGCTTACCTTCGGACAGCTCCGGATGCCCGTCTAATGCGTCTCTTGTCGCCTACACGGCAGGGAAAAGCTTTTCCACTCTGTCTAGGAAGGAGAAAGTGTGCCAGCACAGCAAATGCCTCCCGGACTTTCCCTGCAATTCAGCAAGTGCTTTGCAGCTTGAAATTGGAAGGAAAGCCTCCGATTTAGCAGCCAGAGCTTCAGGAGGAGCAGCAGCGAGCACAGCATCGCTTTTGCAGCAGCTCCTTCCATGTGCATGTTTTTGGGAGTGGAAAGGCTTGCAGAGTGTTCAAGTAGCTTTTTCTCTCCGCTGGAAAGCTGCACGCTCAGTGCCAGTGTTCTGCAGCTTCTTTCTTCACGTTTCAGCAGCTAGCACGCTCTCCGTGTGCAGGAGAAGCGGCTGAGGCTTCCTTGCCGGAGAAGCGGCACCTTCGCCGGCAGAGAGCATCCTGCCGGCCGCGGTGCGCTCCGGAGCGGGGGCTTGTGCCGAAAGAGGCCGGCAACAGGCGCTTACCTTCGGACAGCTCCGGATGCCCGTCTAATGCGTCTCTTGTCGCCTACACGGCAGGGAAAAGCTTTTCCACTCTGTCTAGGAAGGAGAAAGTGTGCCAGCACAGCAAATGCCTCCCGGACTTTCCCTGCAATTCAGCAAGTGCTTTGCAGCTTGAAATTGGAAGGAAAGCCTCAGATTTAGCAGCCAGAGCTTCAGGAGGAGCAGCAGCGAGCACAGCATCGCTTTTGCAGCAGCTCCTTCCATGTGCATGTTTTTGGGAGTGGAAAGGCTTGCAGAGTGTTCAAGTAGCTTTTTCTCTCCGCTGGAAAGCTGCACGCTCAGTGCCAGTGTTCTGCAGCTTCTTTCTTCACGTTTCAGCAGCTAGCACGCTCTCCGTGTGCAGGAGAAGCGGCTGAGGCTTCCTTGCCGGAGAAGCGGAACCTTCGCCGGCAGAGAGCATCCTGCCGGCCGCGGTGCGCTCCGGAGCGGGGGCTTGTGCCGAAAGAGGCCGGCAACAGGCGCTTACCTTCGGACAGCTCCGGATGCCCGTCTAATGCGTCTCTTGTCGCCTACACGGCAGGGAAAAGCTTTTCCACTCTGTCTAGGAAGGAGAAAGTGTGCCAGCACAGCAAATGCCTCCCGGACTTTCCCTGCAATTCAGCAAGTGCTTTGCAGCTTGAAATTGGAAGGAAAGCCTCCGATTTAGCAGCCAGAGCTTCAGGAGGAGCAGCAGCGAGCACAGCATCGCTTTTGCAGCAGCTCCTTCCATGTGCATGTTTTTGGGAGTGGAAAGGCTTGCAGAGTGTAAAAGTAGCTTTTTCTCTCCGCTGGAAAGCTGCAGGCTCAGTGCCAGTGTTCTGCAGCTTCTTTCTTCACGTTTCAGCAGCTAGCACGCTCTCCGTGTGCAGGAGAAGCGGCTGAGGCTTCCTTGCCGGAGAAGCGGCACCTTCGCCGGCAGAGAGCATCCTGCCGGCCGCGGTGCGCTCCGGAGCGGGGGCTTGTGCCGAAAGAGGCCGGCAACAGGCGCTTACCTTCGGACAGCTCCGGATGCCCGTCTAATGCGTCTCTTGTCGCCTACACGGCAGGGAAAAGCTTTTCCACTCTGTCTAGGAAGGAGAAAGTGTGCCAGCACAGCAAATGCCTCCCGGACTTTCCCTGCAATTCAGCAAGTGCTTTGCAGCTTGAAATTGGAAGGAAAGCCTCCGATTTAGCAGCCAGAGCTTCAAGAGGAGCAGCAGCGAGCACAGCATCGCTTTTGCAGCAGCTCCTTCCGTGTGCATGTTTTTGGGAGTGGAAAGGCTTGCAGAGTGTAAAAGTAGCTTTTTCTCTCCGCTGGAAAGCTGCAGGCTCAGTGCCAGTGTTCTGCAGCTTCTTTCTTCACGTTTCAGCAGCTAGCACGCTCTCCGTGTGCAGGAGAAGCGGCTGAGGCTTCCTTGCCGGAGAAGCGGCACCTTCGCCGGCAGAGAGCATCCTGCCGGCCGCGGTGCGCTCCGGAGCGGGGGCTTGTGCCGAAAGAGGCCGGCAACAGGCGCTTACCTTCGGACAGCTCCGGATGCCCGTCTAATGCGTCTCTTGTCGCCTACACGGCAGGGAAAAGCTTTTCCACTCTGTCTAGGAAGGAGAAAGTGTGCCAGCACAGCAAATGCCTCCCGGACTTTCCCTGCAATTCAGCAAGTGCTTTGCAGCTTGAAATTGGAAGGAAAGCCTCCGATTTAGCAGCCAGAGCTTCAGGAGGAGCAGCAGCGAGCACAGCATCGCTTTTGCAGCAGCTCCTTCCATGTGCATGTTTTTGGGAGTGGAAAGGCTTGCAGAGTGTTCAAGTAGCTTTTTCTCTCCGCTGGAAAGCTGCACGCTCAGTGCCAGTGTTCTGCAGCTTCTTTCTTCACGTTTCAGCAGCTAGCACGCTCTCCGTGTGCAGGAGAAGCGGCTGAGGCTTCCTTGCCGGAGAAGCGGCACCTTCGCCGGCAGAGAGCATCCTGCCGGCCGCGGTGCGCTCCGGAGCGGGGGCTTGTGCCGAAAGAGGCCGGCAACAGGCGCTTACCTTCGGACAGCTCCGGATGCCCGTCTAATGCGTCTCTTGTCGCCTACACGGCAGGGAAAAGCTTTTCCACTCTGTCTAGGAAGGAGAAAGTGTGCCAGCACAGCAAATGCCTCCCGGACTTTCCCTGCAATTCAGCAAGTGCTTTGCAGCTTGAAATTGGAAGGAAAGCCTCAGATTTAGCAGCCAGAGCTTCAGGAGGAGCAGCAGCGAGCACAGCATCGCTTTTGCAGCAGCTCCTTCCATGTGCATGTTTTTGGGAGTGGAAAGGCTTGCAGAGTGTTCAAGTAGCTTTTTCTCTCCGCTGGAAAGCTGCACGCTCAGTGCCAGTGTTCTGCAGCTTCTTTCTTCACGTTTCAGCAGCTAGCACGCTCTCCGTGTGCAGGAGAAGCGGCTGAGGCTTCCTTGCCGGAGAAGCGGAACCTTCGCCGGCAGAGAGCATCCTGCCGGCCGCGGTGCGCTCCGGAGCGGGGGCTTGTGCCGAAAGAGGCCGGCAACAGGCGCTTACCTTCGGACAGCTCCGGATGCCCGTCTAATGCGTCTCTTGTCGCCTACACGGCAGGGAAAAGCTTTTCCACTCTGTCTAGGAAGGAGAAAGTGTGCCAGCACAGCAAATGCCTCCCGGACTTTCCCTGCAATTCAGCAAGTGCTTTGCAGCTTGAAATTGGAAGGAAAGCCTCCGATTTAGCAGCCAGAGCTTCAGGAGGAGCAGCAGCGAGCACAGCATCGCTTTTGCAGCAGCTCCTTCCATGTGCATGTTTTTGGGAGTGGAAAGGCTTGCAGAGTGTAAAAGTAGCTTTTTCTCTCCGCTGGAAAGCTGCAGGCTCAGTGCCAGTGTTCTGCAGCTTCTTTCTTCACGTTTCAGCAGCTAGCACGCTCTCCGTGTGCAGGAGAAGCGGCTGAGGCTTCCTTGCCGGAGAAGCGGCACCTTCGCCGGCAGAGAGCATCCTGCCGGCCGCGGTGCGCTCCGGAGCGGGGGCTTGTGCCGAAAGAGGCCGGCAACAGGCGCTTACCTTCGGACAGCTCCGGATGCCCGTCTAATGCGTCTCTTGTCGCCTACACGGCAGGGAAAAGCTTTTCCACTCTGTCTAGGAAGGAGAAAGTGTGCCAGCACAGCAAATGCCTCCCGGACTTTCCCTGCAATTCAGCAAGTGCTTTGCAGCTTGAAATTGGAAGGAAAGCCTCCGATTTAGCAGCCAGAGCTTCAGGAGGAGCAGCAGCGAGCACAGCATCGCTTTTGCAGCAGCTCCTTCCGTGTGCATGTTTTTGGGAGTGGAAAGGCTTGCAGAGTGTTCAAGTAGCTTTTTCTCTCCGCTGGAAAGCTGCACGCTCAGTGCCAGTGTTCTGCAGCTTCTTTCTTCACGTTTCAGCAGCTAGCACGCTCTCCGTGTGCAGGAGAAGCGGCTGAGGCTTCCTTGCCGGAGAAGCGGCACCTTCGCCGGCAGAGAGCATCCTGCCGGCCGCGGTGCGCTCCGGAGCGGGGGCTTGTGCCGAAAGAGGCCGGCAACAGGCGCTTACCTTCGGACAGCTCCGGATGCCCGTCTAATGCGTCTCTTGTCGCCTACACGGCAGGGAAAAGCTTTTCCACTCTGTCTAGGAAGGAGAAAGTGTGCCAGCACAGCAAATGCCTCCCGGACTTTCCCTGCAATTCAGCAAGTGCTTTGCAGCTTGAAATTGGAAGGAAAGCCTCCGATTTAGCAGCCAGAGCTTCAAGAGGAGCAGCAGCGAGCACAGCATCGCTTTTGCAGCAGCTCCTTCCATGTGCATGTTTTTGGGAGTGGAAAGGCTTGCAGAGTGTAAAAGTAGCTTTTTCTCTCCGCTGGAAAGCTGCACGCTCAGTGCCAGTGTTCTGCAGCTTCTTTCTTCACGTTTCAGCAGCTAGCACGCTCTCCGTGTGCAGGAGAAGCGGCTGAGGCTTCCTTGCCGGAGAAGCGGCACCTTCGCCGGCAGAGAGCATCCTGCCGGCCGCGGTGCGCTCCGGAGCGGGGGCTTGTGCCGAAAGAGGCCGGCAACAGGCGCTTACCTTCGGACAGCTCCGGATGCCCGTCTAATGCGTCTCTTGTCGCCTACACGGCAGGGAAAAGCTTTTCCACTCTGTCTAGGAAGGAGAAAGTGTGCCAGCACAGCAAATGCCTCCCGGACTTTCCCTGCAATTCAGCAAGTGCTTTGCAGCTTGAAATTGGAAGGAAAGCCTCCGATTTGGCAGCCAGAGCTTCAGGAGGAGCAGCAGCGAGCACAGCATCGCTTTTGCAGCAGCTCCTTCCATGTGCATGTTTTTGGGAGTGGAAAGGCTTGCAGAGTGTAAAAGTAGCTTTTTCTCTCCGCTGGAAAGCTGCAGGCTCAGTGCCAGTGTTCTGCAGCTTCTTTCTTCACGTTTCAGCAGCTAGCACGCTCTCCGTGTGCAGGAGAAGCGGCTGAGGCTTCCTTGCCGGAGAAGCGGCACCTTCGCCGGCAGAGAGCATCCTGCCGGCCGCGGTGCGCTCCGGAGCGGGGGCTTGTGCCGAAAGAGGCCGGCAACAGGCGCTTACCTTCGGACAGCTCCGGATGCCCGTCTAATGCGTCTCTTGTCGCCTACACGGCAGGGAAAAGCTTTTCCACTCTGTCTAGGAAGGAGAAAGTGTGCCAGCACAGCAAATGCCTCCCGGACTTTCCCTGCAATTCAGCAAGTGCTTTGCAGCTTGAAATTGGAAGGAAAGCCTCCGATTTAGCAGCCAGAGCTTCAGGAGGAGCAGCAGCGAGCACAGCATCGCTTTTGCAGCAGCTCCTTCCGCGTGCATGTTTTTGGGAGTGGAAAGGCTTGCAGAGTGTTCAAGTAGCTTTTTCTCTCCGCTGGAAAGCTGCACGCTCAGTGCCAGTGTTCTGCAGCTTCTTTCTTCACGTTTCAGCAGCTAGCACGCTCTCCGTGTGCAGGAGAAGCGGCTGAGGCTTCCTTGCCGGAGAAGCGGCACCTTCGCCGGCAGTGAGCATCCTGCCGGCCGCGGTGCGCTCCGGAGCGGGGGCTTGTGCCGAAAGAGGCCGGCAACAGGCGCTTACCTTCGGACAGCTCCGGATGCCCGTCTAATGCGTCTCTTGTCGCCTACACGGCAGGGAAAAGCTTTTCCACTCTGTCTAGGAAGGAGAAAGTGTGCCAGCACAGCAAATGCCTCCCGGACTTTCCCTGCAATTCAGCAAGTGCTTTGCAGCTTGAAATTGGAAGGAAAGCCTCCGATTTAGCAGCCAGAGCTTCAGGAGGAGCAGCAGCGAGCACAGCATCGCTTTTGCAGCAGCTCCTTCCATGTGCATGTTTTTGGGAGTGGAAAGGCTTGCAGAGTGTAAAAGTAGCTTTTTCTCTCCGCTGGAAAGCTGCACGCTCAGTGCCAGTGTTCTGCAGCTTCTTTCTTCACGTTTCAGCAGCTAGCACGCTCTCCGTGTGCAGGAGAAGCGGCTGAGGCTTCCTTGCCGGAGAAGCGGCACCTTCGCCGGCAGAGAGCATCCTGCCGGCCGCGGTGCGCTCCGGAGCGGGGGCTTGTGCCGAAAGAGGCCGGCAACAGGCGCTTACCTTCGGACAGCTCCGGATGCCCGTCTAATGCGTCTCTTGTCGCCTACACGGCAGGGAAAAGCTTTTCCACTCTGTCTAGCAAGGAGAAAGTGTGCCAGCACAGCAAATGCCTCCCGGACTTTCCCTGCAATTCAGCAAGTGCTTTGCAGCTTGAAATTGGAAGGAAAGCCTCCGATTTAGCAGCCAGAGCTTCAGGAGGAGCAGCAGCGAGCACAGCATCGCTTTTGCAGCAGCTCCTTCCATGTGCATGTTTTTGGGAGTGGAAAGGCTTGCAGAGTGTTCAAGTAGCTTTTTCTCTCCGCTGGAAAGCTGCACGCTCAGTGCCAGTGTTCTGCAGCTTCTTTCTTCGCGTTTCAGCAGCTAGCACGCTCTCCGTGTGCAGGAGAAGCGGCTGAGGCTTCCTTGCCGGAGAAGCGGCACCTTCGCCGGCAGAGAGCCTCCGGCCGGCCGCGGTGCGCTCCGGAGCGGGGGCTTGTGCCGAAAGAGGCCGGCAACAGGCGCTTACCTTCGGACAGCTCCGGATGCCCGTCTAATGCGTCTCTTGTCGCCTACACGGCAGGGAAAAGCTTTTCCACTCTGTCTAGGAAGGAGAAAGTGTGCCAGCACAGCAAATGCCTCCCGGACTTTCCCTGCAATTCAGCAAGTGCTTTGCAGCTTGAAATTGGAAGGAAAGCCTCAGATTTAGCAGCCAGAGCTTCAGGAGGAGCAGCAGCGAGCACAGCATCGCTTTTGCAGCAGCTCCTTCCATGTGCATGTTTTTGGGAGTGGAAAGGCTTGCAGAGTGTTCAAGTAGCTTTTTCTCTCCGCTGGAAAGCTGCACGCTCAGTGCCAGTGTTCTGCAGCTTCTTTCTTCACGTTTCAGCAGCTAGCACGCTCTCCGTGTGCAGGAGAAGCGGCTGAGGCTTCCTTGCCGGAGAAGCGGCACCTTCGCCGGCAGAGAGCATCCTGCCGGCCGCGGTGCGCTCCGGAGCGGGGGCTTGTGCCGAAAGAGGCCGGCAACAGGCGCTTACCTTCGGACAGCTCCGGATGCCCGTCTAATGCGTCTCTTGTCGCCTACACGGCAGGGAAAAGCTTTTCCACTCTGTCTAGGAAGGAGAAAGTGTGCCAGCACAGCAAATGCCTCCCGGACTTTCCCTGCAATTCAGCAAGTGCTTTGCAGCTTGAAATTGGAAGGAAAGCCTCCGATTTAGCAGCCAGAGCTTCAAGAGGAGCAGCAGCGAGCACAGCATCGCTTTTGCAGCAGCTCCTTCCGTGTGCATGTTTTTGGGAGTGGAAAGGCTTGCAGAGTGTTCAAGTAGCTTTTTCTCTCCGCTGGAAAGCTGCAGGCTCAGTGCCAGTGTTCTGCAGCTTCTTTCTTCACGTTTCAGCAGCTAGCACGCTCTCCGTGTGCAGGAGAAGCGGCTGAGGCTTCCTTGCCGGAGAAGCGGCACCTTCGCCGGCAGAGAGCATCCTGCCGGCCGCGGTGCGCTCCGGAGCGGGGGCTTGTGCCGAAAGAGGCCGGCAACAGGCGCTTACCTTCGGACAGCTCCGGATGCCCGTCTAATGCGTCTCTTGTCGCCTACACGGCAGGGAAAAGCTTTTCCACTCTGTCTAGCAAGGAGAAAGTGTGCCAGCACAGCAAATGCCTCCCGGACTTTCCCTGCAATTCAGCAAGTGCTTTGCAGCTTGAAATTGGAAGGAAAGCCTCCGATTTAGCAGCCAGAGCTTCAGGAGGAGCAGCAGCGAGCACAGCATCGCTTTTGCAGCAGCTCCTTCCGCGTGCATGTTTTTGGGAGTGGAAAGGCTTGCAGAGTGTTCAAGTAGCTTTTTCTCTCCGCTGGAAAGCTGCACGCTCAGTGCCAGTGTTCTGCAGCTTCTTTCTTCACGTTTCAGCAGCTAGCACGCTCTCCGTGTGCAGGAGAAGCGGCTGAGGCTTCCTTGCCGGAGAAGCGGCACCTTCGCCGGCAGTGAGCATCCTGCCGGCCGCGGTGCGCTCCGGAGCGGGGGCTTGTGCCGAAAGAGGCCGGCAACAGGCGCTTACCTTCGGACAGCTCCGGATGCCCGTCTAATGCGTCTCTTGTCGCCTACACGGCAGGGAAAAGCTTTTCCACTCTGTCTAGGAAGGAGAAAGTGTGCCAGCACAGCAAATGCCTCCCGGACTTTCCCTGCAATTCAGCAAGTGCTTTGCAGCTTGAAATTGGAAGGAAAGCCTCCGATTTAGCAGCCAGAGCTTCAGGAGGAGCAGCAGCGAGCACAGCATCGCTTTTGCAGCAGCTCCTTCCATGTGCATGTTTTTGGGAGTGGAAAGGCTTGCAGAGTGTAAAAGTAGCTTTTTCTCTCCGCTGGAAAGCTGCACGCTCAGTGCCAGTGTTCTGCAGCTTCTTTCTTCACGTTTCAGCAGCTAGCACGCTCTCCGTGTGCAGGAGAAGCGGCTGAGGCTTCCTTGCCGGAGAAGCGGCACCTTCGCCGGCAGAGAGCATCCTGCCGGCCGCGGTGCGCTCCGGAGCGGGGGCTTGTGCCGAAAGAGGCCGGCAACAGGCGCTTACCTTCGGACAGCTCCGGATGCCCGTCTAATGCGTCTCTTGTCGCCTACACGGCAGGGAAAAGCTTTTCCACTCTGTCTAGGAAGGAGAAAGTGTGCCAGCACAGCAAATGCCTCCCGGACTTTCCCTGCAATTCAGCAAGTGCTTTGCAGCTTGAAATTGGAAGGAAAGCCTCCGATTTAGCAGCCAGAGCTTCAGGAGGAGCAGCAGCGAGCACAGCATCGCTTTTGCAGCAGCTCCTTCCATGTGCATGTTTTTGGGAGTGGAAAGGCTTGCAGAGTGTAAAAGTAGCTTTTTCTCTCCGCTGGAAAGCTGCACGCTCAGTGCCAGTGTTCTGCAGCTTCTTTCTTCACGTTTCAGCAGCTAGCACGCTCTCCGTGTGCAGGAGAAGCGGCTGAGGCTTCCTTGCCGGAGAAGCGGCACCTTCGCCGGCAGAGAGCATCCTGCCGGCCGCGGTGCGCTCCGGAGCGGGGGCTTGTGCCGAAAGAGGCCGGCAACAGGCGCTTACCTTCGGACAGCTCCGGATGCCCGTCTAATGCGTCTCTTGTCGCCTACACGGCAGGGAAAAGCTTTTCCACTCTGTCTAGGAAGGAGAAAGTGTGCCAGCACAGCAAATGCCTCCCGGACTTTCCCTGCAATTCAGCAAGTGCTTTGCAGCTTGAAATTGGAAGGAAAGCCTCCGATTTAGCAGCCAGAGCTTCAGGAGGAGCAGCAGCGAGCACAGCATCGCTTTTGCAGCAGCTCCTTCCATGTGCATGTTTTTGGGAGTGGAAAGGCTTGCAGAGTGTAAAAGTAGCTTTTTCTCTCCGCTGGAAAGCTGCAGGCTCAGTGCCAGTGTTCTGCAGCTTCTTTCTTCACGTTTCAGCAGCTAGCACGCTCTCCGTGTGCAGGAGAAGCGGCTGAGGCTTCCTTGCCGGAGAAGCGGCACCTTCGCCGGCAGAGAGCATCCTGCCGGCCGCGGTGCGCTCCGGAGCGGGGGCTTGTGCCGAAAGAGGCCGGCAACAGGCGCTTACCTTCGGACAGCTCCGGATGCCCGTCTAATGCGTCTCTTGTCGCCTACACGGCAGGGAAAAGCTTTTCCACTCTGTCTAGGAAGGAGAAAGTGTGCCAGCACAGCAAATGCCTCCCGGACTTTCCCTGCAATTCAGCAAGTGCTTTGCAGCTTGAAATTGGAAGGAAAGCCTCCGATTTAGCAGCCAGAGCTTCAGGAGGAGCAGCAGCGAGCACAGCATCGCTTTTGCAGCAGCTCCTTCCGCGTGCATGTTTTTGGGAGTGGAAAGGCTTGCAGAGTGTTCAAGTAGCTTTTTCTCTCCGCTGGAAAGCTGCACGCTCAGTGCCAGTGTTCTGCAGCTTCTTTCTTCACGTTTCAGCAGCTAGCACGCTCTCCGTGTGCAGGAGAAGCGGCTGAGGCTTCCTTGCCGGAGAAGCGGCACCTTCGCCGGCAGTGAGCATCCTGCCGGCCGCGGTGCGCTCCGGAGCGGGGGCTTGTGCCGAAAGAGGCCGGCAACAGGCGCTTACCTTCGGACAGCTCCGGATGCCCGTCTAATGCGTCTCTTGTCGCCTACACGGCAGGGAAAAGCTTTTCCACTCTGTCTAGGAAGGAGAAAGTGTGCCAGCACAGCAAATGCCTCCCGGACTTTCCCTGCAATTCAGCAAGTGCTTTGCAGCTTGAAATTGGAAGGAAAGCCTCCGATTTAGCAGCCAGAGCTTCAGGAGGAGCAGCAGCGAGCACAGCATCGCTTTTGCAGCAGCTCCTTCCATGTGCATGTTTTTGGGAGTGGAAAGGCTTGCAGAGTGTAAAAGTAGCTTTTTCTCTCCGCTGGAAAGCTGCACGCTCAGTGCCAGTGTTCTGCAGCTTCTTTCTTCACGTTTCAGCAGCTAGCACGCTCTCCGTGTGCAGGAGAAGCGGCTGAGGCTTCCTTGCCGGAGAAGCGGCACCTTCGCCGGCAGAGAGCATCCTGCCGGCCGCGGTGCGCTCCGGAGCGGGGGCTTGTGCCGAAAGAGGCCGGCAACAGGCGCTTACCTTCGGACAGCTCCGGATGCCCGTCTAATGCGTCTCTTGTCGCCTACACGGCAGGGAAAAGCTTTTCCACTCTGTCTAGGAAGGAGAAAGTGTGCCAGCACAGCAAATGCCTCCCGGACTTTCCCTGCAATTCAGCAAGTGCTTTGCAGCTTGAAATTGGAAGGAAAGCCTCCGATTTAGCAGCCAGAGCTTCAGGAGGAGCAGCAGCGAGCACAGCATCGCTTTTGCAGCAGCTCCTTCCATGTGCATGTTTTTGGGAGTGGAAAGGCTTGCAGAGTGTTCAAGTAGCTTTTTCTCTCCGCTGGAAAGCTGCACGCTCAGTGCCAGTGTTCTGCAGCTTCTTTCTTCGCGTTTCAGCAGCTAGCACGCTCTCCGTGTGCAGGAGAAGCGGCTGAGGCTTCCTTGCCGGAGAAGCGGCACCTTCGCCGGCAGAGAGCCTCCGGCCGGCCGCGGTGCGCTCCGGAGCGGGGGCTTGTGCCGAAAGAGGCCGGCAACAGGCGCTTACCTTCGGACAGCTCCGGATGCCCGTCTAATGCGTCTCTTGTCGCCTACACGGCAGGGAAAAGCTTTTCCACTCTGTCTAGGAAGGAGAAAGTGTGCCAGCACAGCAAATGCCTCCCGGACTTTCCCTGCAATTCAGCAAGTGCTTTGCAGCTTGAAATTGGAAGGAAAGCCTCAGATTTAGCAGCCAGAGCTTCAGGAGGAGCAGCAGCGAGCACAGCATCGCTTTTGCAGCAGCTCCTTCCATGTGCATGTTTTTGGGAGTGGAAAGGCTTGCAGAGTGTTCAAGTAGCTTTTTCTCTCCGCTGGAAAGCTGCAGGCTCAGTGCCAGTGTTCTGCAGCTTCTTTCTTCACGTTTCAGCAGCTAGCACGCTCTCCGTGTGCAGGAGAAGCGGCTGAGGCTTCCTTGCCGGAGAAGCGGCACCTTCGCCGGCAGAGAGCATCCTGCCGGCCGCGGTGCGCTCCGGAGCGGGGGCTTGTGCCGAAAGAGGCCGGCAACAGGCGCTTACCTTCGGACAGCTCCGGATGCCCGTCTAATGCGTCTCTTGTCGCCTACACGGCAGGGAAAAGCTTTTCCACTCTGTCTAGGAAGGAGAAAGTGTGCCAGCACAGCAAATGCCTCCCGGACTTTCCCTGCAATTCAGCAAGTGCTTTGCAGCTTGAAATTGGAAGGAAAGCCTCCGATTTAGCAGCCAGAGCTTCAAGAGGAGCAGCAGCGAGCACAGCATCGCTTTTGCAGCAGCTCCTTCCGTGTGCATGTTTTTGGGAGTGGAAAGGCTTGCAGAGTGTTCAAGTAGCTTTTTCTCTCCGCTGGAAAGCTGCAGGCTCAGTGCCAGTGTTCTGCAGCTTCTTTCTTCACGTTTCAGCAGCTAGCACGCTCTCCGTGTGCAGGAGAAGCGGCTGAGGCTTCCTTGCCGGAGAAGCGGCACCTTCGCCGTCAGAGAGCATCCTGCCGGCCGCGGTGCGCTCCGGAGCGGGGGCTTGTGCCGAAAGAGGCCGGCAACAGGCGCTTACCTTCGGACAGCTCCGGATGCCCGTCTAATGCGTCTCTTGTCGCCTACACGGCAGGGAAAAGCTTTTCCACTCTGTCTAGCAAGGAGAAAGTGTGCCAGCACAGCAAATGCCTCCCGGACTTTCCCTGCAATTCAGCAAGTGCTTTGCAGCTTGAAATTGGAAGGAAAGCCTCCGATTTAGCAGCCAGAGCTTCAGGAGGAGCAGCAGCGAGCACAGCATCGCTTTTGCAGCAGCTCCTTCCGCGTGCATGTTTTTGGGAGTGGAAAGGCTTGCAGAGTGTTCAAGTAGCTTTTTCTCTCCGCTGGAAAGCTGCACGCTCAGTGCCAGTGTTCTGCAGCTTCTTTCTTCACGTTTCAGCAGCTAGCACGCTCTCCGTGTGCAGGAGAAGCGGCTGAGGCTTCCTTGCCGGAGAAGCGGCACCTTCGCCGGCAGTGAGCATCCTGCCGGCCGCGGTGCGCTCCGGAGCGGGGGCTTGTGCCGAAAGAGGCCGGCAACAGGCGCTTACCTTCGGACAGCTCCGGATGCCCGTCTAATGCGTCTCTTGTCGCCTACACGGCAGGGAAAAGCTTTTCCACTCTGTCTAGGAAGGAGAAAGTGTGCCAGCACAGCAAATGCCTCCCGGACTTTCCCTGCAATTCAGCAAGTGCTTTGCAGCTTGAAATTGGAAGGAAAGCCTCCGATTTAGCAGCCAGAGCTTCAGGAGGAGCAGCAGCGAGCACAGCATCGCTTTTGCAGCAGCTCCTTCCATGTGCATGTTTTTGGGAGTGGAAAGGCTTGCAGAGTGTAAAAGTAGCTTTTTCTCTCCGCTGGAAAGCTGCACGCTCAGTGCCAGTGTTCTGCAGCTTCTTTCTTCACGTTTCAGCAGCTAGCACGCTCTCCGTGTGCAGGAGAAGCGGCTGAGGCTTCCTTGCCGGAGAAGCGGCACCTTCGCCGGCAGAGAGCATCCTGCCGGCCGCGGTGCGCTCCGGAGCGGGGGCTTGTGCCGAAAGAGGCCGGCAACAGGCGCTTACCTTCGGACAGCTCCGGATGCCCGTCTAATGCGTCTCTTGTCGCCTACACGGCAGGGAAAAGCTTTTCCACTCTGTCTAGGAAGGAGAAAGTGTGCCAGCACAGCAAATGCCTCCCGGACTTTCCCTGCAATTCAGCAAGTGCTTTGCAGCTTGAAATTGGAAGGAAAGCCTCCGATTTAGCAGCCAGAGCTTCAGGAGGAGCAGCAGCGAGCACAGCATCGCTTTTGCAGCAGCTCCTTCCATGTGCATGTTTTTGGGAGTGGAAAGGCTTGCAGAGTGTAAAAGTAGCTTTTTCTCTCCGCTGGAAAGCTGCACGCTCAGTGCCAGTGTTCTGCAGCTTCTTTCTTCACGTTTCAGCAGCTAGCACGCTCTCCGTGTGCAGGAGAAGCGGCTGAGGCTTCCTTGCCGGAGAAGCGGCACCTTCGCCGGCAGAGAGCATCCTGCCGGCCGCGGTGCGCTCCGGAGCGGGGGCTTGTGCCGAAAGAGGCCGGCAACAGGCGCTTACCTTCGGACAGCTCCGGATGCCCGTCTAATGCGTCTCTTGTCGCCTACACGGCAGGGAAAAGCTTTTCCACTCTGTCTAGGAAGGAGAAAGTGTGCCAGCACAGCAAATGCCTCCCGGACTTTCCCTGCAATTCAGCAAGTGCTTTGCAGCTTGAAATTGGAAGGAAAGCCTCCGATTTAGCAGCCAGAGCTTCAGGAGGAGCAGCAGCGAGCACAGCATCGCTTTTGCAGCAGCTCCTTCCATGTGCATGTTTTTGGGAGTGGAAAGGCTTGCAGAGTGTAAAAGTAGCTTTTTCTCTCCGCTGGAAAGCTGCACGCTCAGTGCCAGTGTTCTGCAGCTTCTTTCTTCGCGTTTCAGCAGCTAGCACGCTCTCCGTGTGCAGGAGAAGCGGCTGAGGCTTCCTTGCCGGAGAAGCGGCACCTTCGCCGGCAGAGAGCCTCCGGCCGGCCGCGGTGCGCTCCGGAGCGGGGGCTTGTGCCGAAAGAGGCCGGCAACAGGCGCTTACCTTCGGACAGCTCCGGATGCCCGTCTAATGCGTCTCTTGTCGCCTACACGGCAGGGAAAAGCTTTTCCACTCTGTCTAGGAAGGAGAAAGTGTGCCAGCACAGCAAATGCCTCCCGGACTTTCCCTGCAATTCAGCAAGTGCTTTGCAGCTTGAAATTGGAAGGAAAGCCTCAGATTTAGCAGCCAGAGCTTCAGGAGGAGCAGCAGCGAGCACAGCATCGCTTTTGCAGCAGCTCCTTCCATGTGCATGTTTTTGGGAGTGGAAAGGCTTGCAGAGTGTTCAAGTAGCTTTTTCTCTCCGCTGGAAAGCTGCAGGCTCAGTGCCAGTGTTCTGCAGCTTCTTTCTTCACGTTTCAGCAGCTAGCACGCTCTCCGTGTGCAGGAGAAGCGGCTGAGGCTTCCTTGCCGGAGAAGCGGCACCTTCGCCGGCAGAGAGCATCCTGCCGGCCGCGGTGCGCTCCGGAGCGGGGGCTTGTGCCGAAAGAGGCCGGCAACAGGCGCTTACCTTCGGACAGCTCCGGATGCCCGTCTAATGCGTCTCTTGTCGCCTACACGGCAGGGAAAAGCTTTTCCACTCTGTCTAGGAAGGAGAAAGTGTGCCAGCACAGCAAATGCCTCCCGGACTTTCCCTGCAATTCAGCAAGTGCTTTGCAGCTTGAAATTGGAAGGAAAGCCTCCGATTTAGCAGCCAGAGCTTCAGGAGGAGCAGCAGCGAGCACAGCATCGCTTTTGCAGCAGCTCCTTCCGTGTGCATGTTTTTGGGAGTGGAAAGGCTTGCAGAGTGTTCAAGTAGCTTTTTCTCTCCGCTGGAAAGCTGCACGCTCAGTGCCAGTGTTCTGCAGCTTCTTTCTTCACGTTTCAGCAGCTAGCACGCTCTCCGTGTGCAGGAGAAGCGGCTGAGGCTTCCTTGCCGGAGAAGCGGCACCTTCGCCGGCAGAGAGCATCCTGCCGGCCGCGGTGCGCTCCGGAGCGGGGGCTTGTGCCGAAAGAGGCCGGCAACAGGCGCTTACCTTCGGACAGCTCCGGATGCCCGTCTAATGCGTCTCTTGTCGCCTACACGGCAGGGAAAAGCTTTTCCACTCTGTCTAGGAAGGAGAAAGTGTGCCAGCACAGCAAATGCCTCCCGGACTTTCCCTGCAATTCAGCAAGTGCTTTGCAGCTTGAAATTGGAAGGAAAGCCTCCGATTTAGCAGCCAGAGCTTCAAGAGGAGCAGCAGCGAGCACAGCATCGCTTTTGCAGCAGCTCCTTCCGTGTGCATGTTTTTGGGAGTGGAAAGGCTTGCAGAGTGTAAAAGTAGCTTTTTCTCTCCGCTGGAAAGCTGCACGCTCAGTGCCAGTGTTCTGCAGCTTCTTTCTTCACGTTTCAGCAGCTAGCACGCTCTCCGTGTGCAGGAGAAGCGGCTGAGGCTTCCTTGCCGGAGAAGCGGCACCTTCGCCGGCAGAGAGCATCCTGCCGGCCGCGGTGCGCTCCGGAGCGGGGGCTTGTGCCGAAAGAGGCCGGCAACAGGCGCTTACCTTCGGACAGCTCCGGATGCCCGTCTAATGCGTCTCTTGTCGCCTACACGGCAGGGAAAAGCTTTTCCACTCTGTCTAGGAAGGAGAAAGTGTGCCAGCACAGCAAATGCCTCCCGGACTTTCCCTGCAATTCAGCAAGTGCTTTGCAGCTTGAAATTGGAAGGAAAGCCTCCGATTTAGCAGCCAGAGCTTCAGGAGGAGCAGCAGCGAGCACAGCATCGCTTTTGCAGCAGCTCCTTCCGTGTGCATGTTTTTGGGAGTGGAAAGGCTTGCAGAGTGTTCAAGTAGCTTTTTCTCTCCGCTGGAAAGCTGCACGCTCAGTGCCAGTGTTCTGCAGCTTCTTTCTTCACGTTTCAGCAGCTAGCACGCTCTCCGTGTGCAGGAGAAGCGGCTGAGGCTTCCTTGCCGGAGAAGCGGCACCTTCGCCGGCAGAGAGCATCCTGCCGGCCGCGGTGCGCTCCGGAGCGGGGGCTTGTGCCGAAAGAGGCCGGCAACAAGCGCTTACCTTCGGACAGCTCCGGATGCCCGTCTAATGCGTCTCTTGTCGCCTACACGGCAGGGAAAAGCTTTTCCACTCTGTCTAGGAAGGCGAAAGTGTGCCAGCACAGCAAATGCCTCCCGGACATTCCCTGCAATTCAGCAAGTGCTTTGCAGCTTGAAATTGGAAGGAAAGCCTCCGATTTAGCAGCCAGAGCTTCAGGAGGAGCAGCAGCGAGCACAGCATCGCTTTTGCAGCAGCTCCTTCCATGTGCATGTTTTTGGGAGTGGAAAGGCTTGCAGAGTGTAAAAGTAGCTTTTTCTCTCCGCTGGAAAGCTGCACGCTCAGTGCCAGTGTTCTGCAGCTTCTTTCTTCACGTTTCAGCAGCTAGCACGCTCTCCGTGTGCAGGAGAAGCGGCTGAGGCTTCCTTGCCGGAGAAGCGGCACCTTCGCCGGCAGAGAGCATCCTGCCGGCCGCGGTGCGCTCCGGAGCGGGGGCTTGTGCCGAAAGAGGCCGGGAACAGGCGCTTACCTTCGGACAGCTCCGGATGCCCGTCTAATGCGTCTCTTGTCGCCTACACGGCAGGGAAAAGCTTTTCCACTCTGTCTAGCAAGGAGAAAGTGTGCCAGCACAGCAAATGCCTCCCGGACTTTCCCTGCAATTCAGCAAGTGCTTTGCAGCTTGAAATTGGAAGGAAAGCCTCCGATTTAGCAGCCAGAGCTTCAGGAGGAGCAGCAGCGAGCACAGCATCGCTTTTGCAGCAGCTCCTTCCATGTGCATGTTTTTGGGAGTGGAAAGGCTTGCAGAGTGTTCAAGTAGCTTTTTCTCTCCGCTGGAAAGCTGCACGCTCAGTGCCAGTGTTCTGCAGCTTCTTTCTTCACGTTTCAGCAGCTAGCACGCTCTCCGTGTGCAGGAGAAGCGGCTGAGGCTTCCTTGCCGGAGAAGCGGCACCTTCGCTGGCAGAGAGCCTCCGGCCGGCCGCGGTGCGCTCCGGAGCGGGGGCTTGTGCCGAAAGAGGCCGGCAACAGGCGCTTACCTTCGGACAGCTCCGGATGCCCGTCTAATGCGTCTCTTGTCGCCTACACGGCAGGGAAAAGCTTTTCCACTCTGTCTAGGAAGGAGAAAGTGTGCCAGCACAGCAAATGCCTCCCGGACTTTCCCTGCAATTCAGCAAGTGCTTTGCAGCTTGAAATTGGAAGGAAAGCCTCAGATTTAGCAGCCAGAGCTTCAGGAGGAGCAGCAGCGAGCACAGCATCGCTTTTGCAGCAGCTCCTTCCATGTGCATGTTTTTGGGAGTGGAAAGGCTTGCAGAGTGTTCAAGTAGCTTTTTCTCTCCGCTGGAAAGCTGCACGCTCAGTGCCAGTGTTCTGCAGCTTCTTTCTTCACCTTTCAGCAGCTAGCACGCTCTCCGTGTGCAGGAGAAGCGGCTGAGGCTTCCTTGCCGGAGAAGCGGCACCTTCGCCGGCAGAGAGCATCCTGCCGGCCGCGGTGCGCTCCGGAGCGGGGGCTTGTGCCGAAAGAGGCCGGCAACAGGCGCTTACCTTCGGACAGCTCCGGATGCCCGTCTAATGCGTCTCTTGTCGCCTACACGGCAGGGAAAAGCTTTTCCACTCTGTCTAGGAAGGCGAAAGTGTGCCAGCACAGCAAATGCCTCCCGGACATTCCCTGCAATTCAGCAAGTGCTTTGCAGCTTGAAATTGGAAGGAAAGCCTCCGATTTAGCAGCCAGAGCTTCAGGAGGAGCAGCAGCGAGCACAGCATCGCTTTTGCAGCAGCTCCTTCCATGTGCATGTTTTTGGGAGTTGAATAGCTTGCAGAGTGTAAAAGTAGCTTTTTCTCTCCGCTGGAAAGCTGCACGCTCAGTGCCAGTGTTCTGCAGCTTCTTTCTTCACGTTTCAGCAGCTAGCACGCTCTCCGTGTGCAGGAGAAGCGGCTGAGGCTTCCTTGCCGGAGAAGCGGCACCTTCGCCGGCAGAGAGCATCCTGCCGGCCGCGGTGCGCTCCGGAGCGGGGGCTTGTGCCGAAAGAGGCCGGCAACAGGCGCTTACCTTCGGACAGCTCCGGATGCCCGTCTAATGCGTCTCTTGTCGCCTACACGGCAGGGAAAAGCTTTTCCACTCTGTCTAGGAAGGAGAAAGTGTGCCAGCACAGCAAATGCCTCCCGGACTTTCCCTGCAATTCAGCAAGTGCTTTGCAGCTTGAAATTGGAAGGAAAGCCTCCGATTTAGCAGCCAGAGCTTCAAGAGGAGCAGCAGCGAGCACAGCATCGCTTTTGCAGCAGCTCCTTCCGTGTGCATGTTTTTGGGAGTGGAAAGGCTTGCAGAGTGTAAAAGTAGCTTTTTCTCTCCGCTGGAAAGCTGCACGCTCAGTGCCAGTGTTCTGCAGCTTCTTTCTTCACGTTTCAGCAGCTAGCACGCTCTCCGTGTGCAGGAGAAGCGGCTGAGGCTTCCTTGCCGGAGAAGCGGCACCTTCGCCGGCAGAGAGCATCCTGCCGGCCGCGGTGCGCTCCGGAGCGGGGGCTTGTGCCGAAAGAGGCCGGCAACAGGCGCTTACCTTCGGACAGCTCCGGATGCCCGTCTAATGCGTCTCTTGTCGCCTACACGGCAGGGAAAAGCTTTTCCACTCTGTCTAGGAAGGAGAAAGTGTGCCAGCACAGCAAATGCCTCCCGGACTTTCCCTGCAATTCAGCAAGTGCTTTGCAGCTTGAAATTGGAAGGAAAGCCTCCGATTTAGCAGCCAGAGCTTCAGGAGGAGCAGCAGCGAGCACAGCATCGCTTTTGCAGCAGCTCCTTCCATGTGCATGTTTTTGGGAGTGGAAAGGCTTGCAGAGTGTAAAAGTAGCTTTTTCTCTCCGCTGGAAAGCTGCACGCTCAGTGCCAGTGTTCTGCAGCTTCTTTCTTCACGTTTCAGCAGCTAGCACGCTCTCCGTGTGCAGGAGAAGCGGCTGAGGCTTCCTTGCCGGAGAAGCGGCACCTTCGCCGGCAGAGAGCATCCTGCCGGCCGCGGTGCGCTCCGGAGCGGGGGCTTGTGCCGAAAGAGGCCGGCAACAGGCGCTTACCTTCGGACAGCTCCGGATGCCCGTCTAATGCGTCTCTTGTCGCCTACACGGCAGGGAAAAGCTTTTCCACTCTGTCTAGGAAGGAGAAAGTGTGCCAGCACAGCAAATGCCTCCCGGACTTTCCCTGCAATTCAGCAAGTGC